>NC_090447.1:89729928-90032958 GCF_031143425.1 Pleurodeles waltl | reverse complement strand
TGTTTTCTTGCATATTGAAGGGCATCTGTGATTGCTGTATATTGTAAAGATTTATTGCCGGGAACCTAGAGTATAGCTCATCGATTATAATGCTGTATGACCCTGCCACTCACTGCAGCCTTTTGATGACCCCATTTCACGAGACAGCAATGCATACAAATTGCATACAATTCCGAAATTTAAATTCTTTTTGATTTGTTTTTCTCTTCTGTTTCTCGTGTCACCATTGGTAGTATCATTTATTTCATCAGCTTTCCCCATCAGCTCAAAGTAGACTGTATAAAGATCTGTCTCTCATTCCCCACCTTATTCCTCATCTCCAGACATGGATCTCAAGCTGTGTCATAGCCGCAGGAGGCTGGTCACTCACTTAGTTTAAATTAATCTAAAATGTAAATAATATATTTTATTGCCACCTCTGCAACTGGCTCCCATCTGTCAAAATGTCTTAGACATTATGACCTCATCATCTTCAGCTAGAAACTTTGGGTGAACTTTAACCCTTCAACGAAAATGGAAACCTTCATAAGTAAGACCACCGTATATTGGGTCTTCAATATACAGAAAATCTGTCCAAACAACATGTTCTGTACACCCAAGAGACTGATCTTCCCATTAGTCTTCCGGGTTTTGAGAGAGAAGGTGAACTATTTACTTTATTGTGATGTAATATTCTTTAGTCAGGTGCGTCTTCAGCTCATTCTTCAACTGAACAAAGATATGGGAAGTCGTCTTGGATACATGTCTATCATTTCAGGTTCTGGGCACGTACATAGAAAAGCCCTGCTGCATAGTTTTTGATTTCTTGAACTTCTTTTTTCCCAGTCTGATGATGTACTGGATGCAGGTGTGCCAAGAGCTACTGGAGATCGTGAGCTTTGCAGCCAGATATGTGGTGGTGCTGGTCATGATGGCATGTAGATGATGACGTCGGCTTAATCACGGGGAGCCAGTGAAATTCTATTACGGTGTTGGTGACTTGGTTATTCTTCATGCCCTTGGTGGGGCATTATGTGGCAGGTGGAATGCCCTTACGTGGGATCAGTATGGAGTCTAGGAGGCCACAGAGCAGGGTGTTGCCACCAGTCAGGTGTAAGAATATGAGAGGCTGAACAGCTGTTGTGAAATCATTTTCTAGAAGAAATGGTTTTACTTTTTTGTAGTGGAGAGAGCTGATATCGTACTGTCTTGGTGATGTCTTCCTTGATGGTGAGATCCTGAGTAAACCCACCTGGCTTGTCAATACTTGAAAGTTGGGTTTCAAATCTGGAACAATTTGTGTCATTGTGCTGGGTTGGCTGTTGTTAACAAATAGTAGGATTTCTGGTTTGATGGGGTTACATATCAGTAGGTTGCAGGACTCTGGGTCTGAATGAGGTGTAGGCAGTGCTTGATGTGTCAGATGTCTACAGAGAAGGTGACTTACAAACATGTGTGAAGTTGTGTATTGTCAGCATATTTAAACATCTGTTGCTGTTATCAGTGAGTAGAGTTGAAGGGGTTCTATATAGATGAATAGGGGACAAGATGGGTTCTTAAAGGAGTCTGCAAGTGATGGGAAATTTGTGAGAGCTTTTACTAATGACCTGGTGATGGTTGGAGAGGAAGGATAGGAACCAGTGGAGGACTTCACGAGCGCACCACATGTCAGACTTCATGGTGTGGGTGAAGATAGGATGGTCAATCGTGTCAAAGACAGCAAATAGGTCCTGAGCAAACTAGGGCACTGTAACAGCCAAGTAGTAGGTCTCCTCAATATACATTTATCCCTCTGGACAAACTTCTAAATTCCACAACAAAAATAATTTGCAATGTTCCTGACAAATCCCTATATCACAGCACCATCACAAAGCCGAATGGCTGGCAGCTGAGCGAAGAGCTCTTTATATTCTACTGATCCTGGTCTTCCCTAATTACTTCTCTGAAACCCTGCATGTTTTATAAACTAACTCTTAACCTACGCTCAGCCATCAAAATCTCCTACATACAATTAAACCTCTATGTGCAGCATATTGGTTTAGATCATTTCATTTACAGTAGCAACTGGTTTGCCACTGTAATTATGTGTATGTGACTATATGATAAATGTATTTGCAGTTCTGTTGTTTAAACATCCATTCAGCCACATCACCTCTTCTATGTAGCCACAAAAAGCAGCATCTTAGTTTCAGGTACCCAAACCTTTGTAGTGTTGATGTTTTAAAGTCTCCACTCCACAACAGCGGATCTTAGAACTCCCAAAGACAAAGCACTGACAATGACCACTGCTTTCAAGAAGCCATGATTCACATACCTGGCTGGACCTTGTCCAGGGATGCTGCAGGTGATCCTTTATGATTTTTATGATCCACGTGCATCTGTTCAGAAGATGCAGTCTTATTTGCCGACCTTCTCTCGCTTGGCGCATTCGATGAAGTCTTGAAATTAATGATGAGACAGAGTTATACAAGAATCTAACATCTTTACCTGGGAATTGGACAACTGAATTGTCTTCTTGTTTAGCGGGCCTAGGGTCTGCTCAGGAATGCACAGATTCCTTATGTCGTGACCAATGTCCTAAGGAAACTGTGATGAGTCAAAGCTAAATTTGATCTGGCTACAGCATCCTCTAAGGGGAAACAAGAATTTTGTAAACTGTCTAATTAGAAAATATGGTATCCTGTGCAAATATCCATTCTCACAAATTCCTTGTTGGAAACACCCTGTACCAATGCCACAAGCTATTTGAGCCATGTGCAAGCCACCTCCCCAGAAATGCAAATATACAAATAGAGTAACACAAATAAAGATATCTATATTCACATCACATAATCCACCCACTTACAGATATCGATTCACACTCAGACCAATACAAAGTCACAGACCCACTCAGATCACCACACAGACACACTCATCCACAGAGACCTACATGCAAAAAGGCCAGATGTACTATCTTATCACCCATGCACCAAACATGCTGTCAGTTTGGTGACCATCAAGCAGATGCTCATACACACATACCACATACAAATACACAGAGACAGTCCCTCCTGGATTGCTGGCAAATAGTAGCATGCTTTCAGGATCACTAAGAGATTAGTGATTAATCTGGACACATTCTAAGAATTAGCAAGTGAAGGGCAGTATTTGAGTATTCCTTGAGGAATACTGACTGCTGGGTGCAGAAACCTGCAGTCACCGAGAATTGCTGAGTGATGGAGTGCACATCTGGGCATGCTCTGCTGTGTTTTAATTTACTCTAATGTGTGCGGTCTGCATTGTTACTAGAGGTGTATTCTTAGAGCTGTGGGGCACAGTGTCAGACAGTAGGGTTGAGGCTTAGGAATAGGGCTGGATTAAGACCTATAAAGGCCCGAAGCACTTCAAAGATTTTGGTGACCCCATATATATCTAATTCAAAATATAAACAAAAATAAAGCTTTGCAGAAGGATGGCAAATAATGTTTATTTTTGTATACTTCCACTTTATTTATATTTGAAAAGATTCCTCCTACTTTTTCTAATTGCAAGGTTTTTGGTCACATCCTCAAAACTAATCTTATGTAACACATCTGCTTCTATACTTAGGAAAGATAAGGCATCCAGCCTGCCTTGTTGCATAGTTGTTCTGTTGAAAATGAACGCTCAGTGGATCAATTTGTGACCATTAATGTTACAAATATATTCAAGCAAATGTCTACATTTGGAAAGGCACACTCAATATTGTCTTCTAGAAGTATTTTAAATAGATCAGCATGACTGAATCTTGTCTTTAAATTTTTTGTTGCACTGAAGTTATGACGCACATCTGAGTGAAACTGCTGAAGCTCAGCTGAGAAATTAGTGTTCTAGTCCCGTGGTTCCCAACCTGTGGTCTGGTGACCCATGGGGGTCTGCAAAGCCTCCTTTGGGGGTCCATGACTGCTTTGAAAATCAACTAATATTAACAAAATATTAAAGTGCATACAAATAAAATGGCTAAATGTACAATTGTAAAACGTACTGTAAATGTCAAGGGATGTGGAATTGGAGGCTAAAAATTAAATTAGTATTCTCAGATTGATTCGTGGAGCAGTGCAGGTGATTCACACCGAATATAGTATGGATGATCTGTGGCTTCAGTTGAATTTAGAAAAACTCCAACCTTTCTAAAAACGATTCTTTTTTAAATTGTATTTGTTTGCAAATTAAATAAAATGTGTTATTATTTGTGTATGTGTTTGATAGAATGCTTGTTTCTGTATTTGTTGTGTATTGTTTTGCAGTTGAAATCATAGGAAATGTTTAGGCTTTGGTGCCCAACTTCCAAGAATGATTCAGTGGGGGGTCCCTGGATTCCAATAAATGATTCACTGGGGGTCCCCAGGTTCCTGTAGTGTTAAAGTGGGAGTCCACAGACGTCAAAAGGTTGGGAACCACTGTTCTAGTCCTCTGGGTAAGCATCAGGTGGCTTTTGACCTTCTGAGAATATCTTTCAATTTCAGTAGATGATGGAGTGACATTATATGGCACATCACTTCGAAAAGAAAATCTCTCTGCTGTTTCTTTGTATACTTTGTATTCTTCTGGTGCATTATCTCAGTCATTGGGCAACTTCTTTCTGATACATTTGTGAGTTTGAGCTTGTAATCAACATCTGGTAGCATCATCTACATCTATCTTCATCTTGTGAAGTGCACAGTTGGTCAGCTAATGATCCACACAGTGCTGCATGTTTCTAAGTTCACACCGTGTGGCAGTCACCAGATTCTAATTTTGTTGTATTCCAAGATAAATGTATATCATTAACGTATATCATTATTATTTTATTATTATTTTTATTATTGTATATATATTTATTTATTTATTGTGGGAGCCCCTTTTTGTGGAACCTGGATCAGCTGCACCATTTGCAGTTTTGCACCATACGGTCCATGGTAAATTCAACAATGGAAAATGTCTGTGGTGACCTTCCCCATCCCTTGATGCCCTAAGCACATGCTTTTTTTGCTTAATGCTTAATCGAGCCTTGTTTAAGAGTAACATTGGAAGTTGTGTTCATGAACGGGCGGCCTATTGTTACAACCTCCCATCACAAGTGATAGAAGAGTAAATTAATTCATTTTAAATATTTCTTGCATATGGCAACAGGGGAACAATGCAAAGTAAAAGCTTGAGACCATGTAGGACTCACGCTTCATGAGCAATCAGAAAATGGAAACAGCAGAAGGCTCTAGCAAGTTTTATTGTAGACGTGTCTGCATTTAGACACATCAGAACGATGGTAAAGATGAAAAGGAAAAGTAAAGCTGGAGACCATGTAGGGATGGGTGGCACGATTATCTAGGGAACGGTTAGACTAAAAGAGACCAGCATTTCTCAACTGCTGTCACAATCTCAATTGTTGTAACTAATCCACCACTCCTGAAGGCTCTTGGCAGGTGCCATTTACTCTTCTAGAAATAAAAATGTGCCTAGAAAAAATATAAATGAATGGGTGGATGTTTAATTGGTTTGAGGAAGACTTCATGTGCACTTAATGAGTATTTCGGTGGAGGAAATCAGTGCTGAGGTGGAGAAAGCAATGGTGTGTCAAGGCATATTTATTCATTTGGCTCTCCTTCGAGGCATCACTTCTAATGAGTGATGGACACCTAAGTCCTTTTGGATGGCCAGTCCATCGTTGCTCTTTTTTGCTTTGAACATTCATATGTAGCCCAGCAAGTCAATGTCTGCATCTCTCGGTGACACTCCCAGATCGCCCCATGTACACTGACAGATCACCACCTGGACACTAAACAAGGTGTGCCCATTCTAGGCCTTTACAAATTATTGTTATAAACTGTGTTAGTTCAATTAACCAGAGGCTCCAGGTCCCAGAGTCCAGCACCACAGAGGCACGTGGGTAGACCTGGTGATCCTAGCTGCTATCTGCATTTTGCATGCCTGAACTATACCATGTTTAATTTTCTACACTTATTTGATGTCTACAAAGTGCTGTCAGAGAAACGTACGCTAAAAGGTATAAATAGTTTTTGGTATCTAGCAGCGAATTGCATTAAACATCTGGATTATTTTCTAGTAGTAAATCAATGTTGTTTATCCATGTGTCCATGTTTGCAGATTCGTGACCCCATGCAGTAAATCTTTGTTTTGGGCTCGTGGGAATAGAAGAAAGTGTGTTTTTTGTAACCAAAGATCGCGCTTTGGTATGGTGTCAAGACATTTCAGACCCACGAAAACAGCAAATGTGGTTTAAACACTATCGGATGCTAACTCACCATTCTGGGAACAATACCTGGCAGTCCAACCAATCACAAAGCTAGCAATTTCACAAACAAAATAAGTTTGCTTTATTGTTATTCCACCACCAGGATTTGGCAGAGGACTTCTGTTTTGCAGAATTCCTGGTACAAAACCTAAAAGTAGAAATGAAGCAACTTATATGTGCTGTTAAAGTATCTCCTAAGGAGCCCACCTTATAATACCAACAGCCTCAAGCTCAGGTTGTCTTTGGTCAGTGCCACAGGGTCGGATCCACCCAAAGAATAATGGGCTGACGGCCAAAACTGTTAAATGCCACAACAGCTGCTGCTGTCTTCCTGTTTATGTTACCAAAACCAAAACATACACAGAAAGGGGTCTTGTTTGGGACTCCTTCAGTCATTCTCATTTCAGCTCAGCCTCCTTCAGCCATTGCTGGATGAACGTGTCAATCACATTTTAGATCAGCCCAGGGAATCCCCTCATCACTTTATTGGTGGATTAGGTTTATCAGTCTGCTACTTAAAGAGTGCTCCCACTACACTTGTGGCTCTGTCTTACAACCTCATGTTCATGTTTAATGCCAGGAGCTTGTTGGAAAATATATCCTTGTTGAGTCAACCCGGGGCACTTGCTGTTGACTGCTTGGGGACCTACTAGTGTGCTCGCAATCATATTCCCTTCTGAGTTCCCCGCTGCTACCAACCACCCCTCGGAAACCACTCCCTCATATCCCCCCGCATACTAGCAGGGCCACTGCCAAGAACAGGACAATCAGCACAACCGCAAAAACAGCCAACACAAAACCACAACAAACCTTTACAAAATACTGATAACTGCACAACAGCCCTAATAAAACAAAACACAACACTTGAACACTGGGACAGTAACATAATGCAAAATACAATGCAACAAAACACAGCATCTCAAATGCAACACAATACAGCACGACACATTAACAATATATAGGAGAAGTCCAACAAATTAAAACAGTAAAATACAGCAGCACAGCAGAACACTTCTGCTGCACAATAACTCAAGAGCATACAATGCAATAGAGTAGTACAGTGCTAAGGCAACAACACAATAATACAACACAGTAATACTACATAATAATGTCATAACACACTCACCTAATGACCCACCACAGAAAATAGCAAAATAACACATCAATAACACATACAGCACAATCACAGCAAACAGTGTGCAACAATACAACTACCCACAACATAGAACAACAACGCATACACAACACTCCAAACTAGATGACACAACACTAAAAATATACACACCAGGAAAACACAACAATATAAGATCAATAGCAAGACATCAACATATAAAGCAAAGCATAACTCCAGAGTAACAGCACAACACAACAAATTACAACAACACACAACATCGTACAAACACACAAAACACAAAAAAGTGAAAAAGACAACTCAATAGCAACATAGCAATAATAGTACAAAACACGTTGCACAACACAACACAAAATGCATCACAACAAAACAACACACTAACACAACACAAGTAACCCATAAGTAACATTACAGTGCAGCAACAAAATCACTACACAAGACTGCTGCAGCATAACACAGTACCCCGTCATATATTATAAAAAGGGCACAATACCACCCCAACACAACAGAATTTCACAACAGCACAACTGCATGCAAACAATACAAAATAATTCAATAAAACACCTACACAAAAGAATATAGCAACAACAGAAAATGCACTGATACCCAAACACAAATAAAGTATCAACCCAACACAACTCACAGCAATGTCAAAGTACAACAAAATACCTTACAACACCAACAAGTAACAAGAACATAACTTACTATGCAATAACCCCTTACACAACAATGAAATACAGCACATAAATACAGACCACACATTGACAGTGCAATACATAGCAATGCAAACACAATAGCAGCACTTCACAACAAAATGGGATGGTAAAAGCACAATTACTAGACAGGAACATAGTATAAACACAATACTAATAATACAGCAGACGAGAGCAACAACACCACAGTAACAGAGCAAGAAATTATAACACAACACAATAGTACACTAACATAACACAACAAAACACGGCAATGCAATGACAAAGCCACTACAAAACAGCCACATCACACAATACAAAACACCAACATAATACAACAGCACACCAACACACAACAGATCAACACTACTGCACACCAAAACAACAGAATACCACAACACAATTGTGCAATAATATTTCAACCACGAACAAAGACAATTATCAAAACACCAACACAACACAGTATATTTAAACTATAATACAAAAATACAACAATGTACACCATCACAACACAATAACAGCACACAATATCAAAATCATGACCACCGCTCCATATCAACATAGCACACTTAGACAAATCACAATATAAATCAATATATACAATTACATTCACAATATAGTCCAATAGGACACAACTTCACATAACAGTAACACAAAACACACAGCACAATAACACAACTCAAAAAATACAACTCATCACAAATTCAGCAAGAATAACAACACTACAAACCACAACAATAGACAACACACAAAATTCAGCAATAGTAACACAGCAACTCGGTGTGGTAACAGCACAACAATAATAACACAACAAAATATCACACGTGGGCACACATATTACAACACAACATAAAAATATAACGCAACATGCAACACAACACAGTCCAGTCCATCAGCAACACTAAACCTAAACACAACATGGCTTATTAATATAAAACAACACACACACAAACACAACCTAAATAACAATACACCAGTACCGCACACTGTTACAACACTACACAGGAACACACACAGCAATGCAATTGTGATGTGTGATTCTGGTGTGGTAAATTGGGTGTATGCTGTGTGTTCTATGTCTGTTGTGCTGTTATGATGTGTTTATATAATATGATGTGCTACTGGTGTTTTGCTGTTTTTGTTGTTTTGTTTTGCTGTATTATCACATTACGTTGGAGGTTCAGATGTTTCACATTTTTAAAAGAAAGAATAAATCGAGGCTTCTGATGTGCAAGGATGTGCCATGAGTTTGTTATCTTTTGAGAGCTTAGGGAAAATGAGCATTACCAATATCTGTGCCTGTGATTGCTACAGAAAGGTTATATTATGTTTGCTTCTACTCCGTGCATGTTTTTGAAGGGATATACACTATTCTTTGCGTACTTGTGCAGTATAATATGTTAGGCGAGATTGGCACTCACATTTTTGGCCTAATGTTAGTATTTGTGGAATGAGCCATACCCTTCTGTAGGCTCTGGGCAGAAATGGCATTAGACTATGCATATTGTGCACACCCATGACATAATGGCATTGGTACCTACGTCTGGAATAATGCTCTCCCTGGCATCATGGGGGTAAGGATTGTCATAAAGATGGCAATGCTTGAAAGAATATGGGCATCCATGCCATGCCCACCTCACATTCATTGCTGGTCTGCTAATATTGGTAGCAATTATTGACACACTGCTGACATCTATAGAATGGTGGTGCCCACTCCTGTGTAATACTTACATAATGGCATTGGTTCCATATATAATGTCGGCATTGGTGGCAATAATGCTTGGCCCTAGTGGAATGCATGCACTGGCATAATATTGGAAATCTTTACATTCTAAAAACGTTATCATTTCTACTTACCCCTATGCTCATAAAACTGATTAACCCATCTGCGTCTCTCCATATTCCCACTCACCCTTTCATGCATTTACGTATTTATCCATCCATGCACTCACTTATGAAACCATTCATCTATGCATCCATCATTGCACTCATCCACCCAAACATTTGCACATTCTCACACTCACTCATCCATACAAACTCACCAATGAAGAAGTACTTTTACTTGGAAAATACTAATAACTAATGTCTTTCTCAATGATTGTTTAAATTGAACTTACCAAAAATGTAATACAAATGTGAAATCTTCAACCAATAGTAGAATTTAGGTACTTGTAAAAGCTTCTTAGAGTTTCAACAATATTTTTAATATCTACTTTTTCTAAAGCAAGGGTATGTTTCTTGAAACTTGTAAATGAATTATGAATTGCACAACTGTCTCACAAGGAACATAATTTCAGTAACCAGATTTCTTAAGGCAACATAAGGTTTTTCTTTTAATGTTTACATAGAATCTTGTCTCCATGCTGTTATCACTTGTATTAGTATTGATTCTCTTCAATATTTTGTTTCTATTAAGTTAGACTACACCTTTTAAACATTGTACAATTAACATATCCCCCAAAGCACCTTTTCTGAAGGAGAGCTGTTTCTTGAAAAGGAATGATAGGTTAATTAACACCCTGACATTTTCCAACAGTTATACTTAGAAATAATGTTGCTAATCTGATGTTTGTAGCTTTGACGGTTCTCAGGTGATAGTCAATGTAGGTTTTTTAGAAAGGTCCTGATTCTCCAGTCTATCGACCATTTCTCATAGTGTTCGACGGTTCTTTGTAGCATCTCGGGTCTCATGGGCATAGGGGTGCATGGGACTTTAGTGGGGCCAATAATGAGCCTGGGCCAATGGTTCACAGTCCTGGAGTACCTTCTGTAAGCTCCTACCTCAAAAGTCATGTTGATAATTGGTCTCCAGGGATCTCTGTCTATGATTTTAAGATCTGGATGCACTTGAGTTGGTGTTCTGGTGGCTCCTGATTTAAGGGACTAATCAAGCACAGCGAACTATTTAATATGCAGGGAACTTTAAGGACACAAAAGCAAAAACAAATGGTGGGCTAGGATTGCTCAAACAAACAGCTCCAGTTGTTCACCCTTATACAGCACATACATCTCCGTAACAGTTGAGTAATGGATTGGCATTTTATGATACTGAATCTCAATGATTGCTCTTAGCTAGTTTGTTGTCCACTATGACCCTCTCTTTCTCTTTGCATTTATTATTCCCAAAAATCCACTGTAGCGTTAATGCAATAATGTGTAGGTCCTGGAAAGAGGGTACAGATTTCAGCATCCAGCAAAATAAAGCATGCCTATGCCATTATTCCTTCACATTGATGATCACTTCCTTTTTTTGTATGCTTAGGTCCTGACATGTTCTGTATTTTTAACGGGAAGAGATATGGACCAGGAGAGAGCTGGCATCCCTACTTAGAACCTCAAGGTCTTATGTACTGCATCCGATGCACCTGCTCTGAGGTAAGTGACCTTGAAATACAGCATTTGTTATATAGGATGGTTGTCAGTCTCTTACAACCTAGCACATCATGCCAAGTGCACTTCCTGAGTTCTTATTTTCAGTGTAAGATTGAGGCATGCAACTTTCTTTTAATTTGTGTTGAATACATTGTGTACTCCCAATAGCAAGAATCCTGACTCCATTATGTAGGAAGGCAATCCTCAGAGATTCCAAATATTGAATGCCTGACTATGATTTTATGTTGATGAAATGACCGACAAACAATCTTAAGTCTACATGATTTTTTATAAAGATGGTTCCTTTAGCTGTGACTTGATCTGGTTTCAGTTGATGGAGTGATGTGCCCAGTGGCAAGGTTTTGGTTAAGCTTGGCTGGCAGTGGTAACTACATATAAAACATTGTGAATGATATATGCCCATCGGCCCATCTGAGGATTCAACATGTACAAGAGGAGAGTGATGATGATGGTATACTTTCAGTACATAGGAAGTCGTTTTGATGGCTGTTTATGGATTGGCCATTAGAAGTCAATAGCACCGTTGTTGGGGCTTTTGCCGAATATGCTTTGAAAAAAGAATTCTGTGCAGGTCTGCAGCTCAAGAAAAATAATCCCTTTACTACCTGTGAGATTACTCAATAATATACTCTTTTCTTTGGTTTTTTTTTTTTGCATATCCCCATAAAAAATTATTCCCCATCTTTTCCAATCTTTTAAGCCATTTTTTATCAACCTCAAGGGGAATAGCCCGAAATAAATATAGGATTTTTGGCAGAACCATCATTTTCAATACATTGCAGCGACCCTCTAGCGATAAGTGCAAATTATGCATTCGGTCTAAATCCCTCTTTATTCTATTTAATAATGGGATAAAATTGATTTCCACCAACCGATTAACCACTGATGTAATCTTCACCCCCAAATACACTGCTTCAGATACCAATCGTCTATCTACTAGTGAAACGTGCCCAGAACATACTATTTGTGTTTTATCTGAGTTCAGCTTATATCCGGAGTATCTTCCAAACTCTCTTGCCTCTATTTCTATTGCCTTAATAGCTTCCTCCGTGTTACTTGTCACTATAGCTACATCATCAGCATATGCAAACACCTTATATGTTTCTCCATGATATAATAGAGGTTGAATATTTTTGCATTCTTCTAATCTCAGCAAGAAAGAGTCAATATATAAAGCAAAGAGCAAGGGGGAACATGGACACCCCTGTCTAGTCCCCCTAGAGATTAAGATAATATCTGATTCCAAACCAGCAATGCAAATTCTAGCTTTTGGGGCTACATATAAAGTTTTTATAGCTGTAATATATCCACTCCCTATACCTTTCCAGCGCATGACTTCCCATAGAAACTTCCACGATACACGATCAAATGCCTTCTCGGCATCCAAAAGTAATAATCCTAAATTTGTTTGATATAGTTCTGCAAGATCAAACATGGCTATTATTCTTCTTATATGATCTATTGTATCTCTACCCGGAATAAACCCATGTTGTTGTTTTCTAACCAACCTGACTATCACATTTGCCAATCTACTGGCCAAAATCTTTGCATAAATCTTTCCATCTACGTTTAACAAAGATATGGGTCTATATGAACTGGGGAGCTCTGTTGATTTATCCTTTTTTTTTAGCACTATAATACTTGCACATTCCCACGATAAAGGTGCCTGACCTGCCTGCGCTATACAAAAAATGCTATGCATATCCTTTTTAATATCTGTCAGGAAGGTCTTATAAAATTCAAGTGGTATTGCATCCGGCCCAGCAGCTTTCCCTGTTGCCAGGGAGCTTACTGCCTCAATTATCTCATCAATACAAATTGGTGCATCTAATGTAATTTGTTCCTCAGAAGAGAGCCTTGTACTTTTTAATCCCCCCAGAAATTCACTAACCTTTTTTTGTAGCTGTTCAGAATACACTATATCTTCACTATACAACTCCTGATAGTAACCCTTAAAAACCTCTAGAATTCCTTCTAGCTCTGTATGTTTCCGCCCATTACCATCAATTATATTCAAAACATTCTGTTTAACTGCCTTTTGGCTGACCGGTCTAGCTAGGACTTTTCCTGTGGATTCACCATACTCATAACACTCCAATCGGTGACTTTGATAGACGGCTGCCACTGTTTTATTCAAGTAAGCATTTATTTTAGCCTTAAGAATCGCCATTTGGGTCTGAGTGAGAGTAATGTCTTCTCTACTAGTAATTTTACTAGCTAATTCCCTCTCTTTTGTTATTAATCTTTCTTGAAGTTCTACAATTTCCTTCCCCCTAATTTTCTGTATTCCCAAACTATAGCTAAGAGTTTCACCTCTCACTGCAGCTTTAAATGAGTCCCATACCATCCGGATCTGCCGTATTCCTATTGATATCAAAAAAGTGGTGAATCCACTCTTTCATATGGGATATACCGTCAACCAACAATTTCCTATCAAATGTCCATACACGACGCGGATTAGATGGTCCCTTAATTGTTATGGACAATATTAATGGATTATGATCTGATAAGAATCTGGGTTTGCATTCTATTTCAGCCCCATGGATTAAGTTTTGTGATACAAAAAAATAATCCAACCTTACCAATTTAGCATGTGGGAACGAGTAATAGGTATACCCTGGATCTAAAGTTTTGATATTTTCCCAGACATCTCTCAACCCATGTTCCCTTACTAACCTCCTTAGAGCTTTCCATACTTTAGGCTTTCATCCCTGATATAAACTCTGGGTGCCCATGCTCCTGCTACCTACCTCTAAATGAATATTTAAGTCGCCACAAATAATTATTGGTAAGGGCCATCCAACTAGTTCCATGTTCAACGTATCCAGAGGCTCAGCCTCGTCCAAAACTGATCCATATATAGTGCAGAGGGTAAATTTAAATGTATTCACGGATAATTCTAAGAGAGCCCACCGCCCATCATTACTTGCTCGAGATCTACAAACTTGTACATTGTTATTTCTGGCAAGTATCATCACCCCACGTGTCGAAACCTCCTGTCTGGTACAAACAAGAGGCGTCAACCCAAGCTCTCGTATGAGCTCTCGCTTACTCCATGCAATGTGTGTTTCCTGCAAGCAATATAGATCTGATTTAATTAGTTTAAGACCAGCTGCCACTCTTTTCCTTTTCTGGGGGCTATTTAGACCGCAAATATTCAATGTACAAATCCTTAATCTATTTGCCATATCACTCAGTTTGATGTACCAATCTCACGTCAATACTTTCTCCCTTAAAGAAACCAACTTGTTGATATTGAATCCTATACATCCTCTTCTTTTGATATGTCTTCCTTAAATTGTTCTGAACGTTTCTGCCTATATTAGTGCCCCCCCACTCCCCATCACCCCTCTCCCCCCTCTCCCATCCTCCCACCCCTTGTACCCCAACCCTGCTACCAACCCCCCCCCCCACCCCCCTGCACCCCTTACCCCTACCCTTACACCCAATTTATGGAGAGTATGGGATCTCACTGTCCCTAATGATGGTAAAGCTTCCGCTCCGACCATCCCTACCCAGTGCATGATTTTTTTTTTTTTTTCCTTTTCTCCCTTTCTTTGTCTTTATCTCTCTCTATCTACCCCTGTTTCAGCCAAAGAAATATATATATTTTTTTTCTTTTTTCCTAAAGGGGGGATTAATCCTAAGAGGCTTCTCTCTTACCCCCGGCTCGACTTCTCAGGGCTTAACTCCTAACCCTCTCTACTTTACCCTCTACTTTACCCCCACCCCTATGTCCCAATCCAGAAAATCTATCTTAGGAAACCGGACCGTTAAGTCCACCCAAAAAAGCCCTTGCTTTCTCCTCTGTCGTGAAGAAGTGAGTCCTATTATCCATTACTACTTTCAGTTTAGCCGGATTTAATAAAAAAACCTGTGCCCCCTTACTTTGAAGTGGCTGAATTAGCTGCCGGAGCCTCCACCTTTTTTCAACAGTACTATGGCAATAGTCTGGTCTCACAAAAAACTCACATCCCTTAGCCTTACTTCTAGCATTGGGTCGAGCTCGGTCGTATATAGCCTGCCTTGCCTGATAATTAAGCAAAGAGATTAATATTACTCTAGGTCTACCACTTCCTCCTTCTGAGTTTGGTCCTATTTTGCTAAAAGGAAATCGATGGGCTCTTTGAACCTCTTTGTCCCAATCCCACTGGTGTAAATCCGGAAAAGCTTCCTTAAAAAGTGCGACCATAAAACTATGTATGTCTGATCCTTCAAGTCCTTCTGGTACACCCAGGACGCGCAGATTATTCCTCCTCATTCTGTCCTCTAAATCTGTCAATTTCCACTGAGTGTCCTCAAGTTGTTTCTCCATCATTTCTCGAGATGACTGGCGAGCTCCAGCCTCATCCTCCAGACGCGAGATCCGAGTCTCTGCTTCTTCCATCCGTGTAGTAAACTCTGAACATGTCTTGGCTACTCGACGAATTTGGATTTGCATCTTGCGGCAAGCCATTTGAGTCCTACGGCTCTCTAATTTAGATTCCTCTCGGTGTTCCATAATGCTTTGATATATGGTTTCCAGTGACACAGGATTAGGCTGTTTTTCACCATTATCATATAGAGTTAAATCATCCTTGGAATACTCCCACTGAAGCCCCTGAAGACCCTTAGTGTCCAATGGGTTAGTGGAGTGCTTATTAGGTCCTACTTGCTCACTTCTCTTCCTCTGTTTTTTCCTAACAGTGGCACTCCTGCTACTCTCGTGTAATTCCTTTCCCAGTGCCAAGGAGGATACCTCAGATTCAAATTCAGAAGAAGTTTTATCCGCCTCCAAATCCAGCTGCTCGTTACTTGACCAACTTGAATGATCTGATAGTGAGAAAAACTTGTCTCCTTGTATTGTCTCATTATCACGTAATTCCACCGGCCTCCGCTCCACCTGTGATAATGTCCTAGCGCTTTGTGCGCCCTCCCTCTGCTCCCTCTGCTCCATCTGACTCCCGGTAGCTTGTTTTTGTAAAGTTGCCACATCTACAACATCACTCTGCCCATCTTCATGCGGGGGGCCCATCTATAGCCGCCATCTCCTCGGTTACTAGAGGATCGGCCTCCTCCACGGCGGCGGGGGGGGTTTCTGTGCCCCCCACCAGTAGTCCTTCCCTTTCTCAAAATACCTGTCCAGTGAAGCACTCTTGTTTTTGGAGACAACCTTCTCACCTAAGCCTTGTTTTATATCCGTACCACCCCCCTGCCGTGCTGACAAGCTTACTCTTACCGGCTTGCCTCGTCCAGACAGAGTCACATTTTTCACTCCCTTAGGTGGCATTTTTACTTTTTTTTGCTTTTTGATGCAAAATGCGTTATTACAATATACGCCCAGTGTCAAATACTTGTAATAGAATAAAGAAACTCTGACCGTTTTTTGAGTCCACGGCGAAAATTGCCCCCAATTGGCACCCGTGAGCACAGACCTGTAGTTGTCTTCAGGTAGGAACAGGAGCAGTCCAGACCGCATACCGGGGAGGCACTTTGCAATCCTTTTAGCCTCCGTCAACAAATCCACGTAGTTTGCTTCTCCCAGAGGAAAAAAAAAAGGGCCCGCAAAAACCAGGAGCCAAGTAGCCTAAAACAATCCTCACATGAAAAGCAGTCCTTCAAAAAATGATATCATCCGCAATATTTCCCCTGTGCCGCCCCTCCTGACAGCCCTGGGACAGTCATCCCCAAAAAAAGAGGGAGCAGGTAAAGCAACGCGAGTCAACACAATGCTGCTACAATGCCGCTACATTGTTTCCTGTGAGCGCGGCTGCCGAAGGAGGCTCCGACCCGCGGGAGAGCTGCCGCAGCACTGGGAGGTTTCCTTGGTCGGAGCAGACGCTTCGCGGCTGCGTTACGCGGCCGCCATCTTGCTCTCCGTAGACTTACAGACTCAATAATATACTCAATGTAATTTAAAGGAATTTATAAGAGGGTTTGATGTAAATAGTCTTCCATACCTGGGATGACAAGAAACCCTATTGTACTGCAGTCAAGCCAAAGCATACCAGTCAACTGCTTTTATGTGCAACACTTGTAGCATCTTCGATGTATTCCTTGCCACCTCCCGCTGCAGAAAGGATTCATATTGTATGGTATTTTATTGCAGAATTACATAGCGCTTATCACCTCTACGTGGGGTGCTGAAGTACTTGCCTACTTGGGTCGCACACTACACAGATTAGGGTATGTGGTTGGAAGGATGTTTTATTTGTTTTTTGATCCTATGTAGGAAATGTTTTAATCTCATGTGTGAGGACCACTGAGCCTCAGGTATTGTGTTATGGGATGCAGTGCTTATCAGTGTGGATAGAGAAGTGCGAGAGACAAGCACACAGTTTATGGTTCCCAGTACGCTGCAGCTCTGATCAGCTGTGCTATGTGCAGTGGTTACATAAAGAAAGCTCCTGACTTTCATGTCCCCAATCTAAACTGGGCCTATTTGCCTGCTCAGAAGTACCAAAGAAATATGGTTTTCAGGTCTTCTGTGGTTCTACACATAGGTATGTGGAAAGGATTGTTTTGGGTGGCAGCAAAACCTTGTAGCTGAAGCAGGAGGTGTCTGACACAAAAGAAAGCATTAAATGCAAGCCATTTGTCAGTGATCCAGCAAGTTCACTAAATGTGACACTCTGGGCCGCAGTTAGCACAACACTGCACGACGTATTTATAGTCCAGAAGTAAGAGACCTCTTTGATAACCATGTACCCACCAATAACATCAGAAACATCTAAACGCATAAGGTGGCTCGATAAACCCTACCATCACTTTGCACCTTGAGAAATAGGGCATTCCTAAAAAGGGCTCTTTCTATTCCTTTAACCAGAGGTGTCTCACATAAATCCAGGGTGGCCGGATCCATTCTATATTTACTTCATACTAAGTCAGTGGTTCCCAACCTCTGGTCCGGCGACCCCTGGGGGTCCGCAAAGCTTCCTCAGGGTGTCCGCGACTGATTGGAAAATTTTATAATTTTAACAGATTAGGGGCCAGATGTAGCAAAGGGTTTTTCCCATTCTGTGTCAATGGGAAAATGTGTTCCTACATATGGCCCTAGGATCCATATGTACGAACACATTTTCCCATAGACACAGAATGGGCAAAACTGTTTGATACATCTGACCCTAGGTCCCTAGCTTTCAATAATGACTCAGTGGGGGGGAGTCCCCAGATTCCAATATTGACTCGTGCCCTAAGGTAACTATAACATGCCCCCTTGCCATACACCGCTAATTATCCCACAAATGACGGCTCTCATGACATCTTTGATAACATCATTGATAATATCAATGTAATATTTGTAGTAACATTTTTGACGAAAAAACTGTGCATGGCGGGGGCGCAAGTTATAGTTACCTTAGGGCACGAGTTATAGTTACTTGAGGTAACACTAACTATGACTGGTGAATTTCTATGATTTCGTACATTTAAGATGTGAGCCTAAATATAACATCCCTCTAAGCTTTGGATTTTTAAGTGAGCTTCTATGTTTTTTTTAATTCTATTTCCTAACTTTAACGTCCCTGTAACCTTTGTTTTTTTCAGTATATATATATTTATATATATATATATATATATATATATATATAAACTACTAGCGGTCACCAGTAGGTAGTTATAGTTAGGTCCTAGTTTCCATAAGAAGAGCATTTTTTGTTTTGCCAATAACTTTGGCGCCACTTGACAAATCTTCACAAAACTTTCAAAACATATACTTTGCTTAGTTCAGCTGCTATCTTGAAAGTTTTGGGGTGATCCATGAAGCTGTGACTGAGAAAAAGGGGAGATCCCAAAACACATTTTCTCAATTCATTTTCCCAATGGAACACACATACAGCCCAAACAGCTGAAGCGAATTACCACCAAATTTGGCAGAAAGCTAGATCTTGGTAAGCAGATTATGTTTTTTGTGATTTGGTGTAAATCTCTTCAGCAGTTTCTGATATATTGAAGTTTACAAAATATATATATATAGGGATGCAAATCCTCTGCGGATCCACACCTTCCAATCTGTCTGAAAAGCAAGGCCCTTATTGGCTGGCCACAACCTAACAGAAAAATTGTGGCCGCCATTTGGTTTGGGGGTGGGAAAGTAAGAGTGCAAAAACACATACGTGTCAGGCTACAGGTATCCTGACCCCTTAGAACACGGGACCCCTCATGGGCAAAATATTACCCAATTATTATTTTGTTGTCTGATCTGCGGATCCACGGGTGGATCCACGGATCCGTGGACCCAAGGATCCACCAGTGGATGCACAGATCCAGAGAAAAATTGAAAGAAAAACCCCGGCCACTGCATCCAACCTCATGCTGCACATGGCTAAAAGCCCTTCGCAGCTTGGGTTTGGGTGCATGCAGGAGTGTTGGCCGCTGGGTCTGGCCATTGGCCAGGTCCTTCAGCCAACCCCCACTGTGCAAGGCCAAAGGCCATGTGCAGCGCTTATTATATTTACGTATGTGTGTGCTAAAAAAAAATGAAATTCACTGAAAAAAACAAAGACCACCGGGGCGTTATATTAGGTTCTGAATTTACTCGCACAAAACCATTGAAATTCAGCAGTTATAGTTATGGTTAACTCCACTAACATATAAATGTAAAGACTTTTGGTGGGTAAACCATAAATATTAGCAGAAGAATTAAGGCAGGAACTTTAACTAATTCTAGTCACTTAATAGAAGAGCCATGTTGAAGTGGAGCAAAGCTAGAGATGTGTTTCACTAACTTAGGACTGGTGATTTTAAACAGTTGCTTTAGTAAAGATCAGCCAGCACATAAAACTTTTATGGAAAGTGCTGTCAACCATCCTATTGATTAAGGCTTCATAAACATTTGTGCCTTCACTAATTTCATGTGAATCAGGTATGTTATCATTTAAAGTTCTAGAGTGGGTAGGTAATGATCCCCTTCCAAAGAGGTTCATGTTGACACTCCCTCCCATAAGGTGATAAGAGCTAGGGCTTAATCATTTAGTGAAAAATGGAGGACTAGTTATCAAAAAATAATTAAAAATATTTAATTGGGAAAAGGCATGGAATTTATTAAAGGCTGATCAAGAAAGTTGTCTCTCACATCCCCTAACAATCTGCTTTCCCTTGAATCTGAATTGAAAGAATTTTCTACTTCTTGTTAAAAAATCAGGCTCCATTCAAAGTGGCTTGTATACATACGTGGAAAGATTCATCGTAAGGTTCAAGGAGAATTATGAACCTATCTAAGATGGTAATAAAGGCATCTTTACACAGCTTGTCCTGCCACGCTAAACAAAGTACAAACAGTAACTGAGGGAAATGAAGAACAGTTCTATGTATCAGTCTTTTGCCCATATTATTGAAACACTTCAGTCATGGTAAATAAGTTGTGGATAAACATAAATAACACTAATGTTTTACAGTTGGGTGCAAGAAAATTAGCATTTAATTGGGCAATTAAAAGTATAAGGCTGGAATTTGTCAATTATCACAAATATCTTGCTATCATTTTAATGATAGGTAGACCTTTACGGAATATCATAATCAAACAGTCAACAAAGCAGAGGGGATTGTGTTGGGCTCACTTTGTTTTAATTAAATGAACTGTGGTTTATCTGTAACTGCACTGGTCAAGGTTTTTCATTCTAAGATAGCCCCTATTTTATTACATGACGTGGCTGGCCTTTGCATAGAAGATGCATCGGATTTTAAAATTCCGAGAGATAGGACTTGGCAACATATTTTAGGGTTACCAAGTACCAAGTAGTGTAGCTGTAGAGGTGATCCATCTTGATTTAGGGTTATGCTTTCTACAAAAAAAAAATTGAAATTACATTTGAAATCCCTTGCAGCTTCAACAGTGTCTGATGACAATAGTATGGCACATGGTTGTTTAAAAGAATTGCTGCAGGAGAAGGGCCAGGGGGAAAGGATAATGCAAAAGATGTCTTCACTGTCACAAATTTATGAAGTGAGTTTTGATTATCAGGGAATAAGTGAAGGAACGGAAGTTCACATGAATACAATCAATTTCAAATATTTTGCTACTAGGAGGTTGTATATGGTTGATAAAACATTATAGCATCTCAAAAGACATTTATAATAGTTAAATAATTATATAAAAATAATCTCCTGTGGTAGCTGACTATACGGTAGTCAGACTCTATCTGCAATTTTGAAAATATTTGCTAAGGTTTTGGCTAGGAATTTATCAGAACTATTACAATATAAACCTTTAGAGAAGCATTTTCCCTTGCCATTGTGAAAGACATCACCCACATTAACTAGATTATTTGCTTCTTTTTTCCTTTTGCATTAGCCACACTGAAGGCTTACCTTAAACTAATACTTTATGAATTTGGAATAAAAACAAAGGGTTTTTGAATATTAGATTTAGGCACTGACAGTACTTGCTGTGGCTTTTTAAAACACAATTAGTGAATGAATAGTGGTTTTATTTGTAGGCATATTATTGTTTATATGTGTTCTTTGATTTTAACTATATGTTTTAACTGTCTTGTTTTGTTAATTGTGTTTTTACGGGCAAGAAGTCTTATAAACAATAATTTGAACTCATGTATTTTAAAAAGCCTTAGCTTCACAGTAAAGCTCTAACAAGTAGCTACAGGAGCCCCCTCAACAAAGCACAATAAAACAAGTCCAAGAACAGAATACACATGAGCAATAAAGGAACGTGGAGGGAAGAGGTTGGTATGTAAGCTTTGGCAATTCAATGATGTCAACATACTTTATTATACATAAAGAGCAGTGGTCTTCCCTTATAGCTTCAAAGTTGAGTGTAGCTAGTATCCTTTTGAAGGTTAACCTCTCTTAAGTGCGCTTAACTCCAGAAGTCAAGCATGGGCTTGGGCAGAGTTTTCACTTTTCTTCCCTTCCTGTTCCCCTTTTTCCACTTTCCATTCTCATCATGTTCCTTTCTTACACTTCAATCTCTGATTTCCCCAGTTCTCTTCTCAATCCTTGTTTACTCTGTCTGTCTTTTGACCCCTCCCTGATCTCTCCACCTTCCTCACTCTCCCTTTTATCTGTTTTTCCTTCTCGCACCTCTCTTCATGATCTCCACCTCTGCCTACTTCCTTCCTTCTTTTCCACTGTTCTCCCTACTCCTCCACCTGAGAGAGTGTTTTCACATTCTAATCCAGGCCTGGTACAATAGTGCACTAATGGTTCATGCAGTGTGAGAATGTTTTTTTTTTTTTTGTATGTGTCACCTACACAGCGCAAGCGCTGTGCTGGGAGACATATTGTTAATTCTTCAGTGGGCTTACAGCCCACCCACAGCATACCATTACTTGTTTTCGTTGTCATTCTCATTTGCAGTCTTTCCATTGCCTGGCTCCTGTTGGCATCCCTTCCCGTCTTGTGTTAGCTCCTCCCTGGATCAAGGACCGAGTACATGTGTTCTTCGTCGTCTTTGTTCTTCCTCGTCTTTTTGCAATGCACTATGTTTTTAAAATTTATAAGCATTTCAGTATTACTCCTGGATGTGCAATGTGCTTTCCTACTATTAACACAGGTATCCGTCTTCTTATTTATGTTGCTTTCAACCTGTCTGTCTCTGTTGACGCTTTAGTTACTTATACCATACTACCCTACTCCACTCCACCCTATGCTACTCTACTCCATACAGTGTCACACTGCGGCACTGTATGCCACACCACTCCACTGTGCACCACGCCACTCAGTCACTTCACTCTGCTCCACTCCACACAATGCCACACTACGACACTCTGCCACTCCATGCCACGCTACTCTACACCACCCCACTCTGTATCGCTCTGTGCCATTCCATGTAATGCCTATCTACACCAGTGTACGCTATGCCACTCCACGCTATGCTGCTTTACTCCACTCCATACAGTGCCACACTGAGACACTGTATGCCACACCACTCCACTGTGCACCACACCACTCAGTCACTTCACTCTGCTCCACTCCACACAATGCCACACTACGACACTCTGCCACTCCAAGCAACGATGCTCTACACCACCCCACTCTATACCGCTCTGTGCCACTCCATGTAATGCCTATCTACGCCACTCTACGCTATGCCACTCCAGTCTATGCCACTCTACTCTGCTGTATGGCACTTTACACCAGTTCAATCTAAGCCACTATCCTATATGCCACGCACTAACTTTTCATCATGCCGACCAGCTGCCACGCTACCGTTCCACATGGCTGAAAGACATTGACAGTACCAGTAGCTCTCACGTAGGCGAGACCTATTGGCTTTGCCAATTCTCCTCATTTTGTGCCATACTACTACCAACTCCCCACCCTTACCCCCACCAACACACACACAAAAGAACTGTTTGTTCTCGACTCAAGTCCCCAGCCCCATTCTCACTCAGACGTCTGACAAACCTTAGCGTACTGTCTTCTCAAGATAGCACAAACAGCGACTGAAAGCAAATTCCCCACCCGTCTTCCCAGGGGCCACCGAGTCACTCACTTACAATGATGCTAATGCTTAGCAATGGTCACAGCTATGTCAGAAAGTGACAGGTTGGGCGGAATCTCATGTGGTCTTGCCAAGGAAGCATTTCTCGAAAATTACCATGATGTATTTCTAGTACCACCCTCATTTTAGTCTTTAAATATTAACATATATGCACATTTTTGAGTAAATTGTGTCTTCTTGAAAGGGTTTTAATATATTAGAACACAAAACAAACAATGGCAAAGCCAAGGGGTCTGGCGATGATCACCAGCCTTTTTGCTTTATCAATGTTATTATTTTGTCATGTTTTTCACAAAACTTTGTTAGGAAACCTGTCAGACATGCATGAATCTAAAAAAATAATTGGCTAAAAGCAAAATAGTTTTGGTCTCTAAAGCACACATTGTCAGCAAAGAAGGCAGGCTGACGGAAGGGAGCAGGTTGTCAGGACAGACTAATGAGTGTGACATTGCAACAGAATAGACAATAGGAAGGGATTATGGCAGAAGAGGCCAGGTATGAATATTATAGGTTCATGGAAGGCGATGAGATTAGAGCATAGTGGATCGAAGGACAGGTGGCAGAATGTGATGGTTTTGATTGACAGAAGTGGACAGGGAATGAGCGACACTGGACAGATGTTGTGAGAACGGCTAGTAGAATGTAGCCGAGTCAAGTCACAGGAGAAGTAAATTGTAGATGAGAGAAGAAATAAGTTGACATAGTTAGTTGTGAGAGTATATCTTTAAATATGGGAGAGCTGTGAATTCATAGCCTAAGGGGCAGCCAAGGGATGGGCCACAGGTGGGAGCAGGGAATATGTGTGTTATAGCTGATGAGTGGCGGGGTGAGTGAAAGGAGACATGTGACGGGTGGGAGATGGGAGGTGTTGTGTACAGGTGACAGGAAAGGGAATGAGATGCATGATGGCCATGGTTGAGAATAGGGGTGTGTGGGAGGAGTGAATTAGGGGCAGGTGAAGGCCGCGTTGGGGGACACAGGAGAGGGTAGAAGAAGAGATGGATGGCTTACATAAGAGGACAACAGATTTTAAAAGGGGTCTTTTTGGTGCCAACACAGGATTACAGAATGGTGACCGGATATGAGGTCATGACAGGAAGAAGACAATGTTGGGAGCAAGGAGAGGGACAAACTGAGGCAGGACTGGAGTGAGTGATAGGAACTGGGCAGTATTAGTGGCAGCAGAAGGCAGTGATTGATGATGGGGTGGCTAAAAGGGAGTGACAAACAGACAGGAAGGATGGTTAGCAGAGGGACGAAAAGGGTGTGTGACAGGAAGGTGTATGTAATCAGTGAAGTCTTGACAACATTTGGGGCATTCCTACACTCATTTGTAGAAAACAAAATCCAGTTGTCCTCTGTGATGGAAAAATAAAAACCACCTTCCACACTTTTCAATAGAAAGTTATAGCAGCATCCTAAAGTAAGAGAAGCCTTCCATTTCAAAATTCAAAGATGGAGACCTGAGGCTGTGACTGAAGAGTCGGGGGCTGCTGCTGGATGTTGGAGAGCACGAGTTACCAGGGAGCTACATACATGTCTTGTGCCTTGTCATTAACATAGCACAGGGTACGTGCCAGTCGGTTGGGCCGAGTCTGTGAACGAAAACTCGAGAGTCCACCCATACCTTGTTCTGTGGCCTAAGACGTGCACGGTTGTTGACTTTCTTTATGATAACTTCTGTATGCTTTTTTTCATTTCACTTGGAGAAGCTCCGCTTCAAATGATCCATCACTTGGGTTCATTCTCCAGTGCCAATCGCCAGATTCGTTGGCTACCTCACCTGGTCACATGGCTCAAGAGACGGCGGTGATTGGTGCCAACTCTGCCCTGGCTGGGCACTGGCTTAGCAGCTGATTGGCTATTAAGACTGTTGCCAGTCTCAAGTAACCCTTGCATTTGGGCTGTGATAGGCCTTGTTTTAACATTTTAACTGCATGAATGCCGGGATTGGCCTGCGCTGTTCTCAGGAAAAGCTTGAGGATGGAAGGGTAAACTCTGCACGCAGCAGAGGAAAATGAAAAGCAGTAGCACATTTTGTGATAGTATTAATTTATCACCGTCATTTTCACACCTGGTGACAGTGTCTGACAAAAGATTTCACCTTAATTGCTACCAATTTAACAACACAGCAATAAACAACTGAAAGGAGTTCAGCCAATCTGGCCAAAAGCCTTCTGGTGCACAGGAACATGAGTCCATATGATTTGTAACTTTTGGTCTGTTTGAGTTAGTAACAATCTTTTTGTTAAAATCAGCAGATTATGCTACAGATAATGGATTATGTGGCAAATGTGGCAAATCCATAATGATGCAAAAGTTGGCTGTGGCCGCAGAATCGCTTAATTAAAGTGACCCGAACTATGAAATAGGCTCACAGCACCACTTACTGCATCTGTCACTCGCTCCGTTCACTTGCTTTATGGCTGCTGCAACATCACTTTATTTGAGTCCAACGACTTACACTACTATACAGAAACAGGATAACTTGCCGCACAACTGTTTCTCCTCTCAACCACTAGCTTTACCCCTTGCCACATTACTATAGCATGTGTATCCCTTGACAAGTCACATCACTTTCATTACTCACCTCTGCAGTAGCCACTCATTCTGTCATTTTCCCACCCAGCAACTACACCACTCCTCAGAAGAATTATTGTTGTCACTTGACTACAACCTCAATTGGAACAGCTTTTATCACCTTTTAATCAAATCGCTCGCCTTCAGCTACATGTATCATTCACTCTCAGCTATTCAGCAACACCAGTCATCCCCACCAGTAGTCAGCAACACAAGCCACACCCATCCTTCACTCACACCAGCAATGAGCTGCAGCCATTCACACACTGTCCAGATTGCTCCCACCATTCACCCATTTTAGCTATATTAAACACCACTCACCCATGTAATCACTCACATAAACCATTTAGTCACATCTCATTCTCAGCTGTGCGTAACTCTATCCTGCCCCACACAGCATGACCGAGCCACTCACAACTTTTCTTTCACATCTCACATCCCAACGTGCCATCACTCACAACTCTGCAACTTGTAACACTCATTCACTACTTCTCATCAATTGCAGCCCATACCGCTCCCTACTTACCAAAGTTCTTCACAGCACGACTACTCATCCCCAGCAACGCCGCCCACCTCATATCACTCGCACCATCCAGCAATGTCCTTCATAGTAAGTTGCAGTTTCTCTTTCTACATTCCTGCGGAACAGTGCTTTCGCTAACCACAACTTCCTTGTTCGGTGCCTTAACCACGCATGTGCTGAACAGCGCACATGCGTGGTTAAGACACAGAAGAAGGGAGTCGGCTTCGTCAGAGGATGCGATCAGGTAAGTGAGGCTGGAGCTGTTTTAGGGGCAGGGTGAGGGGTCGGGGCATTTTTAGTTTTAGGGGCGGGGTGGGGGGTCGCTGTAGTTTAAGGGGCGGGGTAGGGGGGTCGGGGTATTTTTCGTTTTTGGGGTGGGGGTCTGGGTAGCTTAGGTTTAGGGGCGGGTCGGGGTATTTTTAGCTTTTAGGGGTGGGGTGGGGGGTCGGGGTAGTTTAGGTTTTAGGTGAGGCGGGGGTCACGGTAGTTTTAGGGGTGGGAGTGGGAGGGTCGGAGTATTGTTAGTTTTTAGGTGCATGGTGGGGGGTCGGGTAGTTTTATGGACGGGGTGGGGGGTCGGGTAGTTTTAGAGGCAAGGGTAGGGGTGTCGGGGTATTTTTAGTTTTTAGGGGCAGGGTTGGGGGTCGGGGTAGTTTAGGTTTTAAGGGGTGGGCAATCACTGTAGTTTTAGGGGTGTGGTGGGTGGGTCGCTGTAGGTTTAGGGGCAGGGGTGGGGGATTGGGGTATTTTTAATTTTTAGGGGTAGGGTGGGGGGTCAGGGTAGTTTAGGTTTTAGGGGTGGGGGTTGCAGTAGTTTTAGGGGTGGGGTATTTTTAGTTTTGAGGGGCGTGGTTGGGGTAGTTTAGGTTTGAGGGGGATTGCAGTAGTTTTAGGGGCGGGGTAGGGGGTTGTTGTAGTTTTAGGGGTGGGGGTTTGGGTATTTTTATTTTTTAGGGGCGGGGTGGGGGGTCGGGTAGTTTAGGTTTTAGGGGGGTGGTCGTCGCAGTAGTTTTAGAGGCAGGGGTAGTTTAAGTTTTAGGGGTGGGGTTTGGGGTAGTGGTAGAATTGTTTTTAGGACTGGGGGTTGGGGTACAATTGTTTTAGGGGTGGGGGGAGTTGCATGCTGGAACCACGCATGCCGTTCACGCATGCCTTTACCAGGAATGCCTTACAATGCAAAATTGTTGTTAAGGCATTCGCGGGAAAGGCATTTGTGGTAACAACACGGTTGTTGTTCCGACCGTGTTGTTTAGGCATACGTGGTTCCAGCATGCGTTGTTCCGACTCCTCTCCACCCTTTACACCACACTCACTGCACTATTCATCCACATTTATAAAGTAATCCAGTTGCATTACTCATCTGCAGCCACTCACAGCCTCCACTCAGAACATCACTGACCGCCCAAAAAAGCTCGCCTTCACCTACATATATCATATAACCATCCTCAGCCCATTTGAACCACAGCTGTCATTCACATACATCCAGCACCTTCTCGGGTTGCGGACCTCTCTGACACTACGTACTGAAACCACTCAAAATTCCCATACAAACTTGTACATTGTTATTTCTGGCAAGTATCATCACCCCACGTGTCGAAACCTCCTGTCTGGTACAAACAAGAGGCGTCAACCCAAGCTCTCGTATGAGCTCTCGCTTACTCCATGCAATGTGTGTTTCCTGCAAGCAATATAGATCTGATTTAATTAGTTTAAGACCAGCTGCCACTCTTTTCCTTTTCTGGGGGCTATTTAGACCGCAAATATTCAATGTACAAATCCTTAATCTATTTGCCATATCACTCAGTTTGATGTACCAATCTCACGTCAATACTTTCTCCCTTAAAGAAACCAACTTGTTGATATTGAATCCTATACATCCTCTTCTTTTGATATGTCTTCCTTAAATTGTTCTGAACGTTTCTGCCTATATTAGTGCCCCCCCACTCCCCATCACCCCTCTCCCCTCTCTCCCATCCTCCCACCCCTTGTACCCCAACCCTGCTACCAACCCCCCCTCCCCACCCCCCTGCACCCCTTACCCCTACCCTTACACCCAATTTATGGAGAGTATGGGATCTCACTGTCCCTAATGATGGTAAAGCTTCCGCTCCGACCATCCCTACCCAGTGCATGATTTTTTTTTTTTTTTCCTTTTCTCCCTTTCTTTGTCTTTATCTCTCTCTATCTACCCCTGTTTCAGCCAAAGAAATATATATATATTTTTTCTTTTTTCCTAAAGGGGGGATTAATCCTAAGAGGCTTCTCTCTTACCCCCGGCTCGACTTCTCAGGGCTTAACTCCTAACCCTCTCTACTTTACCCTCTACTTTACCCCCACCCCTATGTCCCAATCCAGAAAATCTATCTTAGGAAACCGGACCGTTAAGTCCACCCAAAAAAGCCCTTGCTTTCTCCTCTGTCGTGAAGAAGTGAGTCCTATTATCCATTACTACTTTCAGTTTAGCCGGATTTAATAAAAAAACCTGTGCCCCCTTACTTTGAAGTGGCTGAATTAGCTGCCGGAGCCTCCACCTTTTTTCAACAGTACTATGGCAATAGTCTGGTCTCACAAAAAACTCACATCCCTTAGCCTTACTTCTAGCATTGGGTCGAGCTCGGTCGTATATAGCCTGCCTTGCCTGATAATTAAGCAAAGAGATTAATATTACTCTAGGTCTACCACTTCCTCCTTCTGAGTTTGGTCCTATTTTGCTAAAAGGAAATCGATGGGCTCTTTGAACCTCTTTGTCCCAATCCCACTGGTGTAAATCCGGAAAAGCTTCCTTAAAAAGTGCGACCATAAAACTATGTATGTCTGATCCTTCAAGTCCTTCTGGTACACCCAGGACGCGCAGATTATTCCTCCTCATTCTGTCCTCTAAATCTGTCAATTTCCACTGAGTGTCCTCAAGTTGTTTCTCCATCATTTCTCGAGATGACTGGCGAGCTCCAGCCTCATCCTCCAGACGCGAGATCCGAGTCTCTGCTTCTTCCATCCGTGTAGTAAACTCTGAACATGTCTTGGCTACTCGACGAATTTGGATTTGCATCTTGCGGCAAGCCATTTGAGTCCTACGGCTCTCTAATTTAGATTCCTCTCGGTGTTCCATAATGCTTTGATATATGGTTTCCAGTGACACAGGATTAGGCTGTTTTTCACCATTATCATATAGAGTTAAATCATCCTTGGAATACTCCCACTGAAGCCCCTGAAGACCCTTAGTGTCCAATGGGTTAGTGGAGTGCTTATTAGGTCCTACTTGCTCACTTCTCTTCCTCTGTTTTTTCCTAACAGTGGCACTCCTGCTACTCTCCTGTAATTCCTTTCCCAGTGCCAAGGAGGATACCTCAGATTCAAATTCAGAAGAAGTTTTATCCGCCTCCAAATCCAGCTGCTCGTTACTTGACCAACTTGAATGATCTGATAGTGAGAAAAACTTGTCTCCTTGTATTGTCTCATTATCACGTAATTCCACCGGCCTCCGCTCCACCTGTGATAATGTCCTAGCGCTTTGTGCGCCCTCCCTCTGCTCCCTCTGCTCCATCTGACTCCCGGTAGCTTGTTTTTGTAAAGTTGTCACATCTACAACATCACTCTGCCCATCTTCATGCGGGGGGGGCCCATCTATAGCCGCCATCTCCTCGGTTACTAGAGGATCGGCCTCCTCCACGGCGGCGGGGGGGGTTTCTGTGCCCCCCACCAGTAGTCCTTCCCTTTCTCAAAATACCTGTCCAGTGAAGCACTCTTGTTTTTGGAGACAACCTTCTCACCTAAGCCTTGTTTTATATCCGTACCACCCCCCTGCCGTGCTGACAAGCTTACTCTTACCGGCTTGCCTCATCCAGACAGAGTCACATTTTTCACTCCCTTAGGTGGCATTTTTACTTTTTTTTGCTTTTTGATGCAAAATGCGTTATTACAATATACGCCCAGTGTCAAATACTTGTAATAGAATAAAGAAACTCTGACTGTTTTTTGAGTCCACGGCGAAAATTGCCCCCAATTGGCACCCGTGAGCACAGACCTGTAGTTGTCTTCAGGTAGGAACAGGAGCAGTCCAGACCGCATACCGGGGAGGCACTTTGCAATCCTTTTAGCCTCCGTCAACAAATCCACGTAGTTTGCTTCTCCCAGAGGAAAAAAAAAAGGGCCCCGCAAAAACCAGGAGCCAAGTAGCCTAAAACAATCCTCACATGAAAAGCAGTCCTTCAAAAAATGATATCATCCGCAATATTTCCCCTGTGCCGCCCCTCCTGACAGCCCTGGGACAGTCATCCCCAAAAAAAGAGGGAGCAGGTAAAGCAACGCGAGTCAACACAATGCTGCTACAATGCCGCTACATTGTTTCCTGTGAGCGCGGCTGCCGAAGGAGGCTCCGACCCGCGGGAGAGCTGCCGCAGCACTGGGAGGTTTCCTTGGTCGGAGCAGACGCTTCGCGGCTGCGTTACGCGGCCGCCATCTTGCTCTCCGTAGACTTACAGACTCAATAATATACTCAATGTAATTTAAAGGAATTTATAAGAGGGTTTGATGTAAATAGTCTTCCATACCTGGGATGACAAGAAACCCTATTGTACTGCAGTCAAGCCAAAGCATACCAGTCAACTGCTTTTATGTGCAACACTTGTAGCATCTTCGATGTATTCCTTGCCACCTCCCGCTGCAGAAAGGATTCATATTGTATGGTATTTTATTGCAGAATTACATAGCGCTTATCACCTCTACGTGGGGTGCTGAAGTACTTGCCTACTTGGGTCGCACACTACACAGATTAGGGTATGTGGTTGGAAGGATGTTTTATTTGTTTTTTGATCCTATGTAGGAAATGTTTTAATCTCATGTGTGAGGACCACTGAGCCTCAGGTATTGTGTTATGGGATGCAGTGCTTATCAGTGTGGATAGAGAAGTGCGAGAGACAAGCACACAGTTTATGGTTCCCAGTACGCTGCAGCTCTGATCAGCTGTGCTATGTGCAGTGGTTACATAAAGAAAGCTCCTGACTTTCATGTCCCCAATCTAAACTGGGCCTATTTGCCTGCTCAGAAGTACCAAAGAAATATGGTTTTCAGGTCTTCTGTGGTTCTACACATAGGTATGTGGAAAGGATTGTTTTGGGTGGCAGCAAAACCTTGTAGCTGAAGCAGGAGGTGTCTGACACAAAAGAAAGCATTAAATGCAAGCCATTTGTCAGTGATCCAGCAAGTTCACTAAATGTGACACTCTGGGCCGCAGTTAGCACAACACTGCACGACGTATTTATAGTCCAGAAGTAAGAGACCTCTTTGATAACCATGTACCCACCAATAACATCAGAAACATCTAAACGCATAAGGTGGCTCGATAAACCCTACCATCACTTTGCACCTTGAGAAATAGGGCATTCCTAAAAAGGGCTCTTTCTATTCCTTTAACCAGAGGTGTCTCACATAAATCCAGGGTGGCCGGATCCATTCTATATTTACTTCATACTAAGTCAGTGGTTCCCAACCTCTGGTCCGGCGACCCCTGGGGGTCCGCAAAGCTTCCTCAGGGTGTCCGCGACTGATTGGAAAATTTTATAATTTTAACAGATTAGGGGCCAGATGTAGCAAAGGGTTTTTCCCATTCTGTGTCAATGGGAAAATGTGTTCCTACATATGGCCCTAGGATCCATATGTACGAACACATTTTCCCATAGACACAGAATGGGCAAAACTGTTTGATACATCTGACCCTAGGTCCCTAGCTTTCAATAATGACTCAGTGGGGGGGAGTCCCCAGATTCCAATATTGACTCGTGCCCTAAGGTAACTATAACATGCCCCCTTGCCATACACCGCTAATTATCCCACAAATGACGGCTCTCATGACATCTTTGATAACATCATTGATAATATCAATGTAATATTTGTAGTAACATTTTTGACGAAAAAACTGTGCATGGCGGGGGCGCAAGTTATAGTTACCTTAGGGCACGAGTTATAGTTACTTGAGGTAACACTAACTATGACTGGTGAATTTCTATGATTTCGTACATTTAAGATGTGAGCCTAAATATAACATCCCTCTAAGCTTTGGATTTTTAAGTGAGCTTCTATGTTTTTTTTAATTCTATTTCCTAACTTTAACGTCCCTGTAACCTTTGTTTTTTTCAGTATATATATATATATATATATATATATATATATATATATAAACTACTAGCGGTCACCAGTAGGTAGTTATAGTTAGGTCCTAGTTTCCATAAGAAGAGCATTTTTTGTTTTGCCAATAACTTTGGCGCCACTTGACAAATCTTCACAAAACTTTCAAAACATATACTTTGCTTAGTTCAGCTGCTATCTTGAAAGTTTTGGGGTGATCCATGAAGCTGTGACTGAGAAAAAGGGGAGATCCCAAAACACATTTTCTCAATTCATTTTCCCAGTGGAACACACATACAGCCCAAACAGCTGAAGCGAATTACCACCAAATTTGGCAGAAAGCTAGATCTTGGTAAGCAGATTATGTTTTTTGTGATTTGGTGTAAATCTCTTCAGCAGTTTCTGATATATTGAAGTTTACAAAATATATATATATAGGGATGCAAATCCTCTGCGGATCCGCACCTTCCAATCTGTCTGAAAAGCAAGGCCCTTATTGGCTGGCCACAACCTAACAGAAAAATTGTGGCCGCCATTTGGTTTGGGGGTGGGAAAGTAAGAGTGCAAAAACACATACGTGTCAGGCTACAGGTATCCTGACCCCTTAGAACACGGGACCCCTCATGGGCAAAATATTACCCAATTATTATTTTGTTGTCTGATCTGCGGATCCACGGGTGGATCCACGGATCCGTGGACCCAAGGATCCACCAGTGGATGCACAGACCCAGAGAAAAATTGAAAGAAAAACCCCGGCCACTGCATCCAACCTCATGCTGCACATGGCTAAAAGCCCTTCGCAGCTTGGGTTTGGGTGCATGCAGGAGTGTTGGCCGCTGGGTCTGGCCATTGGCCAGGTCCTTCAGCCAACCCCCACTGTGCAAGGCCAAAGGCCATGTGCAGCGCTTATTATATTTACGTATGTGTGTGCAAAAAAAAAATGAAATTCACTGAAAAAAACAAAGACCACCGGGGCGTTATATTAGGTTCTGAATTTACTCGCACAAAACCATTGAAATTCAGCAGTTATAGTTATGGTTAACTCCACTAACATATAAATGTAAAGACTTTTGGTGGGTAAACCATAAATATTAGCAGAAGAATTAAGGCAGGAACTTTAACTAATTCTAGTCACTTAATAGAAGAGCCATGTTGAAGTGGAGCAAAGCTAGAGATGTGTTTCACTAACTTAGGACTGGTGATTTTAAACAGTTGCTTTAGTAAAGATCAGCCAGCACATAAAACTTTTATGGAAAGTGCTGTCAACCATCCTATTGATTAAGGCTTCATAAACATTTGTGCCTTCACTAATTTCATGTGAATCAGGTATGTTATCATTTAAAGTTCTAGAGTGGGTAGGTAATGATCCCCTTCCAAAGAGGTTCATGTTGACACTCCCTCCCATAAGGTGATAAGAGCTAGGGCTTAATCATTTAGTGAAAAATGGAGGACTAGTTATCAAAAAATAATTAAAAATATTTAATTGGGAAAAGGCATGGAATTTATTAAAGGCTGATCAAGAAAGTTGTCTCTCACATCCCCTAACAATCTGCTTTCCCTTGAATCTGAATTGAAAGAATTTTCTACTTCTTGTTAAAAAATCAGGCTCCATTCAAAGTGGCTTGTATACATACGTGGAAAGATTCATCGTAAGGTTCAAGGAGAATTATGAACCTATCTAAGATGGTAATAAAGGCATCTTTACACAGCTTGTCCTGCCACGCTAAACAAAGTACAAACAGTAACTGAGGGAAATGAAGAACAGTTCTATGTATCAGTCTTTTGCCCATATTATTGAAACACTTCAGTCATGGTAAATAAGTTGTGGATAAACATAAATAACACTAATGTTTTACAGTTGGGTGCAAGAAAATTAGCATTTAATTGGGCAATTAAAAGTATAAGGCTGGAATTTGTCAATTATCACAAATATCTTGCTATCATTTTAATGATAGGTAGACCTTTACGGAATATCATAATCAAACAGTCAACAAAGCAGAGGGGATTGTGTTGGGCTCACTTTGTTTTAATTAAATGAACTGTGGTTTATCTGTAACTGCACTGGTCAAGGTTTTTCATTCTAAGATAGCCCCTATTTTATTACATGACGTGGCTGGCCTTTGCATAGAAGATGCATCGGATTTTAAAATTCCGAGAGATAGGACTTGGCAACATATTTTAGGGTTACCAAGTACCAAGTAGTGTAGCTGTAGAGGTGATCCATCTTGATTTAGGGTTATGCTTTCTACAAAAAAAAAATTGAAATTACATTTGAAATCCCTTGCAGCTTCAACAGTGTCTGATGACAATAGTATGGCACATGGTTGTTTAAAAGAATTGCTGCAGGAGAAGGGCCAGGGGGAAAGGATAATGCAAAAGATGTCTTCACTGTCACAAATTTATGAAGTGAGTTTTGATTATCAGGGAATAAGTGAAGGAACGGAAGTTCACATGAATACAATCAATTTCAAATATTTTGCTACTAGGAGGTTGTATATGGTTGATAAAACATTATAGCATCTCAAAAGACATTTATAATAGTTATATAATTATATAAAAATAATCTCCTGTGGTAGCTGACTATACGGTAGTCAGACTCTATCTGCAATTTTGAAAATATTTGCTAAGGTTTTGGCTAGGAATTTATCAGAACTATTACAATATAAACCTTTAGAGAAGCATTTTCCCTTGCCATTGTGAAAGACATCACCCACATTAACTAGATTATTTGCTTCTTTTTTCCTTTTGCATTAGCCACACTGAAGGCTTACCTTAAACTAATACTTTATGAATTTGGAATAACAACAAAGGGTTTTTGAATATTAGATTTAGGCACTGACAGTACTTGCTGTGGCTTTTTAAAACACAATTAGTGAATGAATAGTGGTTTTATTTGTAGGCATATTATTGTTTATATGTGTTCTTTGATTTTAACTATATGTTTTAACTGTCTTGTTTTGTTAATTGTGTTTTTACGGGCAAGAAGTCTTATAAACAATAATTTGAACTCATGTATTTTAAAAAGCCTTAGCTTCACAGTGAAGCTCTAACAAGTAGCTACAGGAGCCCCCTCAACAAAGCACAATAAAACAAGTCCAAGAACAGAATACACATGAGCAATAAAGGAACGTGGAGGGAAGAGGTTGGTATGTAAGCTTTGGCAATTCAATGATGTCAACATACTTTATTATACATAAAGAGCAGTGGTCTTCCCTTATAGCTTCAAAGTTGAGTGTAGCTAGTATCCTTTTGAAGGTTAACCTCTCTTAAGTGCGCTTAACTCCAGAAGTCAAGCATGGGCTTGGGCAGAGTTTTCACTTTTCTTCCCTTCCTGTTCCCCTTTTTCCACTTTCCATTCTCATCATGTTCCTTTCTTACACTTCAATCTCTGATTTCCCCAGTTCTCTTCTCAATCCTTGTTTACTCTGTCTGTCTTTTGACCCCTCCCTGATCTCTCCACCTTCCTCACTCTCCCTTTTATCTGTTTTTCCTTCTCGCACCTCTCTTCATGATCTCCACCTCTGCCTACTTCCTTCCTTCTTTTCCACTGTTCTCCCTACTCCTCCACCTGAGAGAGTGTTTTCACATTCTAATCCAGGCCTGGTACAATAGTGCACTAATGGTTCATGCAGTGTGAGAATGTTTTTTTTTTTTTTGTATGTGTCACCTACACAGCGCAAGCGCTGTGCTGGGAGACATATTGTTAATTCTTCAGTGGGCTTACAGCCCACCCACAGCATACCATTACTTGTTTTCGTTGTCATTCTCATTTGCAGTCTTTCCATTGCCTGGCTCCTGTTGGCATCCCTTCCCGTCTTGTGTTAGCTCCTCCCTGGATCAAGGACCGAGTACATGTGTTCTTCGTCGTCTTTGTTCTTCCTCGTCTTTTTGCAATGCACTATGTTTTTAAAATTTATAAGCATTTCAGTATTACTCCTGGATGTGCAATGTGCTTTCCTACTATTAACACAGGTATCCGTCTTCTTATTTATGTTGCTTTCAACCTGTCTGTCTCTGTTGACGCTTTAGTTACTTATACCATACTACCCTACTCCACTCCACCCTATGCTACTCTACTCCATACAGTGTCACACTGCGGCACTGTATGCCACACCACTCCACTGTGCACCACGCCACTCAGTCACTTCACTCTGCTCCACTCCACACAATGCCACACTACGACACTCTGCCACTCCATGCCACGCTACTCTACACCACCCCACTCTGTATCGCTCTGTGCCATTCCATGTAATGCCTATCTACACCAGTGTACGCTAGGCCACTCCACGCTATGCTGCTTTACTCCACTCCATACAGTGCCACACTGAGACACTGTATGCCACACCACTCCACTGTGCACCACACCACTCAGTCACTTCACTCTGCTCCACTCCACACAATGCCACACTACGACACTCTGCCACTCCAAGCAACGATGCTCTACACCACCCCACTCTATATCGCTCTGTGCCACTCCATGTAATGCCTATCTACGCCACTCTACGCTATGCCACTCCAGTCTATGCCACTCTACTCTGCTGTATGCCACTTTACACCAGTTCAATCTAAGCCACTATCCTATATGCCACGCACTAACTTTTCATCATGCCGACCAGCTGCCACGCTACCGTTCCACATGGCTGAAAGACATTGACAGTACCAGTAGCTCTCACGTAGGCGAGACCTATTGGCTTTGCCAATTCTCCTCATTTTGTGCCATACTACTACCAACTCCCCACCCTTACCCCCACCAACACACACACAAAAGAACTGTTTGTTCTCGACTCAAGTCCCCAGCCCCATTCTCACTCAGACGTCTGACAAACCTTAGCGTACTGTCTTCTCAAGATAGCACAAACAGTGACTGAAAGCAACTTCCCCACCCGTCTTCCCAGGGGCCACCGAGTCACTCACTTACAATGATGCTAATGCTTAGCAATGGTCACAGCTATGTCAGAAAGTGACAGGTTGGGCGGAATCTCATGTGGTCTTGCCAAGGAAGCATTTCTCGAAAATTACCATGATGTATTTCTAGTACCACCCTCATTTTAGTCTTTAAATATTAACATATATGCACATTTTTGAGTAAATTGTGTCTTCTTGAAAGGGTTTTAATATATTAGAACACAAAACAAACAATGGCAAAGCCAAGGGGTCTGGCGATGATCACCAGCCTTTTTGCTTTATCAATGTTATTATTTTGTCATGTTTTTCACAAAACTTTGTTAGGAAACCTGTCAGACATGCATGAATCTAAAAAAATAATTGGCTAAAAGCAAAATAGTTTTGGTCTCTAAAGCACACATTGTCAGCAAAGAAGGCAGGCTGACGGAAGGGAGCAGGTTGTCAGGACAGACTAATGAGTGTGACATTGCAACAGAATAGACAATAGGAAGGGATTATGGCAGAAGAGGCCAGGTATGAATATTATAGGTTCATGGAAGGCGATGAGATTAGAGCATAGTGGATCGAAGGACAGGTGGCAGAATGTGATGGTTTTGATTGACAGAAGTGGACAGGGAATGAGCGACACTGGACAGATGTTGTGAGAACGGCTAGTAGAATGTAGCCGAGTCAAGTCACAGGAGAAGTAAATTGTAGATGAGAGAAGAAATAAGTTGACATAGTTAGTTGTGAGAGTATATCTTTAAATATGGGAGAGCTGTGAATTCATAGCCTAAGGGGCAGCCAAGGGATGGGCCACAGGTGGGAGCAGGGAATATGTGTGTTATAGCTGATGAGTGGCGGGGTGAGTGAAAGGAGACATGTGACGGGTGGGAGATGGGAGGTGTTGTGTACAGGTGACAGGAAAGGGAATGAGATGCATGATGGCCATGGTTGAGAATAGGGGTGTGTGGGAGGAGTGAATTAGGGGCAGGTGAAGGCCGCGTTGGGGGACACAGGAGAGGGTAGAAGAAGAGATGGATGGCTTACATAAGAGGACAACAGATTTTAAAAGGGGTCTTTTTGGTGCCAACACAGGATTACAGAATGGTGACCGGATATGAGGTCATGACAGGAAGAAGACAATGTTGGGAGCAAGGAGAGGGACAAACTGAGGCAGGACTGGAGTGAGTGATAGGAACTGGGCAGTATTAGTGGCAGCAGAAGGCAGTGATTGATGATGGGGTGGCTAAAAGGGAGTGACAAACAGACAGGAAGGATGGTTAGCAGAGGGACGAAAAGGGTGTGTGACAGGAAGGTGTATGTAATCAGTGAAGTCTTGACAACATTTGGGGCATTCCTACACTCATTTGTAGAAAACAAAATCCAGTTGTCCTCTGTGATGGAAAAATAAAAACCACCTTCCACACTTTTCAATAGAAAGTTATAGCAGCATCCTAAAGTAAGAGAAGCCTTCCATTTCAAAATTCAAAGATGGAGACCTGAGGCTGTGACTGAAGAGTCGGGGGCTGCTGCTGGATGTTGGAGAGCACGAGTTACCAGGGAGCTACATACATGTCTTGTGCCTTGTCATTAACATAGCACAGGGTACGTGCCAGTCGGTTGGGCCGAGTCTGTGAACGAAAACTCGAGAGTCCACCCATACCTTGTTCTGTGGCCTAAGACGTGCACGGTTGTTGACTTTCTTTATGATAACTTCTGTATGCTTTTTTTCATTTCACTTGGAGAAGCTCCGCTTCAAATGATCCATCACTTGGGTTCATTCTCCAGTGCCAATCGCCAGATTCGTTGGCTACCTCACCTGGTCACATGGCTCAAGAGACGGCGGTGATTGGTGCCAACTCTGCCCTGGCTGGGCACTGGCTTAGCAGCTGATTGGCTATTAAGACTGTTGCCAGTCTCAAGTAACCCTTGCATTTGGGCTGTGATAGGCCTTGTTTTAACATTTTAACTGCATGAATGCCGGGATTGGCCTGCGCTGTTCTCAGGAAAAGCTTGAGGATGGAAGGGTAAACTCTGCACGCAGCAGAGGAAAATGAAAAGCAGTAGCACATTTTGTGATAGTATTAATTTATCACCGTCATTTTCACACCTGGTGACAGTGTCTGACAAAAGATTTCACCTTAATTGCTACCAATTTAACAACACAGCAATAAACAACTGAAAGGAGTTCAGCCAATCTGGCCAAAAGCCTTCTGGTGCACAGGAACATGAGTCCATATGATTTGTAACTTTTGGTCTGTTTGAGTTAGTAACAATCTTTTTGTTAAAATCAGCAGATTATGCTACAGATAATGGATTATGTGGCAAATGTGGCAAATCCATAATGATGCAAAAGTTGGCTGTGGCCGCAGAATCGCTTAATTAAAGTGACCCGAACTATGAAATAGGCTCACAGCACCACTTACTGCATCCGTCACTCGCTCCGTTCACTTGCTTTATGGCTGCTGCAACATCACTTTATTTGAGTCCAACGACTTACACTACTATACAGAAACAGGATAACTTGCCGCACAACTGTTTCTCCTCTCAACCACTAGCTTTACCCCTTGCCACATTACTATAGCATGTGTATCCCTTGACAAGTCACATCACTTTCATTACTCACCTCTGCAGTAGCCACTCATTCTGTCATTTTCCCACCCAGCAACTACACCACTCCTCAGAAGAATTATTGTTGTCACTTGACTACAACCTCAATTGGAACAGCTTTTATCACCTTTTAATCAAATCGCTCGCCTTCAGCTACATGTATCATTCACTCTCAGCTATTCAGCAACACCAGTCATCCCCACCAGTAGTCAGCAACACAAGCCACACCCATCCTTCACTCACACCAGCAATGAGCTGCAGCCATTCACACACTGTCCAGATTGCTCCCACCATTCACCCATTTTAGCTATATTAAACACCACTCACCCATGTAATCACTCACATAAACCATTTAGTCACATCTCATTCTCAGCTGTGCGTAACTCTATCCTGCCCCACACAGCATGACCGAGCCACTCACAACTTTTCTTTCACTTCTCACATCCCAACGTGCCATCACTCACAACTCTGCAACTTGTAACACTCATTCACTACTTCTCATCAATTGCAGCCCATACCGCTCCCTACTTACCAAAGTTCTTGACAGCACGACTACTCATCCCCAGCAACGCCGCCCACCTCATATCACTCGCACCATCCAGCAATGTCCTTCATAGTAAGTTGCAGTTTCTCTTTCTACATTCCTGCGGAACAGTGCTTTTGTTAACCACAACTTCCTTGTTCGGTGCCTTAACCACGCATGTGCTGAACAGCGCACATGCGTGGTTAAGACACAGAAGAAGGGAGTCGGCTTCGTCAGAGGATGCGATCAGGTAAGTGAGGCTGGAGCTGTTTTAGGGGCAGGGTGAGGGGTCGGGGCATTTTTAGTTTTAGGGGCGGGGTGGGGGGTCGCTGTAGTTTAAGGGGCGGGGTAGGGGGGTCGGGGTATTTTTCGTTTTTGGGGTGGGGGTCTGGGTAGCTTAGGTTTAGGGGCGGGGTCGGGGTATTTTTAGCTTTTAGGGGTGGGGTGGGGTGGGGGGTCGGGGTAGTTTAGGTTTTAGGTGAGGTGGGGGTCACGGTAGTTTTAGGGGTGGGAGTGGGAGGGTCGGAGTATTGTTAGTTTTTAGGTGCATGGTGGGGGGTCGGGTAGTTTTATGGACGGGGTGGGGGGTCGGGTAGTTTTAGAGGCAAGGGTAGGGGTGTCGGGGTATTTTTAGTTTTTAGGGGCAGGGTTGGGGGTCGGGGTAGTTTAGATTTTAAGGGGTGGGCAATCACGGTAGTTTTAGGGGTGTGGTGGGTGGGTCGCTGTAGGTTTAGGGGCAGGGGTGGGGGATTGGGGTATTTTTAATTTTTAGGGGTAGGGTGGGGGGTCAGGGTAGTTTAGGTTTTAGGGGTGGGGGTTGCAGTAGTTTTAGGGGTGGGGTATTTTTAGTTTTGAGGGGCGTGGTTGGGGTAGTTTAGGTTTGAGGGGGATTGCAGTAGTTTTAGGGGCGGGGTAGGGGGTTGTTGTAGTTTTAGGGGTGGGGGTTTGGGTATTTTTATTTTTTAGGGGCGGGGTGGGGGGTCGGGTAGTTTAGGTTTTAGGGGGTGGGGGTCGCTGTAGTTTTAGAGGCAGGGGTAGTTTAAGTTTTAGGGGTGGGGTTTGGGGTAGTGGTAGAATTGTTTTTAGGACTGGGGGTTGGGGTACGATTGTTTTAGGGGTGGGGGGAGTTGCATGCTGGAACCACGCATGCCGTTCACGCATGCCTTTACCAGGAATGCCTTACAATGCAAAATTGTTGTTAAGGCATTCGCGGGAAAGGCATTTGTGGTAACAACACGGTTGTTGTTCCGACCGTGTTGTTTAGGCATACGTGGTTCCAGCATGCGTTGTTCCGACTCCTCTCCACCCTTTACACCACACTCACTGCACTATTCATCCACATTTATAAAGTAATCCAGTTGCATTACTCATCTGCAGCCACTCACAGCCTCCACTCAGAACATCACTGACCGCCCAAAAAAGCTCGCCTTCACCTACATATATCATATAACCATCCTCAGCCCATTTGAACCACAGCTGTCATTCACATACATCCAGCACCTTCTCGGGTTGCGGACCTCTCTGACACTACGTACTGAAACCACTCAAAATTCCCATGAGCCACACAAAACGCTTTTTCTTTCTTCCCTCACAAGATCCGTGGCCGCTCATATCATGTGATCAAACCACACTCAATCAGCTAGGTATACAACCCACAACCCCAAGACCAGTCACCCACTACTGCCACTTTCTGTAGCTAGCATCCCTCAGGTACACCACCACTGAACTGCAGCACCCACATGACCACTCACAAAACCACTTGGAGGCTTACTTACACCTTGAGCAGCCTCGTGCAAGCACAGTGACTCAGGCATCACTAATCCTGCACTCATGATGCCAACCCCTACACTTACAGTTTAACATCTGCTGTCAGCAAAATTACTTGACTGGAGTGACAAAGATTAAAATGAAAGAATAGAGGTGAGGCAGGATTAAAAGGAGTGCATTAATGTTATTAATGGTTCTCCGTTTTGTGTAATAACTTAACACACCCATGCCATTAAGGTATAATAGCAATGTGATGATCATAGAATACCTGTAAAGTAGTAATCATTGATTTGACCTGGAGTAAACTAAACTCAAAGGTAAGGCTGGGTAAATTGTCTGTGATAAGCTGAATTAAATTCAAAGCGAAGTCTGCCTTTTCAGGTTTACTCCTCTGTTTTCTGTGCACACATAAAATAGTTAGCAGCTAAAAGTATCCTATGGTGATCCATGAACTGCTGAGGGAATACCTGCCCATCCGTCTGATCTCAATCTGTGACGGGTTGAGGAAGGACAGTGCTAGGGTGAATGACTTCTTTCAAGCTAATCAGAAGGGTCTATGGACGGCCTTCTCTTAGATGAATTCTGAATTGCTGCTTTCAGGCAATCAGGATAGCTCCCTGTGGTTAGACCCTTGTGATTGTATGCTGAGTACTCGTTCATGGTGACAATGGGCAGCGCATGCCTCCATGGAGCAGGCTGTGAGTTGTTTTATTCTGTTAAGAAAAGGAATCCACTCTTTTTTGGAGTCTGCCTTTGAAGCAGTTATTTGTGTTTTATGTAGCTGTGATCTGCTCTGCAGAAAAAGAAAAAAAAAGGAAAAAAAGTGGAATTCTTAACTTCCACAGTATTTTAAACAATGTTTAATAATTACTATGAATGATCACCGTAGAGTAATACCTTCGCCATATGAAATCATCATGCATTAATTTAGCCAGATGCAACCTGATGTAATATATCCCCATCATGAAATCATCATAGTCTATTACAGTCCATACTAAAGTAATTCTGGGATCATCATTGAGTAACGCAACACTTCGGTGTAGTACATCCCCATCCTGAAATACTCCTAGGATTATCCTGGTTTAATACAGCCTAATCCTGAGATCATCATGAGATCATCTTGCAGTAGTAAAATATCTTCACATGTTTTTCACCAAAGTAATCTGGAACCCATCCTGGAGTAATCCAGCCGTATCCTGAAATCATCCTGGGATCATCTTGCAGTAGTAAAAGATCATCACTTGTTTTCCACTGAAGTAGTCAGGAACTCATCCTCGAGTAGTTTCTGTGATGACTGTAGAGTCATCTCATTTAAATATCTTGCCCTATACACATACCTCGGCAGGACCGGCTTCAGCACTGGTGGTGCCCTGTGCGACAGTCTTTTTTGCCCCCCCCACCCCATGGCCACATCCTCAGATTCCCTCACCGCCACCCAGCAAGTGTGCTCCTCATCTCTACATTGCCCCCCTTTCACATACAGTTCATTTGTTTTAAATGCCAGGTCACGGCTGGCTTTACTAATCCACTCAGCTATCCACATAAAATATAGTTCTGTTGTTTGTAGCAGGCATATTAACCCTCTCCACTACTTTATGGCGAGTCAAAGCTGCCGCTAGACCAAACTCCTGTCTCTCTCCCTATAGCAGGAACGTTAATTAGACATTTTAATTGTTTCCTGAAGGCTGAACGCACAAGGAACTTTTCAGCAAGTGCTTTTAAATCGCAAGTTTTGAATGTCATTGCTAAACACAGCACCCCCCTGAGGTCAGCGCCCCCCAATCCAGGTCAGCACCTGGTGCGCCCGCACCGCATCCACTGCCCTAAAGCCGGCCCAGTACTTCAGGATGGTTTGGGATGAATTCCCCAGATAATTACAGAAATAGCTCAGCTGAAGTCATCGGGTGACTCCAGGATTATCTTCCTTTTTGACTAGGAATCCTCACTCTGAACATTATTCCATTTGCTAACATTAGGGTGAGGTCTAGGTTTTCTACCAGTAGGGTGAGATCTAAATTTCTATCGGTAGGGCGAGGTTTCACGCAAGGGAAAAAAGAGCTTGGGCAGCAAGGGGCATGGCCTGCAACCATCAAGATGGCCGTCTGAATACGGAGCTCCTCTGTGACACATACAACAAACGGAGATTTATACTTCTTAGACACTTCTTATCGTTCACACGCTAGAGGAATTTGAATGGGGTGCCATGCTTACTTGGGAATGTGGCTTCCTGGCTGAATTGACTTGCAGTCCCCAAAGTTATCTGCTCATAAATGCAGCAAAGCCATATGGCCCTAGCAGCTCAGGAGAGAACAAAGAAGTCAGAACACAAGTTGGGCCGTTCGGCCATTTGGCATTGCATATTCCTATGTTAAATTGAGGTACTTTAAAACAGTTTCACCCCAGTGCTCTGGCCTCATATTCAAGGCAGACTGCCTCTCAATTATATGACCCCTTACTGCTATTATTAACAAACAAGCTCCATTGTACGCAGGGCATCTGCAATACATGGCCAGTCAAATTGATGCCTTATTCATGTACACAAGTTGGCTTCACATGACCACGCTTTCTTTGAATGCTACCCTTTGGTGGAATAATGTGATGGTTTAGGTGTGTACAAATGTGCTAAATGTCTCCCAGGCATTTAAAAAACTGTTGTACTATACCAAGAATCCTTGCAGAAATCTGTCACAATGTATGTAAAACGGCGAGATTACAGTGCCTCACAAAAATCAGTAAAGATTCTTGATCTAGAACAAGATGTCTCCTATGCCTTTGCAGTTAGAAGATGAGCCATCGTGCTTTATAAAATACAGACGCTGTAGCATCTGATATGTCTAATGGTAATTTATCACCCAGTCTGCAATATCTTATTACTGGCTCCACGCTGATGACTGATGCTATGTGCCTTTATACCTAATCATTTCCTGTCCTGGGGATGCTTTGTATTCATCAGCTGTTGTAGCATAGCATGGCTCTTACATATGGAGCCAATCAGTGTCTGTTCTCTGAGTGTCTGCTGAGTGTATGTTTTTCCGGGTTTGGTGAGCTTACGCTTTGGGATGTTTAATGAATCCAGAGATATGGAATGTCTCCAAAGCATTATCTCCAGTGTATAAGATCACCTTGAACTATTTTCTTCTAATGCCAAATATGTTTTAAGGGTTCTTGTTCTGGTGGCTCTTTGACAACTTTTATTGCCATTGCGTTCTACCCAAGGAAAAAGCAGTCTCTACGAGTCATACACCAATATCTTAATACCATCTCCAAGTTGAGCACAGCACTCCCAGTGAGCAAAATGGCAGAAGCTTAAACACAAGGACGACCTAAAAGATCAGAAACCTGGCAGTAAAATATCCAAATAAGAATCACCCATCCCAGACTATCCTATTGAAGGAAAACCAGACACCAGCATGGAGATTATTCTACAAAATTCAGCAAGCTTCAATTCATTACCAAGAGCATAAATTCAAACATTGAATTCCTACAAATGACTTTGAGGAATGACTTTAAATGATTAACAAACAGAATGGACAAGGCTGAAACGAGAATAATTAAAACAGAGGAAACCCAATTGCCCTTTGCTAAGAAAACAGATATTCTTGTGAAGGAAGTAGCAATAACGTGCAGGGAGTTAACAGAATTAGAGGATAGAAACAGGTGTGGAAATCTCAGGATCTTTGGGCTACCAGAAAATTCAGAATCTGCGGCTAAGGACTGTATACATTTTTTACATCATGGATTCTACATACTTTAGGTATTTCATTTGACAATGCCTTCAAGGTTGAAGGAGTCCATAAGATTCCTATCTAGACCAGGAATGAATGCCACAACACTGAGACCTCTTTGATCAAATGACGAAAAATCATATCAATGACGTGAAATGGAACAAAAATAGGCAGATCACAAGACCTCGTCAAAGCGAAAGTTATACGCAGGAAAGGCTTCTTAGCCCTAAGATCAGAATTGAACTCACTTAACACATTATTGCAAGTCCATCTAAAATGAGATTTGTCCATGTAGGGAAAGGCCTGATATTTTATGAACCATATGAACTGAACTTGTATCTTAAAAATCTCCATGAATACAGTATGGTTTCTTAATTATACTATAGGTAGTCAGGGTATTATAATATAAATTATGTGGTACTAAACAATGACTACTATTGATACATTCTGTTGATAATCATTTCAAGTTTTCAATGTATTGTTTGCTTGCTGTTCTTCAGGTTCAAGGACCATGTATATATAGCTACTGTAAGTTTCAGATTAGTATATTCATGTTTGCAAAATATGAGACCTAAAGCATGCCTTATCAACACTGCATAGGTCTGTTCACAGTTAAATCCAGTTAATTGTCAGTTTTAATATGGCTGTTTGATTTTAAAGTGTATTTATATATATATATTCCTGATAATGTTGGTTGCTAGATGCAACCAGTGCTTAATTTGAGCTGGTGGTTGTCTGTTGGGGGGGGGGGGCACTGGCAATTATTTCTGAGTGATCGTACTTATTTTTCTGCAGCAGGCAATTGCTGCGACAAAAGACACATATGTGAAAGACTGGGGAAAGAAAGACAGAAACGGTCACAAAGGGAGAAAGTCAAAAGCTGCAAGAGTGAGCTGAAGGGGTGGGGAGTGGCTGTAAATGGAATAAAGAGGCCTGGGATAGCTTTAGGATTACGCTGCCTCAGTAATCTGTGGTCGCACATTTAAATGCAGCTGCTGCGTGTTTCAGAGGAGGGCTTTGGGCACAGCACATTTTCTTTTTTTTACAAATTAACCACTGGATGCAATGCTGTATCTCTTGTTGTTTCACAAAATTAGGACATTGTAGCATGTTGTATTGTGTCTTTTTGTGCCAGATATTATTATGTCTATAATATCAGTTTATATTTTTACATAGGAAGCTTATATTCAATATGTGTGCTCATCATTTTTTGTCCAGCGTTCGGAGGTCAGGTCCTTTTTTGGAGGGGGGAGCAGAGGGGTTGCTCCTGGCCTCCACTGCCTTCTAGTTTCATGAAAGGGGAGGAGGGGTTGATTTGGAGGGACAGGAGTTGATTTGAGTTTGATGTTTCTTTCTAGGATTGATATTCTGGTGCCAATATTACTATTATCATTATTTTCCCTTCTCCCCCTTCTTCTTTTCCTCGTTTTCCCTCATCAGTATTTCTCAACCTTTGGCACACAGTGTACTGTCTTAAAGAATTGTGATGTTGTTTGGCCACGATGAATATTTCATCTGTGCAGCTGTTACTTCTTTATGGGGGTTCCATTAGGAGTCAATGATGTCATTTCAACAGTCTCTGTTTCAGATGGGAGGTATCTTCTAATACATCACTAGTATTCCAGGTATTCATATCTCTCTCTCTCTCTCTCTCTCTCTCTCTCTCTCTCTCTCTCTCTCTATATATATATATATATATATATATATATATATATATATATATATATATATATATATTTAGGATATATATATATAGATAGATGTCTATATATAGGATATATATATATATAGATAGATATCTATAGATAGATAGATAGATAGATAGATAGATAGATAGATAGATAGATAGATAGATAGATAGATTACCAGTATTGCTGGGTCACTTATACCTTAATTTCTTTCTACATCATGTATACACCAACATGCTTAATAATCCGTGTCCTCTAGAACAATTAAGGTAATCTCCTTGAATACTAAAGGAAGAAACTACCTGTTTAAGAGAAGAAAAATTATTTACTGTTGTAAACTCAAAAGTGACATCATTCTACAAGAAACAAGACTGGGGGAAATTATTCCTATAGTTGGTTTTGATACAGTTGCATTCTTCCCAGCCGTTAGAAAAAAGAATGGTGTCATCACGTTGATTTCTAAACAGCAGGTATCCGCTGCCTGGAAAATAATCATGATAAGGAAGGTAGATAGCTAATCTCTAAACTTTCTAAAGATGATAAAATCTTTTATCTGGCTAACTTTATGCCAAATGGGCGATGACCCCCACTTTTGGACAGAATTGAATAAAACACTCTTGCATATCCCAGAATCATACAGGATGTGCAGGGAGATTTTTTTAACTTACATATGGATTTATGGATTGTGCCTTGAACAGAATTTCACTGTGCTCATGTAGACCCACTAAAAATCACAAAGGGCCAGATGTACCAAAGGATTTTACCCATTCTGTGTCTATGGGAAAATGCTTTAGTGCATATGGCCCAAAATTATGAAAAAGGTTAGCAGCAAAGCATGCAAATCAGAAGTACAAAGAACTCACTAAAGCTCATGAGTATTTCTAGCATAGATTCACATTCTAAGAATGGGAAATGGGGGGCATTGGCAGTCAGAAGAAAGTAAGTCCTTGTATAGTACTTTAGGCAAAGGAATTCATACATTTCTACACAACTACATGATTCTCAGGATATGCACCAATAAGGGACGAGCAAGAAGAAACTTTTTACTACAGAATACTTTTGAGAATTCTCTCATAGTCCTATCACATTGAACTCAGTGGTTCTCACAGGTTACTGGGGTAATGCAGTTTGTAATGTTGAATACAAGACCGTCTGATACAGTTAGTTTGTCCTTTGTTAGGTGCAGCATGGTAACAGGTCTCCGGGAATGTTCCCTGCCTTTTAGTGCAAAGCTCACAATTCTTTATTGAAGCAGCGAAACAACATCAGTCACGTGGGGTATGACGACGTCATTTCAAGATGGAAGAAACACAAATTCAGTTCATGTTACTCCATGTCCAATCTCTAAGATACTTGAAATTAAGAAAAGAAAAAAACATCTCCCCCACGTTTGCCACGTACTTGCAGGCCTGCCAACTCAAGTGGTGCCACCGTGTGTCACACAATGTCAGCTCCCTTCACAGGGTCACACAGTGAAGAGACAAGATCACACTGTGGCAATGAAAACGAGCTGGAAACCACTGCAAATAGTGGATTTCCAGCTTGTCTTTCGAGGCTTTGAACAGCTAATGTCCCCATGTGAAAGCACCCCTTGACATTGGCGCCAGTCTCAGCGAGCAATTTATTTATTGGTTTTTAGGTGGAGGAGGTTTGGTGAGGGGAGGGATTGGGGTCAGAAGTGCCTCGTAGCTACTTCTCAGCACGAGGCCCCACCCCCTACAAGTCCCACCCTCCTCACACTGTGAATTCTTTATTTAGTTAGCATATCTGTTTTTGGGCATCATTTTAGAATGTTAGCGCTCTAGTTGTTCATTAGAACTGATGATCAATCTGCACTTGATCAGTAGGAAGTTACTTGGTCGGCTGCTGCTGGCGTAGGAAGTACACGTTTCGCTCTACATGTTAGAATGTTTTACTGGAATAGATGAGCAAGATATCTGAGAACTCATAGAAAATGTGTATCCTTTTTAGCTTCCTAGAGCACTAACTAAAAATTCTGTAGCAAAAAAGGACCCCCTCATTTTGATATTTCGTGAGATAAATGCTTTATGTTTTACAGCTTTGATTCCATGAAGATGGTTTCATGTGTACTTTTTTCATAACTACAGAATGTTACAGCTCAAGTTGTTGAATAGAAAACTGGGGAGTTAATCCACAGACACCTGCTTGTGGAAGAACTTGTTTCAGTCCAAACTGCGACACCAGGTCCTTCTTGAACTGAAACACCAAGAATCCAGGACCGGCTACACCCTTTTTATGGGCTCATGAGCCAGTGGCTGAGATTAATTCAAGCATTCCATTCATCACCTTGTTGTTGCCACTGATGCTCTAATTGCGACGGGTATGCCCAGACGTAGGTCCCCTGCTCACTGTGCCACAGGAATCACGCTATACCTGGCTGATGAGTCCTTATCAGGGCGAAACTCGTCCTAGGTTGCTTGTATTCCGGTTCAGAGATGACCTGGCCTGGCAGTTCGGGCTGGACTGTTCCCTTGAGGAGCAGGGTTAAGGCTGATTTGCATAGGACAGGGTCCAAACTGAGGTGGCGTGTTGGGCAAAAAACAATGGGATGTGGTCCGAACTAAAAGATATGGATAGTGCACCACTGCGCAAAGTCAGTAAAGTCCAGTAACACAACGTTGTCTTTTAAAAATCTTCATTTTTTATTATTGCTTTTTCTTGAACAAACGAGCAATCAGCCAACGTGTTTCGTCCTACACAAAAGGACTTCTTAAGGGCTCGGAAAGTCCTTGTGCCTTCCTGACTTCTTATTCTTTGTGGTGTTTTGTTCTGGTGTGGCCGACGGAGAACATTGGCGCTGTTCGTTCTGGCGCTTAAGCGGCTTCCAGTGCATCAGAACGACAAACAGTTTGAGGATTTTGGTGAGCTCTGTGTGAGTCACACTGCTCCGGGAGCGGGGCTGGATGATGCATCCTGCCGGCAGCCCTCCGGGTATCAGTCACTGCTCTCTGGCTCAGGGTCTCCTCTTGATTGAAGATGCTCGGGGTCCTCCTCCGCTTCTCGAGCTTCTCCACTACGGCTTCCTCTCCTTCGGCTGTCTCTTCGGCATTGCCCGTTATCTCGTGACTCCGCCTCTTGTCATCTCCTCTCAGCTGCTAGTCCATCTCAATTGCTTTTTTTCCTGATGCAGCTACCTGACCTTGTCTTCTTTCTGGGTTACTTCCATCATGAAATGCCTCTGAATCCTGGCTCTGGCCACCTCAGCACTGTGATCCTGTATCCATTAGTTCTATGTAATCCTGTGTACCACCACCCCACCGCCTCTGCTGGCTCAGGAGTCACGAGATAACGGGCAATGCCGAAGAGACAGCCGAAGGAGAGGAAGCCGTAGTGGAGAAGCTCGAGAAGCAGAGGAGGACCCCGAGCATCTTCAATCAAGAGGAGACCCTGAGCCAGAGAGCAGTGACTGATACCCGGAGGGCTGCCGGCAGGATGCATCATCCAGCCCCGCTCCCGGAGCAGTGTGACTCACACAGAGCTCACCAAAATCCTCAAACTGTTTGTCGTTCTGATGCACTGGAAGCCGCTTAAGCGCCAGAAAGAACAGCGCCAATGTTCTCCGTCGGCCACACCAGAACAAAACACCACAGAGAATAGGAAGTCAGGAAGGCACAAGGACTTTCCGAGCCCTGAAGAAGTCATTTTGTGTAGGACGAAACGCGTTGGCTGATTGCTCGTTTGTTCAAGAAAAAGCAATAATTAAAAATGAAGATTTTTAAAAGACAACGTTGTGTTACTGGACTTTACTGACTTTGCGCAGTGGTGCACTATCCATATCTTTTTGCATGTAATCCTTTCAGGATTGCCCCTGTGGTGGCAGGTGCTGTGATTTGTGCACAGGAATAGCCATAGATATTGGGCGACAATATAGTTCACAGAGTTTTAATATTTATGGTAGTCCAAGACAGGTGCATTTGTAAGGTTTAACCCGCCACCAATTCAGTAGCAGTTTATGTGGTCCGAGCTATTCCCAGTGGCTGAGATTAAGTCAATTATTCCATCTATCACCTTGTTGCTGTGGCAACATTCTAAAAGTGGCAAAAGATCCTAAGGGTGACCATTAGGTATTACAAAGGACGGTTTAGGCCAGGCAAAATGGTTATTTTGCCAGGTTGAAATAACAGTAAAAACTGCACATAGAGGCTGCAATGTCAGGTCTGAGACATGTTTGAAAAGGCTACTTAAGTGGGTGGCACAATAGGTGCTGCAGGCCCACTAGTCACCTTTAATTTACAGGCCCTGAGTACTCCTTTAGTAGGGACTTACAAGTAAATAAAATCTGCCAATTTGGCGCAAACCAATTTTACCATGTTTAAAGGAGAGAGCACAAGCACTTTAGCATTGGTTAGCAGTGGTAGAGTGCACAGAGTTCTAAAGCTAACAAAAACGAGTTCAGAAAAACAGGAGGGGTGAAGGCAAACATGTTTGGGGAACTGCCAATCAAGGTGTTAGCTCTAACAATTACTTTTTCTTACATTGTAACAGCAGGGATTTTAATTAATCCACCAAATTAATTAATCCACCAAATCAATGACTATTGCTGGTTTAAATCGGTTACATTACATTTGTTTATTAAGGGAAGTGATTCACATTAAAAAAAAAGAACAAGGACATGCTGATACAACAGCAAATACCTCAGCCTTTATTTTGTCAAAACTACTTTTTTATGTCTTATATTTCAAAACTGAAGATGCTAAAGAAAATTAATGAACACCTTTGGCACTTTTATCAACTTCCGGACATATTGAGGATTTTTGTAAATGTTTTGGTAGATGGGTAGGTGATCTCCAAATACATGCTCACGTTTTCCAACAGAATTTAACCTATAGAAATAACAATTCCAATATTTGCAAAATATAATTGGTCCCTTCGTTTTACATGTGAACACTAGCTGCCTAATTAAAATTTACACGCCTATTTTATTGTGTGCAAACATTGTATTCGATCCCCCTATACTGGGATGTTGTGTCATATGTAAGTGATGCCACAGTATACTGTATATATGACTGACTAAATTATTGGCATATTCTCTAAAAGTGTAATGCAGCATAGAATTGATCGTCATCGTTTGTGATTAATTTGATGTGTAATCTGATGTATTCCGCAATACTTTTCTTTAGATTTTGATTTGGAACGGTAATTTTAAAACATATTGTAAATCATAGCAAAACATTTTATTTTCCAATAAATCTTAATCTATATCATCTATTCGATTTCCCTTCTTAGTTTGAAAATCTAGTTTAGTTAGATAATTTTACCTGTAGACTGGGATTGACAAATATAAAGCACAAAAGGCTGGTAATGGCTCCAGCCTGCCACCAGTTCGTCACTCGTTGGTGACTATCACTGAAAGGGCTGTTAGTGTGCTAGGCACGGATACTTGCAATGATTACACAGCATAATTGTAATAAACATCAAGCATCAAAACTGTCAGTGTCCTCGGTAGAAGTCACTCCAGCAGGTCAGCTCTTCGTAGCAGGACAGCAGCTGGAAGCCCCCCATCCCAAAGTGGACCCTTTTGGCAAATGTCTTAAAAGGTAACAAAATCCTTTGAAGTTTATCCACTCTATCATTAACAAGAGCTGGAAGCTTTTCCATAGCACATATATTCCATTTTATGTCCACTACAATGGGCTCAAAGGAGGGGTGAGTAGCTTCCACGTATGGGCTACAGTGAGGTGTGAATCTAAAAGCAGGTGTGACAGTAAAATACCAGACAATGCTGAGAGAGAGGGTAAACACTGTTGTCTCCCACATTTCTCTTAAGAGAATCACAACAGGGTCCAACAGGAAAATAATACCTATGATCGATTAATACCCATTTCCTCCCTCCGATAGACTTGTATGCGAACATACACTCACTATAAATGTTTACATAATCTAACATAATCCCTGCTCCCGCAGTATTTCCAACACAGGTCTGGGCCCACAAACATCACTTCCATTTTACAGGGTGAAGTAACAGTTGGGAATGATTTCTTCCCCTTATGTTGCGAGCAAATTGATGATTTTGCTGCTCTCAGCCTTATGTTAAGGCTTGTTTTCTCTGGTACCTCAACACCCAGATCTTTTTACCAAAGCTGCCATATAGGAGTGTTTCTTGTGAGGCACAGGATACTGATCAGTGTGTAGAGTGAGGAGATTGTCTTTCTTGTCAGACTCTGTGAGAAGGTTGCCGATAGAAGTGCTATATCCATAAATACTTTATCTTAGATATTCGGCTTGCCTACCCAGTGCAAGAGTTGGATACGTTGATAGCCACCCGCCTAAGAACAAGGCTATACAGGTGTACAGCCTTTATGCAGATGTGCCTGATTACTGGCTTTTAGGCCTTCCATCAGAAAACAAATCCCCCATCAAGGGCAGAGTACCAGGACTGCCACCTCCTGACTTCTGAATAAGAAACAGCAGAAATGGAATCTCGCTTTGAAGGTATTGTGGACATAGAGGACATAAGATTTGGTTTTTGTATATATTTTATGTAATATGGCCCAGTATTCTAATAATATGGACATGGAAGTTAGAGACTTGCAATCAGGAGACCTGTGTCTAATGATGAGCTACAGAATCAAATGCAGTGTGCTTATCATCATGTCTTATTTAATCTAGGGCTTCATGGGGGTGTGACTGTTCAGATCTAGTGCAGGGCACCGCTGCGTGGCATATTTGTAGTATGGCACATAAGGAAGACCTAGGCCACCATCCAGTGGGCGTTCATACTGTGAGAAGGGTTCTGCCAACTTAATTGAATGCCAGTGGGTTATTCTGTGTGGGTTGCATTGCAGTCCTGGGGAGTCTCAGGGATAGAGTCTGGACCACATGGAGAAGGCCTGGAAGGGAATTCTGTTTATTCTTGTGATCTTGCCTCACCAAGAAATCTCAAGCCTCCCTTACCTATATAGGTCTCTGTACAAGGTATGTAGCAGGTGTGGTGCATTACAGTGGTATGGGTCCCTTGTTGAGGCAGCAAGGTTGACCTCTGCATATTCTATACAGTCTGCAGGCCAGCTGAAACCAGTATTTGTCTAAAGTGTGTTGCAGCTGTCTGTGGGGTTCGGAACACCTAAGCTTTACGAGGTGGAGTAATTCCACTTGACAATGATATTTCTGCAAAGGAATGTCCAAAAGGACGGCTGTAAGTGAATGCACTGAATAGATCAAAAAGTACTTAATATCATCTGCAAATAGTCTCACTATTGCTGGCCACTCCTCATCTGAATACTGACAGTGTCTGTCCTAGTAGTTATCTGCTTGTACCAGTGGTTCCATACGCCTAGTCAGGAAACTCTCTCCTGAGACCTCGCCATTCACCTTTATCACATCTGAGGGAGATCTAAGGGTCGCCTCGATACACACCTTGATGGCTGGCCAGGTCCAATTTATTAGGATCTTAGATAGATACCTCCTCTCAGTTATATTGAGCATCTTCTCCATGTCCAATTGCAGAGATGAGCTACAGGTTGAGGACTTCAATCACTGGAGGCGGGAGCTTCAAGGCACTAGCAGCAGCAGTGGTTTCCAGGAAGAACAGGAACTTTATGTTTTGCATTTGTTTTTCTCTGTTGATTTTCTCTGTGTTCGCGTGGTTTAATTATTGACTGTGTGAAATGCAAGAAAGAAAAAAACAAGAAACATATTGAACCACATGAGGGAAAACAAACAGAAAAGATGAAAAGGAGGATGAGATTAGTAAAAAAAAAAGGAAAAATGAAAAAAGTGAAAATGGTGGCAAGAAAACTGAAAATAAATATCAGTTTGAATAATGAATAAATGAATAAGTAAAGAACCAAACATGAAAATCTGAAAGTAATTTAAAAAGGAATACAAACACAAAAATATGAAGGCGAGACAAGGAAGAATGCAATCGAGCATGGAAGGGCAAGGTTATATGAAAAAGAGAAATGTACAAAATGAAAAAGACAAGAAAATAGAAACAAAATGGAGAAAAAAAATATTTATTAGATTTATAATAGTCCAAGTGAAATATGAAATAAGCAAGTGTGGCAAACTAGTAGAGAAAAATGAAAATGGGTTGCACAACAGAGAGAAGAAATTGAGTAGGGAGGTAAAAAATTGGATAGGCAAAATCATGAGGCGGGCTAATAGAAAAGTGAGGAAGAAGGGGGTGGCACATTAGAGGAGAGAGTAGAAGGATGCAGGGCACCTAATGAAGAGTAAAGAAACAAATAGGCGTGATAGATGGGAATTTCTAAGGGAGAAACGATAGCTTAGCAGAAGAAAAAGCAGAATGTGGGTGGTGTAAAAGAATTGAAAGAAGAAGCATGGAAAGTAGCTTAATTAAGGGGAAACAAGTTGGGGACGATGGTATAACGGGGGCCAGGGAAGGCAGGTGGTATATAACAGCACCCATTAGAAGGGAATGTGTGTCATAATAAGGTAAAAGCAGAAGGAGGAAAGGAATCGTAATATTATGAACAGGCCAGGAGTAGGCTGGTGTAAGAGGGGGCTCGGCGAGGGCTCAACATCCTGTGATCCTGGGCACATCGCCTGATCTCCCCTTCCCGAACAGAGATGGGTATGTGTCCCTGCTTTGTGTAATTTAACTGGTGTTCAAATTAAGAGCTCCAATGCTGCGCTTAATTTGTGCTTGTTGTTTCCGGTGCTGAGCATCGGCACTTATTTTCGAGGGCCGGGGCTTACTCTTCTGCTTCAAGCATTTGCTGCCAGCAAAAGACGCATATGGGAAAGACAGAGGAAGGGAAAAACGAAAAAGCGTCACAAAGGGAGAAAGTAGAAAGCTGCAAGTGTGAGCTGAAGGGGCAGGGAGTGGCTGTAAATGGATTGAAGAGGCCCGAGATGGCTTTAGGATTACGCTGCCTCAGTGTTCCGTGCTCACACATTTAATTGCAGCAGCCGCGTGTTTAAGAGGAGGGCTTTGGGCACCGGCACCTTTTTATTTAAAAATTAAGCACTTCTCCAATGTCCTTGGGTCCAGTTCGCGCTGTATAAAAGTGCAAAAAATGGGGAGGAGGGGGATAATAGAGCATAGAGGTGAGGAAGGGATGGTGGTAATGGAGTGTAAAGATGAAATAAGTGTGGTGACTTTTTGAAGGTGAAAGAAAGCGGTTGGGTGGTAGGATATAGATAAGAGGAAAGAAGGGGCGCCGTGTGAGAAGGTAAAGGGGGATGGGGTGAAGGCTGCATAGAAGAGATGAAACACCAGCGAGGAAGGGGAGACGTTGAGGAAGGTGCAGAGAGTAGCATAGGGCGGGCGACGAAATAAGAGCTGAGGGCTGCATGAAAGATAGTGAGGTAGACTAAAGCACGGCGGTACTGCAGAACGGAAGTTGCAAGGCAGGGTGGTATGCTGGCATGACAAAAGGGAACATTGAATGAGAAAGGGGAGATAACAGAGCACAAAGAAGAAAGGGGTGGGTGGCATAATGAAGGGGAAGGAGGGAGGAGGAAGATAGAAGAGAAAGTCGAAAGATGGAAAGTGGTATATAAGAGAACAGTGGTGTAACAAAGGTCCCCGCAGCCGGGACCTCCGAGCTCCAGGGGACCTTCTCAGCACAGCACACTGTGCATGGGCGGCAGCACCCTGATTGGGGGCAGGGGGCCCCTCCAGGTACATTGCGACCCCCCACCCCTTCAAGTTTCGTAACGCCATTGTAAGGGAAGGAATGAGAGCCTGGCACACTGCAGGAAATGTGGCAGAAAGGATGATAGTGGGTGAAGACAACTAGGACGGCGTGGTGTGGATGGGTGGGGGGCGGCAGAGAGACACGGAAGAGCTGGAGGCACGGGCACAGGTAATGCAGACAAACTATAACATGTTTCATTTTTCTCAAACAGACCGCAAACGTGAGCTGCTACCGGATGAAGTGCCCGGCCGTGCACTGCGCGCACACCGTCACCGACCCCCACCAGTGCTGCCCAAGGTGTGTGGGTAAGTTGCAGTCCTGGCTGACGCCCCCCCAGTTCTCACTTCACTGCCGGGGCGGGAGGGCTGTGGCCCCAGGCGGGATCCAGCGCTAGCAGAGCGTGTCTAGGCGCTTCACTCTGCCACGCCAACTAGCAGCGGCCGGGGGTTTGTGTCGGGCTCAGAGCAGCTGTCATCGCGCCCTCGTCCCCTCCGCTTCCTCGGCAAGCGCCGGGGGGTAACACGAGCCTCCCTCCTGCTCAGTACATCCCGGGGGTGTTTGGTTGGGGCTGTCAGCAGGTAGGAGCCGCCATGCTGGCGTGCTAAGGAACACACGAGACCACTGGGCCCTGAGTGACGGGTCAGCATCCTGGCTACCAGCCCGTGATCTTGTGCAGGACTGCAACCGTCTCAGTGCCATCAGTGACTCAAATGGGCAGGTTCTAAAAAACAGTTACATAAATGTACGAATAAACAGCAATTGGAGGTCTGAATTTATACAACGCAACGTTTATATCTCCATTAATTATCTTCCTTATACTCTTGTATGCCCTATCTATATAGATATGTCTCTATATATTTATTACTATACTCCCACTGTAGAAGAAGAAAAAAAATTACTCCTGGTATAAAAGAAGAAAAAAAGCTTTGACTCTCCCAAACACACTTCATATTCTTGTCTCAATATCACTTACCTCTACTCTGACTCATCCCAAACCTCGTCTTACTACTGTGATCTCCCAATTAACTCTATCTGACAGAGACTTGATTTTGAGCACGATTGGAACCGTCTCAGTGGCATCAGTGACTTAAATGGGCAGGTTAAAATAATAGTTACAAAAATACAAAATAATTGTCTTCAGGTACAGCAACACTTGAAAGTCTGAGTTTATACAATACCACTTTATATCTTGATATATTATCTTCCTTATACCCTCTTATGACCCATCTCTATATATATCTATGTATCTATATATTCATTACTTTACTCCTACTGTCGAAGAAGGAAAAACAGCTTTGGCTGTCCCAAATGCACATCCCGTAAAGCTCTCAGTATCCTCTACCTCCACTGTGACTCATCCCAAACCTCATTCTTCTATCACCTCCAAAATAACCCTTTCTAGACTCTTCCGTCCTCTATCCCTCCTTTGACTCATCCCAAACCTCAGTTTAGTACTATGATCTCTCTCATCCCTTTCTATGGCCTCGCCCCTCCTCCATCTCTACTTTTACTCATCCCAAACCTCATCTTACTACTATGATCTCCCAAAAAACACTGATAGAGACTTGATCTTGAGCACGATTGGAACCGTCTCAATGTCATCAGTGACTTAAATGGGAAGGTTCTAACAAATAGTTATAAAAATACACAAATAAATTAGCTTCAGATGCAGCAACACTTAAAAGTCTGAGTTTATACAATACCACTTTATATCTCAATATATTATCTTCCTTATGTATGCCCCGTTTATATCTCAATATATTATCTTCCTCATGTATGCCCCATCTATATTGATATGTATCTATATATTTATTGCTTTACTCCTACTGTAGAAGAAATAAACCTTTGACTCTCCCAAATGCACATCCTATACCTCTCTCAATATCCTCTACCTCCACTCTGACTCATCCCAAACCTCATTCTACTACTACGATCTCCAAAATAACCCTTTCTACACTCTTCCTTCCTCTATCCCTCCTTGGCTCACCCCAAACCTCGTTTTACTACTGTCATCTCACAAACAACCCTTTCTAAATTCTTCCCTCATTATCCCTGAATGGACTCATCCCAAACCTCATTTCACTACTGTGATCTTCCTAATCCCTTTCTAGAGCATCGTCCCTCCTCCATTTCTACTTCTAATCATCCCAAACCTCATCTTGCTACTACTATGATCTCCCATATAACACTATCTGATAGAGACTTCTAGCTGCAAATTCCTTACCTTTGAATTTCCCCAGGCGTAGACTGGTTTCGGAAACGTTTGTGTGAGCAGACCCCTGGGCACGCCTTTGGGTGGCTCTGTTCGGCTCTGCGTGGCGTTGTTGACACCGGACTTGACATTGCGGTCACCTATATAGGTGCCACCAGGTGTGCTGATGTCAGTTCTTTTCTTTCTGCGCAAGTTAGCGCTGATCCGGAGAGAGCTACCCTGCTGTCGTTTTTTGACAGGCTTTTTTCAGCATTTTATCGAATATTTTTGAAAGTATGTTGAGGATGTCATCCAGAAAGGTAGGATTCAAACCGCGTGGCGCCTGTCACAGTGCCATGTCATTTACGGACCCTTACTGTGTCTGCCTATGGTGTCTTGAGCGTGACCACTATTCAAAGTCGTGCTCGGACTGCCGGGCCATGCCGCCGAAGGCTTTGAGGTGGTGATCCCTAAAGCTGCTTGTGCCCCGGCAGTCAATGCCATCAAGCGCGACTCCTTGGCGGTTCCAGTCGAAACAAGATCGCAGGACCACTCCAGGAGCCCCAAGTCCTTTTCCTCCCAGTTGAGGTCCTTGGGACACACAGAGAAGAGACACAAAAAGTAGAAGAAGTCCAAGTGGACTTTGACTCCACCTTGTCCGTCGGCAACATTGGTGTTCCAGGCACGGTTCCATGGAGCGATTGCCAGAGTCGACTCCATGTCTCCCCCTGTTTCCAGCAGCCAGAGTGATCCCCGCTCAGATAAAAGAGTTTTACACGGCCATGTGCCGCGTATTAGAGCGGGTCAACCCCCGCCAGTGCGCCTACGGGCCTCGTGGGGCTGGAAGAGTCCGGATCAGGTTGCACACGCCGGCAACTTTGGCCTCGGCTCTGATGGGGTCACTTGGATCCAATTACAGATCCGACGCTGATGCTCCCGGCGCCGGCAGTGCCCATAGGTGGTGCCAGCCCCATTCTGATTTCAGACGATCCAGAGCCGGAACAGCATTGCTCGACGCCGATTTCGGTTCCGACTGAACCAATATATTCCAGATCATTGCCTGAGCTTTATTGTCAACAGCCAGGCTTGGGAGAAGAATGGGAGGGGCCACTGGACCCTTTAGAACACCAGTTAGAACAATCATTGGGCTGGTATGACGAACTAGGCGAGGCCAGTGGACTGGATGCATCTCCAGATTCTGGCATTCTTTCTCGTCCTACTGTGGCTATGGAGGAGGGAGCTTATTTTGCAGTGGTGGTGTGCAGGGCAGCAGAGGTCTTGGACCTCAAACTGCCTTCAGAGGCTGTCAAGACTAATATCTTGACAGAAGTGCTTCAGCCTGGGGATTCCTCTTCCGAACCCCTTTTGCCCTTTAATGAGGCACTTACTGATGTCCTGCTGGGAGCCTGGTCCAAGCCCAGCACGAGGGCTCCTGTAAACAGGACAATTGCCCGACGCCATTGCCCTGCCCCGGGTGAGACCTTGGTAGTTCAAGCCTCAACTTCCCATGGTGCATTCCCTGCCACTACCCTGGACAGGAAATCCAAGAGGCTGGACCAGCTTGGAAAAATATGTTTTTTTCCACCAGCCTGGCATTAAGGTTGGTGAACACCTCATGCCCTTTGGGCCATTATTCCCATACCCTAAGGGATAGGGTTGCGCAAGGTCCCAGAGGTGGCCCAGACCGTCCTCTCCCAAGCAGTGAAAGATGGGAGAAATGCAGCAAAGTTCACCATTATGTGTGGCTTGGATACAACTGACTTGCTGGGCAGAGTGGTTTAGACGTTAGTGGTCTTACGGCACCATGCCTGGCTGAGAACATATGGCTTTTCGGGGGATGTCCAGGCAAAACTTATGGACATGCTCTTCGATGGAACTCACTTATTTGGCGAGAAGGCAGGCTTGGGCGCTGGATAGCTTTAAGGACTCTTGGGCTACGGCCAAGTCTTTCGTCCCGCAGCGATCACCCGTCTCCAGTCTGCGTTTCGTGTGGGTGCAGTGTCTTTAGACCTAGAGGGTCTGGAAGCCAGAAGTCGTCTGCCACCAACCCTCCAGCTGCATCCTCCAAAGTCCTCCTAGTTTGATTCTGCAGGACCATGGTTGTCCAGCTGAGGGGTAATTCAACATCATCTCCTCCACGGTAGTCCATGACATCGGAAGCATGGGTCTTGCAGATCATTAAGAAGGGCTGCGCCCTGCCTTTCCAATCCTTTCCTCACCGATCACCGCCAGCGCACGTACAGCTGGCGGAGGATCATATGACTTTGCTACAAGAGGAAGTTACAACTCTTTTGACCAAGGGAGCCATAGAAAGGGTTCCGTTGTCAGAAGTAGGCAGTGGTTGTTATTCCAACTATTTTGTCATACCTTAAAAAAACAAGGGTCTTTGCCCTATACTAGACCTACGGACCGTCAGTCCCTTCCTCAAGAAGGAGAAATTTAAGACTCTAACTTTGGCTCAGGTCTTGTCTGCCATAGACCAAGGAGGCTGGCTGGTAACTTGCAAGATACGTATTTCACGTTCCCATCTTGCCTGCCAACAGGCGTTACCTTCGGTTCAAAGTAGGCCACGAGAACTTTCAGTTTACCGTGCTCCCCTTTGGCTTTACCAATGTCCCTCAGGTGTTTACCAAGGTGATGGCGGTGGTCGCAGCTCATCTGCGCACTTTAGGGGTTTCAGTCCTCCTCTACCTCGACGACTGGCTGTTGAAGGTGGCTTCACCCCAGGCGTTCCTCTACCACCTCCAGACTACGGCGAATCTCCTGCATTTGCTGGGATTCACTATAAACGTGTCGAAGTCACACCTGACTCCCTCTCTGATGCTTCATTCCATCGGAGCTGTTCTGGACACAGTGCAGTTTCTGGCTTATCCTCCGAAGCAGCGAGTCCAGGATATTCAGGTTATGATACTGATGTTTCGGCCTCTATCCTGGGTTCGGTGAGACTGACTCTGAGGCTGCTGTGCCTCATGGCCTCCTGCATCCTGTTGGTGAAGCGTGCCAGATGGCATATTCAGGCTCTGCAGTGGGACCTGAAGTTCCAGTGGGCATAGCATCAGGGGAATCTCTCCGACATGGTCCAGATCTTGGAGGGAACTGCAAAAGACCTGCAGTGGTGGCTTACAGGCAGGCTCATCCTCCTTCCCTTCCCCAACCAGACCAGACAGAAGTGACTTATGCATCACCCCTGGGATAGGTGGAGATCAGAGGACTCTGGTCTCCTGCGGAATCCGGACTCCACATAATCTTGCTGAAACTCCGGGTGATCTGGCTAGCATGAAAAGCATTTCTTCCCTCTGTCAAAGGGAAGTTAGTCTAGGTGTTCATGGACAACATTACCTCAATGTGGTACTGCAACAAATAGGGCCGTGTGGGGTCATGGGCCCTTTGTCAAGCAGCCAAGTGTCTCTGGGCATTGCTGGAACAGCAGGGCATAACCCCGGTGGTTCAACATCTGTCAGGTGCTCCGAACGCCAGGGCAGACAAACTCCACTGTCAATGGCTAGTGGATCACGAACTGTGTCTCCATTCGGAGGTGGTGCAAGGACACTTTCAGCAGTGGGAAGAGCCTTGGTTAGATATGTGCACTTCCAAAGAGAATGCGCAATGTCAGCAGTATTGCTTGTTGGAGTTTCCAAGACGGCAATCCCTCTGCAATGCTTTTTGTCACAATTGGAGATCAGGCCTCCTGTACACTTATGCCCGTATCACTTCTGCCCAGAGTTCTCGAGAAGATCAAGAATGACTGGGCTCAAGTAATCCATGTGGCTCCGGATTAGGCATGGAGAGTCGGGTATCCAGAGCTTCTGAAAATGAGCATCGATCCTCTGATCAGGCTGCCCTTAGGGAAGATCTGATGTCGTAGCAGCAGCAGGGGATGGTCCTCACCCCGAACCTGTCAACTCTGCGCCTTCATGCATGGAGATTGAGCTGCGATAGCTGACAGCCTTTGACCTTCCGGCCGAAGTCCGTAATGTTATTCTGGCAGCCGGGCATTGCTTCACCAAAACGGTATATGCCTGCCATTGGCAAAAAATGTAAAATATTGTAAAGCGAAGTCTATAGTTATCTTTCTGCTTTCCTCTCTGATGTTCTTTTCATTCTGTACCTTGCCCAGGAGGGCTCTGCTCTAGGCACTTTTTAAGGCTATCTGTCTGCTCTATCCGCTTTTCTGTGGCTGCCTGACCAACCCTCTTTATTTAAATCCCCTAGTTTAAATAGGTTTCTGAAAGAGCTTGTACATATGGTTCCACCTTCGCCCTCCATTATGCCTCAGTGGGATCTGAACCTGGTTCTTACATTCCTGATGTGTGCTCCGTTTGAGCTGCTTCATAATTGTCACCTCAGGCTGCTCAACATCAAAACAGCCTTTCTTGCAGCCATAACGTCTGCCCGGAGGGTGGGTGAGCTGCAGGCTTTGTCATCCATGCCTTCATATCTCACAGTGTTTTGTGATAAAGTGGTGCTTCACACCCGTGCCTCTTTCCTTCCAAAGGTGGTGGCACCAGTTAATTTGGGACAGACTGTCACCCTGCCCACCTTCTTTGCTCCCCATCATCCCTCTAAGGAAAAGGAGTGACTCAACTGACTGGACCCAAACACAAAAGAGTTTCTGGTGGACGACCAACTCTTTGTAGGTTATGTGGGAGCAAAGAAAGGTCGGGCAATACAGAAACAAACCATTTCACACTGGGTCATTCTCTGTATAAAAATCTGCTACGCACTGCCCTAAAAGCAACCTCCTGAGGGCTTGAGGACCCACTCCACCAGGAGTATAGCTGCCACCATGGCGTTGGCACGCAGTGTTCCAGTCCTGGACATTTGTCAGGCAGCAACGTGGGCATCTCTACACACGTCTGCGAAACATCACTGCCTAGACAGTCAGGTCCGTACAGACTACAAGACTTCCTAGTGTACCAAAATGTGTCCGCAGCCCACCGCCAGGATGGTATGGCTTGGGTATACATTCAAAAGTGAGGAATATGCAGCTAGAAGTTTCTAGCAGATGAGCAAGTTACTTACCTTCAGTAACGCATTATCTGGTAGGGACCAAACAACCGTTGCTATGCTACAGGAACTTACTGGTCATCCATAGGGAAACTAACATTAACTAACATTAACAAACACATTCAGGTTTAACTGTGGTCAATTTCTCAATGCTTACTTCTCATTATCATGCATTTTCTACAGCCTTTACCAAACGTCTATTTCATTCCCTAGCTCACTATCAGGAGTATGACTGCTCAGCGCTCCCGAACCAGGTTCCATCATTCCAAATGGAATGATTCATTCACCATCAGAAAAGCAAAGGGTGACCTTTTTTAAAGAAAACCTACAGGATGTACTTAGAGTACCTTCCTCTTTACCTAGAGGAGCATCCTTATTTTTTATTTGAACGAAAGATCAAGATCCCAAATCATGTGCTGCATGTAGAGGTTTAAATCAAATTAATACCAAGAATAGATAGCTGCCAGTTATTAACATCATTTTGTAATGTGTATGAGGAACACAAGTATTTACTATACTTGATCTGCAAGGTGATTATCAACATTTGTGCATAAAACAAAGGTGATGAGTGTAAACCAGCTTTTTGTACCCTGTTTGCGTATTTTGAATACTGTGAGATGCCATTTGGATTGTGCAGGGCCCACTCACTTTTCCAATGCTTCATGGATTATATGTTTGCTGGTATTTTAAATCTCGTCAGACTGATTAATCTTGACAGCACTCTTGTATTCTCCAAGTACCTCACTGGACATCATGAGCTTATGTCTACCGTCATATCTAGGTTAAAGAAGCTGCAAGTGACCTGTAAACCTGACAAATGGGAATTTGAAGTGAAAGGTATTGAATATTCTAGGGTTTAGATTGAATACCTCACGTTTGTCAATGAGTCCTAAGACGATTTCTCCAATCTTTTAATGGCCTTTCTTTCCCATTAATGTTAAGGAGACCTAAAGTTTCCTTGAGTGTCTATGAGAAAGTTGATAATTATTTGGGGTGGATTGTAGTTCACCACAAATAATTATGGGGCATATGTACAAAAGCATTTTTGTGGTTGGAAATGGCCTGATTCTCAGAATTGGGCTGTTACCGACCGCAAATATGCTTTTTACATGAACAGAAAATAAATTTTGGTTCGGTAATATGTTACAGAATCACAATTTGTATTTAGCGATTCAGTATTTGGAAGGGGTGTGTTTAGGGCATCTCTTCCAAATACCGAATTGCATTGCTATGTATGAATGTTTTGTGACCGAATTATGGTCGCAATACATTCATTTTTTAGCTGACATCTCAAGGGTAGTGGTAACCATTCACAAATGGGAGGGGGTCCCCACAAGACCGCTTCCCCTTTGTGAATGTTGAAACAAATATTTTTTAAGAGCAGGCAGTGGTCCAAGAGGCCACTGACTACTCTTAAAAAATGAAACTTAAATGTTTCATTTTGTTTTTTGAACCACATCATGTTTTCCTTTAAGGAAAATGGGCCACATTTCAAAAAATAAAAGATTGCTTTATTTTATAGCAATCACAGATATGGTGTTCTGCTGACCCCAGCAGGCCACCATCCCTGTGATGGCTGCAATTCCTAATGGGTCGCACATTGCAACCTACCTCATTAATATTCATGAGGTAAGTCTGTTGCTTCCTCATTAGGAATTGCTATTACTGACTTGTTCATTTTTGTGCATTAGGAAATTAGATTTCCTAATTGAGATTCACAAGGAATTGCAATTAGAAACTTGTAATCCCTACATTTTGCACATCTGACCCAATGTCACCACCCTTCTTCGGTCCAGTAAAGGTTTCAAGTTCAGTCCCCTTGTAGCTATGGCACAGAGAAGACAGGCTTAACATAAGAAAATGTGTAGAGCATTTAGCAGTACCAAAACAGTTAAAAAGTTGATCACACAACACAATAAAAATCACACTCCAATATATAAAAACAATGACTATTTTAATTAACAAAATGTCCATAAAACAACAGAAATCCAATAATTGGAATTGGAGGTTTGAGTTTTTAACGTTTTAAATAAAAATGGCACCAAAAAGTGCAAGGCCCCAACCGCTAGCGACTGGTTGCCCTAGACTGGGACAAAGGTAAGTTTTAAGGCTGACGCAATGGGATGAGGATCAGATACAAGGACCATGTTGAAAGACCTACTTTCTTGACTTAAAACATTTTTGTGACGGTAGAGTCCTCATCCTGGCAAGGCATCAGGCTGGATCCGAAGACGTGGCTGCTGATGACAAGGTGGTGAAATATGATGACCTGGAAAGGCTGCGAGCAGGAAAAGATCAAAGTTTGCGCTGAGGAAGCCATGGGCATCAGTAGGATGATACTCGGCGACAGGTCCAGTGAAGATTTCTACTGTTGGATTTACACTCTATTCTGGAAGTCGGATTCTATTAGCAGGGCAAGGCTCTAGGGTGTATTAGGAGAGGGTTTACCATTGTCGGATGCTGGTTGGCATTGAGCCAGCTGAATCAGATTTGCTGCTGCAGAGAAGAATGTATCAGGATCTGCGGAAAAGTCAGCCCCACTGCCAATGCACCCTTTGGAGATCACCTTGGCAGGTTGGTCTTGGACTGCTGTCTGTTCTCCAGGCGCAAATCCTTGAAAATGTTCCCAGTCCCACATTTTAGGGTTAGGCAGGATGAGTATGCTCTGACACCAGGAAAGGGTTCCAGGACCTAAGGTGCAGCACTTAGGAGTCAGTAGTCACTCCACGAAGCCACCAATAGGGTACACTTGAAACTGGTCAGCTGAGCTCCTTCAGGAAAGTGGGCTTCCTGCAGCTTTTGTGTCCCTGTAGCTTCCCACGGGGGAAGCCAACTGACAAATAGAGTCCACTTCTTTGTCGTAGGTAGAAGTGAGAGCAGATCCAACCCAGTTCAGTTCTAAAGAAGGTGCTCATGGATACATCAAGCCTGGCACTAGTATGTGGGTAGGGGTGATGCCTGGTCCCTCCTTGACCAATGGGATAGAGTTCCCAGGGTAACCCTACCCACTTTTGCAAAGGTTCCTGTGTGCCTTACTACAAACAATCCTACAGTGCCCTTCTCAACTTAAAACCAAGAGAGCACAATCTTTTTTCCTTGTGCAATGTTCCTGTGCCCACCCTAGCAGTGTGGCACAGGAAAAGGGCTAAACCTTCCTCTGTGGTCACTCAAAACTGGTTCTGGTGGCAGCTCCTTTCCTACTGGGATTAGTTCCTGGTTGGCTACAATGACAAAAAGGGGGCAGGCCCAGGTATGAGATACATCTACCTGTGACAGAGCACGTCCCTTTGAAGATAATTACATTTCTGGGCACTGCACAAATGTTTATCCTGACCGAGGAACAGGACACCTCCACATACCCAAAACCTTTGACTCTGCTCTCGGAGCCAGTTCACACTTAATCAAGGAGCCATTCAGCCCCTGTGTGACAGCTGGAAGCTCAGGGAAAACCTTCTGCTGTGGTCACTCAAAACTGGTTCTGGGGGCAGCTCCTTTCCTACTGGGATTAGTTCCTGGTTGGCTACATGACAAAAAAGGGGCAGGCCCAGGTCTGAGCTATCTGCCTGTGACAAAGCATGCCCCTTTGAAGATAATTAAATTCCTAGGCACTGCACAAATGTTTATCCTGTCAGAGGAACAGGACACCCCCACATACCCAAACCTTTTGTCTCTGCTCTGGGAGCCAGTTCACACTTAATCAATCCCTGTGTGACAGCTGGAAGCTCAGGCAAATAGGCTTTTAGAGGCTTTTGGCAGGCTAAAGGTAACTTTTCCAAATCCAGCTTTACAAATGTACTGGATTCATAATCAATATTACAAAAAGCCCACGAATTAACTTTGTATCTGCTTCCTAGGTGGAGATAACTTTATTAACTTTGATAAACTTTTCGGATGCCTTCCTATGGAACAGCTAGCCCTCAAACAGTGAAAATAACTTCCTAGGTCTTTCCACAGTAACATGAAACTTTTACATGCCCAACTTTTAAATATGATGCTCCCATATGGCTGTTAAAGTCCTACTTACAGGAGACCTACTAATATTCAATAAGGGGGGTTAGGCCTGTCAAAACGGGTGTTTTTGACACATCAAATTTTGTAACCTGCACAGTCAAGTTACTAGGCCCAGGCTAACAGTCATGCTTAGTGTTGGCATAACATGCTGCAGTCCAGTAGTGACATTTAAATTACAGCCCATAGGTACACTTTGTAATATATATCAGGGGCTTACAGGTAAGTCAACTATGCCAGTCAGCTGTAGACCAATACAACATGTTTCCAGGGGTACGAACACATACAGTGGGCATTGGACAGCAGTGTCCCAGTGTGCAGTCCAAAAAACAGCAATAAAATTTAGCAAAAACTGGGCGTGACCACACAAAAATAGGGAAAGTGGACATTTTTCTAAAGTGTGCAAATTATTACTGATAATTTTTCAAAGGATTTGCACATTTGCCTATTTGTATCACTTGCATTCTGAAGAAAGAAAACATGTAAAGAGGTATTCAATGGGATTATCAGGCTGAATTGTTGTTCAGTACTCTCATAAATATTGAAACAGGATACATCCCATCAGGAAATTCATAGTGGAAGCTGAAGCTTCTCAAAGCAAATGGGGGTGTCCTGCTACAAATCTAATTTCTTAAATGTACAGTTTGACTGATAAGATACTCTGACAAAATGTGATGAAAATCTGCTAAAGTGTTTGTTAAGGCCCTCTGAGATGCTTGTAAACTGCATAAGAACAGATGCTGGACGGAATGCTGAAAAATATCAATCATTCACCCCCAGTCACAGATCTGGGCCTAAATGCATTATTTTTTTGCTCACCACGTCATTCCATTTTGGACCCAGCCATATGCAAATCAGTCTGGGCCCTGCTCCTGATGGAAACAGTCCAGCCTGAACTGTCAGGCGAGGTTCTCCCTAGACCGTAAACTAGCATCCTGGGACCGGTGTTGAGCTATCATCCCTCAACATCCAGGCTAGTTTGATTCCAGTGGCATAACGAGCACAGGACCCACCTCTTGACATACCCTTCCCAATTAGGGCGAAAATGCAAAAAGAACAGATGATGGATGGAATGCTGAACAATTTCAAACATTCACCGCCAGTCATAGATCTGGGCCTAAATCCATTTTTTTTTTGCTCGCCACGCCATTTTAGCTATATGCAAAACTGAAGGGTAGCACCCTGTATTGAAAATGCTGATCTCCAATGGTGAAACGTAGACAATAATGATGAGATGGGAATGTGCAAATAAGTGTCTTGTAGATCCCTGGAAGCCAAATACATCCGAATTATAGACAGTAATGTTACCATTTGAAAATGGGTCATTCTTACACATGAATCGGCCCATTTCAGATCCAGCACTGGACTATAGATACCAAATCTTCTTGCACCAGAAACAAAGTGGAGTACATCCTTTCTCCTATTTTGGTTTCTGGCACTGGGACAATTGCTTCCTTGACTAATAACGCCGGTAGAACCTCATGAAAGAGCTTTCTCTTCCACAAATCCATTGGAACAGTTGTCACAATTGCTCCTGTCCCTGAAGGCCATTGGACAGAGTCTACTGCGTAGCCCTCCTTTACAATGTTGAAAACCCAGCAATCTCACACTGTTGTCTACCAAACATGAAAAAAAAACAGCTGAAACCGTGTGCCGACTGGGGCCTGAGAATCTCTGTAGTTGTCAGGACATTTTCTTTGTGTGCACTGGCTATTTAGAGAAATCACTCTTCTTGTATGATTTCTTTGGTTGATATGGTCTCTTTCTACCATGGCCCTTCTTAGGGAAATGTCTGGAAGCACAGTTCCATTCCCTCTTGGCTGATGAAGATGAACCCCTACATGGCAAAGAATGTTTCTGATCTTTAAATGCCTTAATAATTATGCCATCTAAATGATCACAAAATATTTTCCCATTGACAGGTATCTTCAATAAGGCAATTTACTCTGCAGGATTGGCCTTCAAATTTTCCATCCTCAGGTTCCAGCGTGCCAACACCACAGGTCCTGTCCCCATCGTCGTTGAGCAAACCATATCTGATGAAGTGTCTGCCATCAATTTAGCTTATCACCACTGATAGCTCTGCTTAGCAGTACTCTTTTGTATGGCCTCAGAAAAGTTAAAATCTTTGACCAATGACCGGGCTATGTAAGTGAATATGTGCTTGCTTTCAATGCTAGATTTTGCGCCAAGAAATCCTTTCTTAAGGCTGGATCCACCTTTTTTAGGGTCAAGCGCACAAGCACTCCGTCCCTGATGTAATCTCTCTTTGGGCTTTTAACCACACCCATGTCACGCCTCTCACTTTCATTTGTTTGTGGGCTTGCCTTTTAAAATCTGCTTGATTTCATTAGTGAAAGGCATGCATACGTCATGCCTTTTCCAGTGTTTAGCCCTCCTCGAGCGCAGCAGGCAACTACTGAAAACATACGAGGCTCCATGTTTTCATCATGGTTTCCGGACTACTTTATCTTTTTATTGCCCACGCAGCATGAGCGCGCTGGGTTTTACATAGCGCGATCACGCTCGTTTTTTTGGTTTTCAATTTAAGCACGATCGCGCTGTGTTTTACACAGTGCGATCGCGTTCGTTTTTTCCTTTTAATTTGTGTGGCAAGAAAAGTCCGGTTAGGATTTTACAAAGCTAATAACGCTAACTTGAGCAAATGCGAGACCCGTTGCATTGCAAATGCGTGTTATCTGTAGCCTTCACTGGAGTACAGCATTCTGCATTCAAAGATGTTCTACCAATCAAGGTTGCTAGAATTGCATCATTCGTAATAGAATGAGGTAGTGCATCATCTGATTGTTCCAGCAGATGTAATTTTTGGAGAAACTCGGGAACTGTCTATTTACCCATATCCTTCCATTTCATATATATCAAGTCATTAATCTTCCCATGGAAAGGCATGGCCAGGGTTGTGGGTTTGACATATTAAGGGAACAGTCCCACTTCATCTGTGTCCCTCTGAAAAGGAAGGAATCCCAAATGTTGTCTCATATGAGAGAGAATATTCATCATCCCTTCCCTCTGATGTTCTTTGCCACCGATGTAGAAGAATCCTCTCCTGCACATCAGCCTTCATCTGAAGAGGAAGAGAGAACATTCTCTCTGCATGAATGTTTCACTTCCATAATGAATCACCAAATGCGCACTGGCATCGCCAATACTTAAATGCAGCCCCACTGGCTGATTATAACCCAACCAAAAGACAGGAGTATATTTCAAGTGACCAATATCCTCCTTATACAGTTGGCCACTTAAATGTTAGACTGCACATTACAGTGAATCACATAAAAATGCCATGAAGCTGCCTGTTAGGCCCTTTTCTTCCTGGCATCAGCAGCCTATAGGAGAAAGCCAGCTCACAGCTCTTCATGAGTCTCCTTATTCATATGGCTGGCGTCACTTTCTATCCAGATGAATAGCTCCAGCCACTTGAGAGCCTTCCCGACTCCGTAATGACTGCTCGCCAGCCGCTCACCTGCTCGGTTTCCTTGGCCACCTACTGCGGCGAGAAATATGCCTCTTAAGGCCCACGGTCTGCAGATGACCCAAGGGCTCCCATCCAGATTCAATGAAGCCGCCAACAACATCGAACAAACACCAGCGCGGACCCACCACTGCCAACGGGTAGGGTGCTTGAGACAATTAAAAACAGATTGATTGGAGGTGGGGGTGGGACCTTCATAGGAAAAAAAAACGGAAGTGGGTGTGGTGTCTGTGGAGCCAGTATCATCTCATATTGTTATGAATTTAAGGGCCATATGTACGAACACGTTTTCCCATAGACACAGAATGGGTAAAACCCTTTGCTGCATCTGGCCCTAAGTGCGAGGGACGAGGGAGTTAATGCATTATTTACAGTGTTGCAAGTGAAGTGGCAACTATAATATAGAACATGTTATTTTATTATTCTCATTAGAAGAAAAGTTTCCCGCCTCAACCAATGACAGTCTGCATCGCCCCTTCCAGGCCGTCCATGACTTGCATTTCACTGCTTCAAAAGCCACTGGTTGGGAAGAGAAGAGAGGTCAGTTTTGTACCTGACAAGCCACAGCTTTCCCCCAGTAGGTGGAATCCCCTTGTGCTCTGGAAAATAGAAGTCCCCTTGGAAACCCCAACCTCCCACCTGTTTATACAACATCCTGGCATAGTTGGCCATGTCAATATTTACTCTCCCTCCCCTGGATTTCTAGGCTTCTTTCTGGGCACTGCTCTGGTTATGCTCCTCCGGTTCATTAGTTGGGGGCTCGAACCTCTGATTAAAGCCAGGCTATAATCTTCCAAAGTGGGGTTTGGTCTGTGGCTGGCCCTGCTGTTGCGGAACCCGGGGTCTGCCAGCCCATGCCCACAGAAATGAAAAGCTGGCTCTAGCGGCGCCCTGCGCTGCGCATCAAGTACTCTCTTGCCTCAGAAGCAGACATAAAATAATCACGCTTTAAATGGTCTGCCCTGTTCATCCCTTCCTTGGCACTAGACCCCGTCATTCCTGCGTGAATTGTAGACATTTGGCGGGAATCCTCACGTGCCCTTCGGGCTGCCTGCTCAGTGCCCCGTGTGCTGCTCCCAGGGCTTGGCGCCGATAAGGAGGTGCAGGCGTCTTTCCTAATTTGAGAGACCCGAGGTCTAGCTAGACGTCTGCGTACTTTTAAAAAACATGCCATACCAAATTATATTTCAGAAATATGTAAACCATGTGCAACATGCAGTGCCGAACGGGCTTTTTATTCCAGTGGGCCTTTCCCCCGCAGACTGGAGCCCTTGGAGGTCGGATTTTGAAGCCCAGGCCCACTCCTGGGGCCACTCGCCCCAGCTTCCAGGGGTTAATTTCAATAGTCAGGGGAGGCTTCAAGAGCGCGAGACAGGGAGGGAGGGGAAAGGAGATGAAAAGTGATCAGAGAGGGAGAAGAGAGAGAGGAAAGAAGGGGGTGAACGGATGCGTAGAAAGAGAGAGATTTTGAGAGGAGAGAGCGGAGCTGCTTGGAACATTTTTGCCAGGGCTGCTTTTGGTTCCCCGGTCCGAGCCTAGCAACGGGTGCATCTCTCGCATCATTTAATACAAAGAAAGGTCAATGGGAAAGCATGTTTTATCTTCTATAGATGCTCATGTAGTTACTAAGGTGTGGCCATACTTGCTGTTCTCCATCCAAAACAACGATGTTTGCAAACTCACATGCTTGTAACATCTACAAAATTGAGAAAACGGGACATGAATGAGCAAGGCTAAGGAAGAATTGTTTCATTTCCTCTGTCCAGGCCAGGGTACAATGCACTGACTTGGGATGTTTCCTTTTACCAAGTATCCTTTCTAAATGACCATGGCCATGGTTAGAGGCTGGTCTCACTTTGGCCCCTCTAGGAATAGCTCTTGGAAAGGTTGAGTTTTGTGAGGTCCAGCCTGTCCTGTTGGCCCTGTCTCGGGCCTTGAAGACCTTCAATAAACCTAGGTCCTGTGCCTAGGTTGCAGTGTTCCTACACTGGTGTTGAGATGCTTTTTGCATCTGCTCGTCTACCCGTACTGATGGTCATGGCTGGGAGTGTCCACCTTTCTGCTGGTGATGGGTTATGGGGATCTCAGCCACTAAATGTGAACAGTGCTACACTGAGGCGGAAAGCTCCTAGACAGCTTTTGAATACAATTACATGGATGTTGGGGATGCCCCATTGTTTCTGCTTCCAAAATGAGTGATAAAAAAGTATCCATAATTTGAGAAGTTGGGAAAACCGCAGAATTATAACGTTGTACCTGAGGGACCACAAGAGCAATGAGGAGTTACTGTTGGAATTGACAATACTGCACCTGATTCCCACTGTAGTTTTGCGTTTTTGGTCTTTCCCCATTTGGTACTTTCACCCACTTTTAGCTATGGAAATGTCTTAGTGGAGAAAAGTGGTAATGCAGTGTTCTTACATTTCTTGGAATTCAAGGTTCAGATGGAAACACGGTTTCTGGCTCGATTTGGAATTACACCTCTCTTCTGCTGGGCCCTACAGAGAGGAAGAGAGGAGCTTCCCATTTCTACTTGGGAGCGCTGTGTAGCATCAGCTGATCTGTGCTGTGCCGGTCAATGCTGAGTGTGCGTTGAGTACATTGGGTATCAATCTCACTGAAAGAAGGTGCCTCTCTCCATCCTCTTATGCTCATAGACTTCAGCAAGTCATATTGGTGGACATGTCTGCTCAGGAAGCATCATGCTTAGCTCCAGCTCAGGGTTATCTGTGCAGCCATCATAAGAGAAGACTTTAGTAGAAGTGGGCAACTCCTATACTAAGGACTACTAGTGCATGCAGTTACTGTTTGCTGAGATCTGCTTCAGTTGGACCGAAATAAATTCCGGTTTTAGAGTCATCAGGGACATTGACTAGAATGGTAAAGAGAGCTATTTTAAAAAGAAGGATGTATTAGCTGGTTATCTATTTATGAATATGGACTCCATTCACTCTTGAAAGAATGTCCCCAAGCATCTCTGAACGGTGACCTAGATGCACCAGTGAGAGAGCCTGATACATGCATACAGTGTGGGAATGAAGCGGGACACTGGATTTCTGGCTATATTGAACAGATAACATTTCAGACCTCATGGGTGAATTGGATGGGATATGAAATTAGCCTCCTTCCTAGGCCACTTTCAAGGAGCAAAGGGGAGAAACTGAGCACTGGGGCTGGCCAGAAGTATTGCAACGTCTTGAAAGCCTCTATTGTGGCAATGTGCATGTGGCCACTACAGAAACTGCTGCTCAAACAACTATCTTTGACACTTTTTACAGCTACCGACACCATTCTTATGGCAGTGTGGAGCTCTTTAACATTGCTCTAATCCAGGGGTGGTTCCTGTTTGAGGGCGTTGGGGCGTTGCCACCCTATATTTCTGGCCCCTGCTTGTGGCCTCCCACATCCCTAGTATTAAATCTAAAACATGCTATAAAGTTTTTACCCCAGCTGCAACAGTCAGCTTTTTCAGCTGCGGGCCAGTTATTTTAAGTACCTGAGGAAGGTGGAAGGGGCCTAAAAATAATTGACAGTCGCTGTGAAACACAATCGAAAAGAGATAATCGTGCAGCAGTTTCACCAGTCACTCACTCTTTGGCAGTGAGCATGTCGGGTTGGACGGCATTCTTTCTATGGTCAGCCCGACATGCGCGCTAGAGGCCTTTCTCACATGCTCAAGTAGTGAGCCCGGGCAAATCATAGCTGTAGCTCCCCTGTCTCCTAATGAGCGTTAATTTTGCCTTCCCAAGCCAAACTTGACACCGTCGTCTTGCTTTTTGAAAGCAAGAGAGCAGTGTCCGGATTGGCTCGGCGAGACGTGGTTAGTAGGCCTCTGAGGCAGTGTGGGAGGGTGAGAGGTCCCAGTGGAGCTCATGACCAATCACTGTGTGGCTTTATTGTAAAGCCATGCAGTGACTGGCCTCTACCATTGCTGGGGCATGCTCTTTTAGTCTCTTTGTAGAAGAGACTCTTCATGCCGCATCCTACGCATTGGTCACCAGACCACCACTATGGCATTGCAGTTGCAGTACACATATCCAGTGTTACCTAGTCAGACACATCGTACACGGCACCAGGCACACGACGAGGAAGCCAAGCGGTGGAGTGTCAGAGAGAAGGGCGTTTTATTTCCTCTTCTGACCTCCTCGTCACCTGTCTCACTCTTGCATCGCATGTCCCGGTCCTGGCGTCAAAGCAGCAGCACTTAAAGAGTCCGAGGCGCACTGTGTGGAAACAAATTAAGAAAAATAAATCCAAATAAATACATTAACTAGGTTCAGACAGTTGACTACTAGTTGGGTGTTTTTGGTTGTGGTCGCTGGAGAGCAGTTGGAAATCACTGTATGGCGTGGCTTGGCTTTATTTAAAGCCATGCAGTGATTGGCTCTCACTTTGTTTCTGCTGTTGGCATGCTGCTGTTTTAGTCTCGTCCTCGATGAGACTGTTCGTGCATATTTGCCACCACAACCGCATTGATTGCCGTCAGGGAGTGACATGCAGAGGGTGATGGAGGATGGATGGTGCAGGTTCTGCTACATGAAGCCTGACTCTGCATTCTGTAACAATAAACTAAGCACTCACACAGGCAGTGTTAAGCACAGCAGGCACGGCGCACACGACAGGGAGCAAAGCGGTGGAGTCGGGGAGAGAGCGCTAGTATTTCCTTCTGACCTTGTCACCTCTCTCACTCTCCCATTTCTGGGCCCGACCTAAAGGCAGCAGCACTTGGAGTCGGATTGAAAAAAAAAAAAACAATGCAATGGGTCTTGGGTTTGCTCGAGTTTGAGATGTTAACATTGTAAATTTCTAACTGGACTTTTCTTGGCACTTAAATTGAAAATGAAAAATAAAACAGTTGACCTAAGCGAGCCAACTCAAAGCACCACGGCCGCCAGGAGCGCGAAGGAGAGACACAAAAAGGAAAAAGAAACGTGCAATTATCCATGTAACAGGGTCGGTATCCAAGGCGGTAACCAAACCATCTCAAGGAGGGACAAATGTAAAGCTTTTACCAATGATGACAAAGGATTTTTGAAAGCCAAGTCCGCAAACGAGTGATAGTGATGGGCATGAATAAAAGCCCACAGATAGATTACAACAGATCAGAGCGCTTGAGGGCTCAACCTCAAAACTAAATAAGAGTTCAAATAAATCGCAAATTACTTAAGTTCAGTCACTTGAATAGTTGACTCAGTGCTTTTTTTTTACTGTGGTTGTGGTCACTGGTTGAAGAGCAGTTTTGTGTATTGTGTTCATGTGTTCTTAGTTTGCCTCGCCCTCGGTTTGCAATTGCAGTGTCACGCAAGGCAGGCAGGCTGTTAGGATGATTTAGTTCCACGCTACCTTCATGGTAATATTCGGAGTTTAAATTAAGATAACGAGGACTTGCAATGCTTAACGTATTGATTGTGGAGAAAGGTGAGGCCATCCATGCAATTACCTATGCAATTGAGTGATTCTTATATGGCAACACATTAACATTGATGGCTGGAAAAGAAACTGAAAAAAAATCTAGAAACCACTCTAATGAAGAAAGTATGCTCATGGAAAATCCATACCTAATATATATTGTTTACATGGGCTGGCACATCACAAACTGAGTTTCTTCTGCATCACGATGCTGCCTCAGTTCAGTTACGTGCATTGGGGGGTTTGCAGAAAAATGCATGGGACTCTCAAGTGCATTTCCTCACTGCAATTCATGACATTATTAACAATGCTATAGTATGCCCTGTCATCTTTGTTCGCTTCACTCCACTAGTTGTGCATCAGAGGCATGGAATTTATCCTGCAGAGCCCAAAGTGGTTTCCAGCCTCTCCTGAGCCCAGTGTTTATGGCCTGACAAATGGCTGGTGGTTTGGGGAAAGCAGCCTTTACAGCCCCTCGCAAATGCAAGCAATACTCATAAGGAATTTGCCTAAACAATGGAAAGAAGTATATCGAGTAAAAGGAACCACTGCACATCCAAATATTCCAAATAATGTCCTTTATTCTTCCATATAGTTTATCCGTTGTAACATCCCCAAAAGTGTTCAATGTGAAGACAGCCGACACGTGTTTCGTCGTGATAACGACTTTTTCAAGGCTTACTGATATAACGTATGATACTCAATATATGTCATTTATGTCCACGATCTATTAATCAGAGAGCGGAATCCTTTCGTATGTGAAGATACTTCATGTTTAGTTCATATGTGCAATTTCGAATTAAATCAATAGTTGCATCCAGACCATAATAAGTTACAGAGAAAATACATGCTGTGAAACAAATACGCGTACACGGACTGACGGACGGACTTATTATGGTCTGGTTGCAACTATTGATTTAATTCGAAATTGCACATATGATTTACACTTCGATTTATAAATGGAAAGAAGTATGTTTGGCTTCAGAGTGGAGTGTAACTATTCCAAAACGAAAATCCCAGGAGGGCCCAGCCTTGTCTTTATTGCAGGCTTTGTGACCAATTGCTTTGTTAACCTTCTTGCGTTCTCAGATTTGCTTGAAAATCCACCATTTGCCCACTCTTTTTTCAATTTTTCTCGGGAATAGTACTCCCCTTAGCCCCCAATCATGGTCAGGCTCGCTTGCTATGTTAGCTTCCCACAGGGCACTAATCCCAAACTTTTACGCACCGCCACTTTCAAATGGCGCCAGACGCCACTGCTCAAATCTACAGGGCTCTTGGCCTTGTTGTCTTTAAGCAACATTGGTGGTTGAATCTCTTTACAGCTTGAGGATCTTTTGTTCCATAACTTGGGTTCGAAACATTCTTAACCTTTATTTTTTTTTACCTCTATTTTTTTTTTTTAATGTGACCAAGATATTTTTTCCCATAAAGTAATGGTGTTCCATAGCATGGCCCTTCCATATATCTCTTCTCCACATCACAACTCAAACATGGCTTTCAATACGGTTTCTTTAGAGGCATTGCTTGGAATAGAGGAATCAGGTTATGTTTTCAACACAACTTGACAGTGATCACCTCAGGGAGGCTACACAGGGAGAGCATCAATAGATGTATGAGCCACCACAGATGTGTCCAAAGTAAGTCTGGCTTTCTATGTAGGTGTCTATAACAAAGGCCCTCCACATTTCAAACATTTGTTGTGAGAGAATTCAAAATCTGCATAATTAAAAACAATTATTACACTAAGGATATGTCAATGTGGAGCAGTGCTTAATTTGTGCTGGTGATACTCGGTGGTGAGCACCAGCAATCAATTTTGAGGACCAACTTTATTTTAGATTCTTAAAGACTTTGACCAGAACTAGAGAGAAAAAGGCAAACATGGGAGGAAGAGAAAGGTAGGAATATTTTGCCAAAGTGAGAAAGCAATAGTGGGACAAAGATAGCACTGGTAGGTGGTCTTGAATTCATCTGTCACCTGTCTCCGTTGTAATGATGAGCTCCAAGAAAAAAGTTGAGCCTGAGCACATGCATGTCTTTCTTTTCCCCTCTGTAGAGCCGCACACTCCCTCCGGCCTCCGGGCTCCCATGAAGTCTTGCCTGTACAATGGGACGGTCTACCAGCATGGTGAGATGTTTAGTTCTCATGAACTCTTCCCTTCCCGGCAGACAAATCAGTGTGTCCAGTGCAGTTGCTCGGTAAGGAATATTCACACGACAAGGGGTATCTGGTGTGGATCTGTAACGTGTAGATTTGTGAATTAATTTTATTGGGCTTATGAAAAGTAGCAAGAGGTTGTATGTTACAATATTAACTATAAAGATATTGATCCGCACAAATATTGACTCCACATTACTGACAACTACTATATCATCAAGATAAACATACACCGGGAAGTACAGATTTACTGTTGTTATTCCACATCTGCTCACCTTTACTATGTTGTGACGTCGATATTGTGGAGTCAGTGTTGCTAGAGGTCGATATTAAACCAGAGATACTGTGACTCACCTGTCAAGGGGACTTTGGGCCAGATGTATCAAGCGTTTTTGCATTCGCAAACGGTGCGAATGCCGTTTGCGAATGCAAAAATACCTTTTATTATGTATGAAAGGCATTCGCTATGCAATTTTAAGGAATCGCTGAAATAGCGATTCCTTAAAATTGCGACCCCGTTTAGAGAATCGCAAATTGCTATTCTCTAAATAAGAAATCGCAAATAAGGAATCCTTATTTGCGATTTCTTAAGCACATGTATCAAGCTTTTCCTTAATGCGAATTGGGCATTAAGGAATCGCAATTACCACCAAGTAAAACTGGTGGTAACCATGTACAAATTTAAAAAATGCATTTTTAAAATTGACATGCAACGCACACATGCCCCTTTGGCATGTGTGCGCCTTACATGTCCTGAAATATTTTTTGGGGTGCAGCAGAGGAGGCCTTAGGCCCCCATCACCCTGGGGTTTTGCATTTCCTAAATTGCGAATTCCAGTTAGGAATTCGCAATTTGGGAAATGCAAAAAATTGGCAAATATGGGCCTACAGGCCCATAGGTGCTAATGTGGTCTGTATCGCAATTTGCGATTGGGTAATAGCATTTGCGATTTTTAAGAAATCGCTATTACAAAATCGCATATATGATACATACCATTTTGCGACTCAGAAATAGCGATTTCTTAAAAATCGCTATTACCGAATCGCAAAAGGGTTAGATGATACATCTGGCCCTTTGAGTCTTGTGTTTTGGCCATAAATGTTTCTGCATATGGATTTGGTGCTTGGTTGGTTGGTTGATTTCAATTTTTATAAAGTGCATTCTCATAAGGGATCTTTGTCCTGGCAGTGACCTCAAGAAAAGCAACCATTTATGTTGATGAGAATAAATATGTTTTTGTCCGTTTTATAAACTGTAGGATTGAAAGAGGAGTGCAGGGTCAGGGCAGTGAATTCCAGATCTTAACTCTTTAAGTAGGCAGAAGATTTGCATCTTTACTTCACACATCAAAACTGGACCAAAAGTTGAGCACAGAGTACGCGAAGGACATTATTGCGAAAATGGGGCCTGAATATAAGGCAAACCAAGCTGGCGAAAAGCATAAAGGCTTGAACACACTGCTTTTTTGCAACAGTCAGTAGCTAAGGAAAAGACTTCACTGAGAAGAGGTAGAGGTGCATTGACTCAATACCAGAGTAAGGTGAGCTGTAGAATTCTGAATATGTTTAAGGTGACATATGAGGTATTAGGGAAGTCTAACAAAAAATGAGGTGCTGTGTTCTATTCAAAAGAAGGTCAAACACAGTCTTGTGAAAGGTTGAAGGGAGAACATTTAGCATTTTCTGAAAAATCCTGAAAAGAAAGGAGCAGGTTAAAGCAAGTTTTGAATTATGTTCCACCGAAGTTAACCAAGACTCAAAGAAGATGCTTAACCTGTATGTACACAAAACAATTTGATAGAGGAGAGGGTCCCAGTTATGAAGGCCATCAATCATAACTGCAGGAAGAAGAGTGATCAAGCATCAAGTATTTTTTTTGAAGGCGTGACAATGAAAGGGCTTGGCATACAACCCTTGGGCACCTCAGCATAAGTGGTCTCTAAACTGAGATTGAAATGTGGCTTGCTTCCCATCAAGATGCAGAATAAGTTGTGTATCATCTGCAAAAGAGAAAAAAAATCATACAAAAGAATGAAAGCAGGCAGTGGAGCAAGATAAAGACTGAGTAAGGTGGAGCTTAAAGCGGAGCCCTGAAGAAGGCCATAGCCAATGTATTTAAAAATGGCTGAAAAGTGAAATAGTGAGACAGGCTGACCCTGGTCCTCAATAAGGCTGGTAGGCACAGCAAGGGCTAAGCCCTCCACACCCACCTCCTGAAGTCTATTCAATAGGACTTTGGGTGAGACTGTGTTAGAGGCCATAGAGAGATTGAGCAAAATCAAAGTACATCACCTTGCAATCAAGATGCATTGTGATTTCATCGCTAGTCACAACCAAGAATGTTTTCGCGCTGAACGAGGAACGGAAGCCAGAGTAGTGGTAATCAAGTAACAATTAGTCTTAAAAAATCAGACAGTGAGTTGCGACTTAGCTAGAATCGGTAAAAGGCAGAATAGCCTATAGTTGGCTAAACCGCTGGGATTTACAGAGGCTTTTTTGCAAGAGCGGGACCACCATTGGCTTATTCCATACAAGTGGTACTATTCCAGTAGAGAGGGAAACGTTACATAAATTAGTTAGTGCAGAAGTAACTGTGCACAGGAACCTTTTCAATAGCTATACAGGTCAAGGGTCCAAAGGAGAGCCATATGAGGAGAGGGTTTTAATGAGTACCTCTCCGTTGCTAACAGGTAAAAAAGGTATCAACAAGGCTACTTGTTACCTTAAAAGCAAGGCAGAAAGTCTTAGAATTTTGAGGGGAGACAGAACTAGAACAAATCTATGAAATCTCCTTCTTTCTAATATGTAAATGTAGACACAGGCCTGAGCAGAGATACTTGGAAGGATAAATAACTGTTCTGATAGCTGCAGGGATGACAAGTGTTTTAAACATTTTGAAAACTTCAATTTTAGTTGGAGGATATTTTGATAATCATGTTCATGAGTCTAAATTATCTATTTTACCTAATTTCAGAGCAAATTAAGGTACACACCGACTTGCTTGAGTGAGTGTAGGTGGAGTGCCATATCTGTAACATGGTGCCGAATGCGTGGCTCACCTGGAGCTGAACAGTTTAAGAGGAGTATTATTATACACAGCATTGGTGATCTAACATAAGAAGTTGGTAGCACTTCACTGCACGTTCTCCATTAGCCCGGGTTTCGATGCGTGCAGCGTATCAGTCATATTTGTTGTCGAGAGATGAGTCGAAGCCCAACTCATAAAAGACCATTTACAATATATGGGGCTTTTCAGTAGGTTGGACATTGCCACAGTGAATGTAATGCCTTGTGATCAGTCCAGGAAAGATTGATACTACAAATATAAGAAAACAAGTGAGGAGTGGGGAATACAAGATCCCAGGTATTGCCTTTATTAAGATTGGAGAAAGAAACAAGTTGTATGAAATTTAGGTCAGCACATTACTAACCTATTGCTGAGATTTGTGAAAGGGGTCATCAATCATAAAACTGAAATCACTAAGAATTACGAAATTGATCAGAAGGAAATTAGCAGTGGAAAGATTCTCTAAGAAAGGCCGAAGAAACTTGCTTGGGCAACCAGAAGGATGATAAATAAGAAACTTTGAGAGTTCTCGTTATTTGTAATAGTAAAAAGTAAGCAACAAGAATATTAGGTAAGGGAAGCTGGTTAAGTTGTATAGAGGAGTGTTAAGTAATCTCCGCCTCTCTAGTAGACACTAATGTAATGTCTTGATCGCATGTTGTTTTCAAAACATGTAATTGGAGTAGTAGTTTCAGTAGATCACGGTGGGACTCACCAAATATATTGAGCCGTGGTCCAAGGTGGGAGAAGACCGTACAAAGTGTGGAACATTTAGAATGGAAGTCACTCAGATGTTCAGAAGAGAGTCACGGAGGTCGTAGACTGTGGGAAAAGAAACACAAATGAGAATGCGGTGGCTTGGAGTAAGAAATGCTACTTTGTGAAAAGCAGAACAGAGTAGTGTTCAGGGTGTAATGCAATGCAATTTAGCATCAACAATCTTGGCAATTTGCAGCACCTACTGCATAGCAATTTAATGAATGCTGCACAGTGGAAGTGATGTCATAGCGTCTTAGCCTGAGCAAAGAGAATCACATTAAAACTGTGGAAAAAAAGCATCTGTCCATAAAAACTGAATCTATATATTCAGGGGTAACTCTTTCAATGTGATAAAAGATTATGTTTCAAAACTAGTGAATACAGAAAGGGGGAACTTCATTGCTTGTAATGAATTGTAGCTCAGTAGTTTTTGGCTTTCTTTTCTGGATCTATAGGATATTGCAATGTTTTCTGATAGTGTTATTGCCTTGTTCTTTTCTTGTTTTCCATTTCACAATATGACAACCCTCTCCTCTTTTTTTCATTAGAAAAAATCTTACAGTGGCATGTGTAGAATGTATTGAGAGAATGCCTACTGTGGAATTTAACATTTTGAGATGCTTGCTGGTAATTCTCAAATTATTATTTTTTTATTTTGATACTGTACATTAGCTTATAACTTTTTTTATTAGGGTTTTATCAGTTAGCATGCCCCATTCAATTGTTCTTCAATAACATCTATTTAGAGTAGAACAATAATGTAAGAGAAATTTGAATGAGGTTTCTGAGATGTAGGATTATTATAACAAAAGATGGATAACAAAGATAAAACGTGTCCAACAACACAAGTTTATAGCTGGAATGATTTTCATAATATGGGAATTTTCATCCCTGTGACAACATCCAGCGGTTGTTGGAAATTCAAAAACCTACAATGAAAGCTGAACATTTGATCTGGAAAAGCTTTAACGCTTTTCGAATTGAGTTACAGAGACTGTCTTTTCTAAGCCACAGCATCAAATCTAAACCAGGTGGGAAGTGAGGAAAATGTAACAATTTATATTTACAGGTGACTCAAGGCTAAAACACATCTGGTGTCAAGTCACCCACAAAACGTAGTTGAATATGTTCGTTCCTCCTGTACCGCGGTGCAGTGTGGGAAATATGTGGCCCAGCAAAACCTGATCTAAATTTCAAGACAAGCGTGTTATTATTTATAGCCAGGGGAGCAAGGTGGGTTACACATCACGATTAATGTGTGATGCTCTCTTTAAAATACTCGGACTTCTGTCATGATGTCCCTGTTGTTAAACTTGGCGCGGTGGTAAGAATTCAAAATATATCGTATTGTGTATTACCATTTATTTAGCGCTTAATACCCCAGAGGAGGCTGCACAGCGCTCTGACAGGCATCTGAATCTTGGGTGCCCTTTTCAAAGTGCAGAGATGACTGGGTTTGGCTGTAGAATAGCCTGTAGTGGTGGTGTGTCGTTGTTACTGTAATTAACATGAAGTGGTGGTATGCTATGTCGCTTAAATGAAACATCCAGAATACCTGTGATTTATATACTCTTGTTTGACTATTCTTTAGTTCGTTTTGCTTCCCAACGCCCTCCAGTTTGATGCAAAAATACAGAAATGCTGGTGGGATGTTCATTCATACACTTAGCCTTGTTTTCAACTCATACATTATCAGTGGCTGAAAATCTTCATTCGTTTACATTGCAATCCCTCTGCCATCTAATGGTGGAGAGTTACCCTTTTTTCAGCAAGCTTTATGCCCGACCCTTAAGGCCAGTGACCATAAAGCAATGTGCTTAACATGCTTAAGTCATTCATTCATTCTGATGCACCACTCCACTTAGGAACCATTGAACACTAAGTGGATGTATGGTGAATCATAGGTATTTAAACCTTATTCTCAGAGCTTCCCTATCTGGAGTGATTGTAGTAGCTGAAGCCGTTGGCGTTTTACAGATCTCATGGTGTGCCTCGCTTCTTCAAACATGACATAATAATACACAACAATGGTACACGTGGACTAGTTGTCGAAATATATTACTTGGTAACTGACCAAGCATAGTAGGCCTCTTTATGTTTTGGACTCAAACATTAACACTCATACAGTGAAGGGACCATCACCCCAAAAGTAAAAACGTAATCCCCCCCCCCACGCCAAACCTTACATCATCAACAATCACCGACATCCTACTGTGACATCATTCTCGAGCTCGCCCCTTTAAAATTTAAAGCGTGGTTGTCTTACATTTTTCAGATAATTAATTATAGCACCCTCGGACACAACAAGCAAATTCTGTGTGCATGATTTGACAATGCCCGGTGGTGGGTGTCTACTGGGGCAGAGTTGTGACGCACCTGCACGGGGCAAAGGGCAGACAGTGGAGTTGTCACAGAAACACTCCATGTTGGCATTACTCCAGGGTCTCAAATGGGGAAGATGAAGTTGAAACTGGTGGGACTTCTTCTGCCACAAAGAGTCCATAAAGATTCATTGGCTGAAAGACTCCGGGTCATCGAAAGTGCACCGTGAGAGGACTTGAAGCAATTTCTCTTTGTGGAAGATTCCTGAATGCAGCTAATGAAAGTGGAGGATGAGGCACGAGAAGAGTTGATGGTTTGTGAAGAAATATGTGTAGTTTTATGTGATGATGATTCTACCTGAATAAACTTTGGTGACGGAGAATTGAATTGATAGTGGAGGCACACACAGCTGTAAGAGGCAACCATGCTCCCTCATGGATGTCTGCATGAGGCAGATGCTCACATATGTCTTAATTTTTCATGGTAGTTCCAGGTTATTGTTTTTTGTTTAGGCAAATGTAAACTCAATAAAAGTATTTTAAAACATGCATACATACACTAGACTCCTCCAGGTACTCAGGGAACTAGACCTATGTGACGGCGCTCTTTCCGGTGTACAGAGCAGACGTACAACACGTGTGCACCCCTTCTTGTCCTTTTTGGCAACTCTATGGGCTCAAGATCATCTATGAAAAAGATTACACTAATGCTATTTTGAGAAGGTATCTGAATACATTTGGGCGACTTTTTCACGAAGGTCTCATCACTTCTCTAGAAAACTTCAGTTATCGAGGGCGCACATCAACTCTTGCTACTTCTGTATTACACAAAGAGGGACTTCCAGAAAGGTTGCTTCTGAAGCTGCCCTCTGGCCTATAGTTATCGAAGTAGTAAAGGTACTTTTGTCTTGTGACTCCATGAAGCAGCCATCAGTGATGGGCCACCATGAGAGTCAAAGGATAGTAAAGAGTGACAGAGATGTAACAAGCTAATAACTGATGAGCATTCTGCCAGTAAACTCACCATCCGTCCATGCGTCACGGCCAGCAAGACTTTTATTTAAAGCTTGTTTACTGAGATTAAAACTCTCCATAGGAATTATCCTCAGACCACAGTACAGGTGCGGATAAAATGAGGTGTGTATATATATATATATATATATATATATATATATATATATATATATATATATAAAAAATAAAAATAAATCGGATTTACTGCAACTTCGTGAGTGCAACTTTCCTTTCTTTGAGGAGGGGTCTTGGAACATTATATATATATGTATATATATATATATACATACATAAATATATATATATACACACACGTATATATATATATATATATATATATATATTTTGGTAGTTTAAAACAAAGTGCTCAGTAGTGTAGGCGAGAGTTGGAATATAACAATCTTGCTTGGTCTTTCAATCTTGTGTTAGGTAGGCGCCCCTCCTAATAGGGAGAAATCAATGTGCTATGCAAAGTATCTTAAACTCTGTGTGCTATTTAATTAGTAGCCATGTAAACCTCATTAATGCTGTTGGGCTAGCCTCCTCCATTTCATTCTAAAACACTTCTGTCTGGGTCGTGTTACACTGTTTGCCATCTGGATGTTGAGATTATGGGCCTGATTACAATTTTGGAGGATGTGTTAATCCGTCCCAAATGTGACGGATATACCACCAGCCGTATAACGAGTCCATTATATCCTATGGAACTCGTAATACGGCTGGTGGTATATCCGTCACATTTGGGACGGATTAACACATCCTCCAAAGTTGTAATCAGGCCCTATGTTTTATCTAGGCACTCTTATGGTCTATATCTTCAAAGGGCACCAGATCCTCGTTATAGGGGTTCAAGCGGTTCCCCAGGTCTCCTGCTGTTGAAAGAAGGACTTCTTGAAGAATTGTGTTTTCAGACTCTTCTTAGGGATAAAGCAGCTAGTCATGGCGGCTGTATAACTCGGTGGGTGCTGCTTCTTGAAACATTTACTGGTAATACAGGTTATGCGACTCCCCAAGTGCCGAGGGATAACTATTTCTACTCATTCAAGTCACTCCTCATCCATATTTAATACTGATTAAAATATCAATCAAAAGTGTGCTTAAAGGTTGTTCCACCGGGCTGTTGCACATATTGGGGGTTATTACAACTTTGGAGGAGGTGTTAATCCGTCCCAAAAGTGACGGTAAAGTGACGGATATACCACCAGCCGTATTACGAGTCCATTATATCCTATGGAACTCGTAATACGGCTGGTGGTATATCTGCCACATTTGGGACGGATTAACACCTCCTCCAAAGTTGTAATAACCCCCATTGTATTTTGTGTCGTACAGAAAGTCACCCTCCTTCCATCAGTGAGCATCATATTGCAAAACGTAAAGAAAAGACCCAGCACTTCCGCAAGGAAAAATGTAAACAGCCTTTACAGCCAAATAACCAGTGCCATATAATTCCACCCAAAATATCCTGGGAACACAGCCAAGAAAAAAAAATACAGGCAAGGCTTTCTTAAACACCGTTTAATTTTAGGCACCGAGGTGATGAAATTGTGCAAACACATCTCTGTGCAGCTCATTTTTTCTGGAGCGGGGTGACTCCATCTTGGCTAAACTTGATCCGCTCTCTGACGTGAGGCAGCTGTTGTGCGAAGTGTGTGATGGTTCTCATCACCCCGTTGCTTATGTGAATACTTTGTATCAAGTGCCTGTTGTTGATACTTGATTCTGGTGAGAAATGGGCGAAACTGGAAGTTGACAGCAGAAGTACTTAATTTTTCTATTTTTTCTGTATGCACAGACGTAACCAATAGAAGAGATGTTCCCATCTACCGATGAGTTCATGGATTGATTATATGGGATAGTCAGCAGTAGCTGCTGGTATGTGGGCTAAGGGAGAATGGTCCTTATCTTCAAGTGCATGGAATACAAATAAAATTAGACAATTTAAATGGAGAAGTTGTTAGGTCTAAGTTAGGGAAGACAATCAACTTAACCCGTAAATTCATGTATACAAAATTTGAGACAGTAAGGTTGCAGATAGAATGAAGGCTTCGTTCAAAACTAATTTGCCATTGAAAATAACATTTATGATCCCAGAAACTTGTATCTAGGACCCCTAATCCCAAAACGTAAATCACAGAATCAGGACTTTAGGATGTTTGTGATCTTCAACTCAACTTGGAAGATATTATTTGTTTCTAACGGGGACACAAAGCCACTCAGAATCCCTGCAAAGGTCGGGCATACCTAAAGTACTCAGTCGACACCAAGGAAGGAATTACATCACTTTCAAAGTACTCTAGCCACTACTACCAAATAATTTAATTCCCATATACACTGAATTGTCAGTATGTTGAATATAGTTTGAACACATGCAATTTTATTCAGTTTTTCTATAGCAAAAACGTTGCCGGAAAGGACATCAGAGCGCTTTACATACAAATAAAGACTTTCTAGGCTGCTGTAGCTCAGTTCTCTGAGAGCCTGTCACAATAGCGCTGGGAAGCAGTGAGCAGAATTCTGGAGGAAGGCACAGAGTGGGGGGAGTGTGTGGCAGGAGGATAGCTATTTTCTTTTTTATATTTGGGAGAGGGAGGAGAGGACATGTTGTGTATGGCTCCCCCGTTACTACTTTGCCCTTGCGTAGCAGTTGAAAGCAGGGGCAAAGCAAATTGGGGGCAGACATAACAAAATTGTAGATGGTAAAAAGTGAATTACAGGGATGTTTTTCACTGATGGGTTCTAAGTGACAGCAAAGAAACAACAAGAACGAAGAGTTGTCTATTTGCTGTCACTCCAAAGCCCTTGATGAGAAGCATCCCCATGATTCACTATTACCCATCTATAATTGTACAGGTTACGTATGGCTCTCGCTGGGAACTGCTAGTGTGAACATCAAATTCTTAATCTGGTTATTCACTATTATGATGTAGTAACAGTGAGTCACAAAAGGTGTTAGCTATTGTTGCCACATCATAAAACAATCCCAGGATGCCTTTGACACACCTCTCTTAGAGCTGCTCAGCAGTCCTTCTGCTTCCATGGAGGGCAGAGGACACAGCTCCAGTAGGGGAGGGTGTGGGATGGTACCAGATGTAGTAAGTTGAAGCCTGTTGTTTTACATTTGAGAGAGGAAGGAGAGACCGCATTACATATGTCTCCACATGACTCCTCTGCCTATGTACAGCAGTCAAAGGCAGGGGAAATATCATAAAATTATAGATAGGTAGCAGTGAATTAAGGCGGTGCTTTTCACCTTCAAGTTCTGAGTGACATCATAGACAACTGGAACTTCACTTTTTCTATCTATTTGATAGCACTCGGGAGCTCTAGCGAAAAACATTCCCTTGATGCACTGTTACCCATCTATAACTCTGTTTGTTATGTATGGCTTGCACTTCGAGTCACTAGCCTACATACTAAATTCTAAACCTGGTTATTCACTGCTATGATGTGGCAACAGTGGGTCATAAAAGTTGTTACCAACTGTTAAATTCCAGACTGCTTTAAGAGGCCTCTCAGAGAGTTTGTCGGTGCAACACTGGTTCTTTGCTCTGATGAAAGGCAGAGGGCACAGCTTTGGGAGGGGAGGGTATGGGATGGCACCACATAGGGTGGGTTGGTGACTTGAGGGCGGTTATTTTTATTTTACCTTTGGGGCAGGAAGGAGAGGCCATGCTATGTATGATTCCACATTAATCCTGTGCCTTTGGGCAGTAGTTGAACCTGGGGGTTCTGAGTGACATTATACACAACTTGAGTGACAGCAATCCTCTGTGAAAAACATCCATGTAATTCACCATTCGCCATCCATAATTCCATATATAAACAATGTAGTTGGAAGGTTAACACTCCCTATGGTAGAGAATAGTAATAGAAGTATAGATCAGTGTAAGGTGCTGGGGAAATATATACCTGCTGGTTCCTGTGCAGTAGATGCGCTGCCTGGCCTGTAAATGTGGTGGTGGGTGGTCCAATATAATGAGGAGGTTACTTTACTGTTTCCCCTGCCTGCGTCGTCACACATTCTGTGCACAGCACTTACTTAGGCAGGGCTCGGGTGCTTTCGGTGTTGAACTTCTGCTCGTCGTGGAGTGAAATGTGTGCCATCGTAACTACATACCATGAAACAAAGGCCTGCTGAATGTGGTAAAACAACTTCATGCATATGTGGTAAAGAAACGTCATGCATAGGAGGCAAAGCAATTTAATGCATATGCCTGTGTTTGAAATGGGAATATAAAGGTCCTGGTGCTCGTATTCCAGAGTACCTGTGGGCTAATGACACGCGCAGGTACTCTCCTATTAACGGTATTGCGCTAGTGCTCGGAAGTGTGGGTAGGCTCCTCTTCAGATCGAAGAAGCTTGGAACTCACTACCAGACAGTACCTGCCCATTCAAACCACCGACCTTTGATCACTATATATCTTGAAAGGTATCTCAGACCACTAACAGAGAATGTTTTAGTCGAGTAATAGCTATTGCATTTCAAATAATGTATGCCAATAGAGTGAGGCATGTTTGTAGTACATACATTACTCAGTCACTGCATCTATAAATACATGAACGGCACCGCTCAACATACGGTGAAGGTATTCAGACGTCTATCGCACCTCGGAGCATCAATGGCGGACCAGCTGAAAAACACATCCCTATCTTACAGCAACGCGCAGCCCAGAGCTGTGGGAAGCCCCGGCGTCCTCTCGCACGTGCGGTCCTCTCACCAGCTTGCAAATACCTCAGGCTGCGGGTTTTATGAGGCGGCCCTCGGGCCCGGACAATGCCCTGCTTCATCGGAGCGCATCTTCGGCGGCGCGCGCCGGGCGCGGGAAGCCGGCTGCGGCCCGGGAACACGTGTGCGCGAGGCGCCGGGGCTCGCGCTGCGCCCCCGGGCGGGCCCTGCACACCAGGGCCTTTGTGCAGGGGGCAGCCGGGGAGTGGGGGGCCCGGAGGTGCCCGCGCGAGCTGCGCGGCCGCTCCCCGCAGCCCCTCGGTGGAAAGCAGAGGTGAGAAGTTCAGAAAGTGTCAGCCCGGTGCTGCCGGCCTCCGCCGCGCAGATAATGGACCTTTTCAGCGCTGCTCCGTCTGGCCCGACCGCCAAGTTCATACAAAAATAGGATTTGTCTGCGTAAATTCTGTTTCTTTGTCGTTACACTGGAAGGTCAGACAGGGGTGAAAAGGATGAACTGTGTGTGCCGTGAAACGGGACGGAAAGCCGTTTTAAGAATAAACCCCTCATGTGGTTGCTAATCAGTTTACTTCACAATTCCTTTGATTTCTGAAGTATTCAAAATACTGAATATTGTCGTGATCCGGTTTTGACTTGATCAGTTTATGCAGTGTTTACCCTCCCTTTTGATAGAGAAAAGTAATAGAAGTATGGATCGGTGTAAGGTGTGTGCCTAACCAGGGCACAAGTCCTAAAAAATAACTGGGGGGGGGCTAACCAAGTTAGGCAGTATGCAAGTGACATCATGGCACGTGACATCACTGCATGACATCGCATGTAGCATCACAGGAAGTGGCATCACAACCCATGACCTTACCAGAAGTGACATTACATGACGTGACATCAAATCTTAAGATCTCACACAGGTTAAGCAGGTCTACCATGGTTACATTTGAGCACATTTAACAGATGACAATTTGCGAGAAAAAAAGTGACACAACCCAATGCAAAATCTGGGCCTCAACTTGCACATATATTTTTTAAAAACAATGCCACATTAAAAACCCTGCCACAAAGAACTTGGAAAGGGACAAACATGGCAATACATATGTTCTGCTTGATTGGTTGCAAAGTCTACATTTTAAAATATGGGGTTAAGGAACGTGCTGCACAAATCTTTGTGGTCCCAGTAAATCTCAGGGAATAATAATAATGGTACAATAACTTTTGGGGTTAGCGCGTTTGCTGGAGAAACCTGTTTTTTCTCTAGTCCCAGTTTTGAATCAAAGTAGCATAGTGGGTTAATGTGGCTGCTTCAGAGCACATCATCTATCTGCAAATGGCAGATTGTTAGTTTGTTGTTAGCTAAGTGAGTTACTGATTTTAACACAGAGATCCTTTTGTTACTCACAGTTCATAAATGGTATTTTTTTCTAATATATCAAGCTATGAAGGACGTGTGACTCCTACACCTTGTAACCCTCACTATTTCATGTAACACATTTTAATTTACACATTTATAGGTTTTATTGCCAATGCATGTTATGTAGTGTGATATAAAACGCTTTGACACCCTGCAGTTGGATGAGTAGCGCTGTAAAAGAAATAAAACAGTAGTGGTATTTAAATTGTTATTTGTGCAAATAGTGGAACAGACCAACAAATCTGACATTCTTACAGTGCACGGAAATCTTTTATAAACAGGGATTGAACAATGTAAAAAACATGCCTCTCAAGTGTTTGTGAAGTGATAACAACAAGCTGTGTGCTTTTTTTTCCCCTCCCCTGCATTTGCATCTAGGTGTGAGACTTAAATAGCTCCCAGTCACAATAGTGGAACAAAAGGAGGCCTGATGGTCTCTTAAATTTGGCCTTTGTTATGGGCTTTGTAGGATTTTGAAACATGAAAGGCCCCTCACTGCCTGCACATTACTGGTGGAAAATGAAAGCAGACAAGGTGCAGATGCTGCTGATTGTGTCCCGGTGTCCAAAAATGATACCAGGACAAGTTCAGCATATTTCAGTGGGGCCTACTTCTTGCAGGGTGGATGGCGTCCACCTTGTGAAAATAGTGGGTGGACGCTGTGTACTCGCGTGTACCCCAGACTTGTGCCCTGTACCTAACCCCACCCCTGGTTACGTTTTTTATTCTAATGAAAGGGGGTGAAGTAGTAATGCCCAGAAAACACTGATACTCAGGCAAGGTCCGTAACTTGAACTTTTTGGCATCTATGTACAGATACCAGTTGGACCTGTAAATGCTGTACAGTCAGACGTAAAGAAGAGCCAGGAGGCGCCACTCTGGTTATCATGGCAGTCGTCTAATGTCTGCCTCATTTCCACCAGCACCATTAGAACTGTCTGAGGGGGTCTGTAAGGGTGTTGTTTGGGGTGTTACACCCCCCTAATAAATGTATTTTCTCATAAATAGTTAGGTGCAGATGCTTTCAGTTGGGTATAGTGAGGTGTCTGTCATATTTCATCAGGAATTGTAACAAAAACAGAGGCAAAGAAACACGCACAATCTTTCCCTCTGTTTTGAAAGTCCTCGAAAATGTTTGTTATTTTACAAAATGTTGTGTTTTCTCTCACTTAGTACTCCTTCCAGTCAACATCCGACTCCCTTTCCATTGCCCCTTAGTCCCCTCTCATGCACCCTACTTGTTGTATAATGTATTTTAACATTATGTGCCAGCCTGATTGTTGGAAAATATGAAGTTCACCCCCCAATTTTACTGACCAACCTACGCTCCACACTGCAGTGATAACTCTACATTCCCGGTGAGCATCCTGAATATCCCCCCTGAATAGTGAAGGGACAGAATAGTAAGAATAGAATATACAAAAATAAATAAGGGCAAGGAAGCTAGTATACATTTTCTATACCTAACTCAACATGTATGTACTTGTTGAGTACATGTATCTTCAAAGTACGCAGATGTGGAGTTAGTAATTGTAAATAAATACTTTTCTATTTGTACTTACCGTTCGATATTCTGTCATCGATATTCTTTTATGACGATGTTCTGTGGGTTGACAATCACATTTCCCTGTTGCTTAACTCAAAATTCCTTATCCCTGATGAGGGTGAGTCTTTCAGGGGGGTGTCTAACGTTACAAGAGGAGGAAGTAGCCAGGGGTGACACAAAAGGTGTGAACAGATGTTAGGATGTCAAGCTCGGGACGGGACTGGAAGTCTGAGGACCATGAGATTGTGTGATCAAACTCCCAAAAGGTTAGGTCAGTATAACGTTCTCGTGGAAGTACTTACTTCAGGTAGGCCATCAAGGTCTGCGGTCTCTTCTTGTGACAACAATGGCAAGGGTCCCTGTTGCGGTTGTGGAAATACATTGAGGGGGTCATTCTGACCCTGGCAGGCGGCGGTTGCCGCCCGCCTGGCGGGAACCGCCATTTGGCCGCTCCGCGGTCAAAAGACCGCTGCCGGCATTCTAACCTTCCCGCTGGGCCGGCGGCCGCTAACCATGTTAGCGCCCGCCGGCCCAGCGGGAAGGAGGCCTGCAACACAGAAGCCGGCTCCGAATGGAGCCGGCGGTGTTGCGGGCGTGCTACGGGTGCAGTTGCACCCGTCGCGCTTTTCACTGTCTGCTAGGCAGACAGTGAAAAGTTGGCTGGGGCCCTGTTAGAGGGCCCCTGCACTGCCCATGCCCGTGGCATGGGCAGTGCAGGGGCCCCCAGGGGCCCCAGGACACCCGTTCCCGCCAGCCTCTTCCTGGCGGTGAAAACCGCCAGAAACAGGCTGGCGGGAAGGGGGTCAAAATCCCCAGGGCAGCGCTGCTTGCAGCGCTGCCCTGGTGGATTCGCCCAGCCGGGGGAAAACCGGCGGGAAACCGCCGGACCCGGTTTTCTGACCGTGGGCTAGGAAGCACCGCCAGCCTGTTGGCGGTGCTTCCGTCATTCGTGGCCCTGGCGGTCTTGGACCGCCAGGGTCAGAATGACCACCTCAGTTGCTTGTGTGACCATCGCAGCAAACAGTAAGTGTTGGCCCCTTTTCTTAAATGCTCAAATACAGCTGGAGGTCAAAAGAAGGATCTTTCTTGTGAGCGAATTTTGATCTCCCGAGCTCCATTGCCCCTTTCATAGCAGATATGGACTTGTTTGTTTTCTTCTTTTCTTTACTTGTGTGTCTCCCAAATAACAGGCCAGCTGAGGATTTACCTGTCATACTTTGTGCTGTGTCACAATAATCTCTCAAGATCTGTCATAAGATCTTTTGCACAGGTCATTTAGCAAGCTGGGTGGCTTCTTTGGATGTTTCAAGTAAAAATTATTCCATGCCATTTGCCTATGGCCCTGGGGTAACCTTGTGATGGTCATAACCCATGGATTTAGCAAAGTTTCTTCCATTGATTGGAGGCCTGGACTGTGACATGAGTTATTCCATTATCTGTGAATATTTTGTTCATTGCAGGAATGACCACCGTTGTAGCCATACTGGGAGCATGAGCAGCATAAGAAAATCTGGTATTCGTCAATGACCGCTAGCAGGGACCAAAGAAATGCGAAGCCATTTCCTCCAAATGCTGTTCAGCAACAGAGGCATTTGAAGTCACTCAGGACCACTGTTCTCACCTAGACTTTGACATAATTGGCAGATACCCGGCATATTCCTAAACAGGTGGTCAAAAAATGGACAACACTTTATCCGATGGTGGTCTCTTCATGGATAGAATGCCTTGATGACCGCCATGTGCCAAATCAACTGCTCTTTTCTTTTTTATAGGATTGATCTGGCGAGTGCCTGGCCGGAGCACTCCCTCATTGGTGACACCTATACTAGTTGGTTACTTTGATATTTATGTGTTTGATCTGTGTACATGTAAGAATGTTGGTTTGCATGGATGTACACATAGTGTATACAATGTTGAGTATGGTTTGGTGTAGCGTTGCAATATAGTTGAGGCACCTGAGATGGCTGGATCGGTGGGAGCTGATGATGGTGTTGCTAGTGGTAATGATGGTAACATTTTCTTTAAAATGTTATCTGCAGAAGTTGAAGGTGTAAGGAATTCTACTCAGAGCAATTGCAGAGATAATACATCTTTGAGCAATGGGAAATGCTTTGATGGCATCAATGCAGGAAGTGCTTATACTTCACTGAATTGTGACAATCCTTAAGTGGGTTGTAATCAAAGTACGGCTCCCATCCTCATTGCTATAGTTGCAAATGAAGATCAGTATCCCCAGTAGGAGAAGATGTTATTATTTATGGTGTATTTTTTAGTGTGGTTAATACGTCTTTGAAAGTTGTCTGTGGTTTCTAGTGCATTTGTTGGAGTATTTAGTAGGATATCTTGTCAACTTTAATTGCATATAATGGGACTCGTTAAACAGTGAACGGGATGTCCACCATATTTGTAGAAGAGTTTCCTATCTACAAACTCTAAATCAGGCCGAGTCTTGAATATATCTCACAGAGTATCTGACCTTGCCAAGAAATGACTGAAGAGCTAACACATTTATGTTTAAATTCCCACTTGTTTAGCATGAGATGTTTTTTTAGTGCTTTTCAGACCCTTCTAAATGCTTTGTCTGTTTCTTCCTGATATACTTCGTGACTGAAGATATGCCAAAACCAAGTGACTTGTATCAAACTAGGAACGTTTGTGTGACAAAAGTGATGATGTAGCTCCTTGACTACTTCTTCTCAAGCTAATGTTATCTGTTGTCTGTGTTCAACTTTGAGAAGACCTACTGTCCACTGAGCTGGTGTATCACATATTAGATCTTTGGAGCTAAATGACTATCTCTTTGTGTTGCACATTTGGTTTGTCTCATTTCCACATATCTGAAGATCTAACTTCTAGACTTTGTCTTGGGCACTTGAAGTATTGAGGGGGCATTAGGTTCTTTTGATAATATCCTACTGTAATAGGTTCCCAAGATGGTTTTTTAACTTTTTAGAATGTTAAATATCCTTTAAAATGCTGTACCAATGGTATCACTTCCTCATCAGTACATAGTCTGATTTCCTTGAATTTAAGTTTGCCAAGACATGAAAGATTTCCAGGAAAAACTTGAAAACATCAGTGTTTTCAGATGTTTCTAGTGCTTCAGTAAGCTGGCACAGCACTTGAAGCAGGCCAGGCTTCAACACCTTGCCAAAGTTTAGCATGCGTACTATGTCAGCAACAGCTTCAGCGATGCACTGAAATAGCCCTTGCAGGGTGGTGATTCATTAGAGTTGTATGTGTAGCTCTTCACATTTGCCAGCAGAATGAACCACAATGCAACCTTACCTCTTAGCAAATTCATTGTCGGTCATTACAGGTATTTATGGTCCGACGTCCACCAGAAAAGCTGTCTTCCTGTCCAAAAATTGCAATGTCCAGCACGAATTTGGAAATATTGTCACTTTCAGTCTTGATACTTTTGTGGACAGAGTATATTAAGAAAGGTCTCTGTTTGGTGTGCTCACAATAGGCTTATTTTTCAGTAGAGGGTTCCCTAGTTGTTTGGCGTGCCTTGTGTTTTCAATCACTAGATGACGTTGAGCTTTTGTAGAAACAGCTATTGAGGTGCAAGAAGTTCTTATTTGCCTTTCTGGATCTTCAGACGTATTGAAATGGCCTCTCCACCGATTTAGATCAGAGTCATTCATGAGTGCAGGCAAGACTTGTGGAGGTGACAGCCACATTCAGGACATTTGTTCTTTCATTATTCAGACATTTTTATTGTGCAGATTTCATTGTGTTCAGCATTGATATTTCTGATTCCATTCACAACTTCCGATTGTATATTCCTGATGTATGTCATAACAGAAATGTCCTCCAGTTCTCTTGGTGTGTGAAACATCTTCTGTCTAAAAGCAGGTAATTCATAACCTGCAAGTATTTGTCACTGTAACGCTTTGTTGAATTGTATTTATGAAAGTCATATGGCCTGATTAACACCTTGCCAGAGGGGATTACTCCATCACAAACGTGACGGATACCCCGCCCGTGGTATTACATATTCCAATGGATTAAATGGATTTAATGGATCTTGTAATACGGTGGGCGGGATATCCCTCACGCTTGTGATGGAGTAATCCCCTCCACAAAGGTCATAATCAAGCCCTTAGTCTTTGACACTAGATTTTAACCACTTCATGAAAACACCCATTGCGTCCGACAGAAGCACGCCTTGCCAAGTTCCACGCATCAGCAGGTGTTTGGACAAAATATTGAGTTGTAAATATTGGAAGACAGAAATATTGGAAATAAAATATCGAGATACAAAAATCTTGTGATATAAAAATATCATTGTCAAGAATATTATTTTTTAGGTAAGTACTATTATTTTAAGAATATCATTGCTTTTAATATAATTTTCAGTAATATAGTTGTGAAAAATGTAGTTTTTTAATTATTTTAATGTGTTTCAGTTCATATATTAATTTTATGTGCTATTAGTGTTTGTATAGTTGTTAATAATGTTTTTTAATATAGTTTGTAATTTTAAATGATTTAGAATTTTTATTTAATTGTTAATTGTAAATTATAATGCACAAGGTTGTTGGGTTTGTAGTGGTTTATGGTGGGAGGTTAATTCAGTAATAATTAATTTGCAGTTAATTATTAATTTAGAATTAAATATTTAATTGATTATTAATTATGCAAATTGTGTAGTGCTTACATATTTTGGATATATTTTAGGTATGGGTTGCTGTTGGACCTGGCCCCTTTTGCTGTGTTATCCCCAAACCTTTTGCCTTCTTCATCCTATTTTTTCTGACCTATTGTTGTTGGCTTTGGGACTCTGGGCATGTTAGCATTGCTTGCCAGTGCTAAAGTGCATATGCTCTCTGTCTAAGACGTATTGGTGATTGGTTTCTCCATGATTGGCATATTTCATTTACTAGTAAGTCCCTAGTATAGTGCACCATATGTGCCCAGGGCCTGTAAATCATATGCTATTAGTGGGCCTGCAGCACTGATTGTGTCACCCACATGAGTAGCCCTGTAAACATGTCTCAGACCTGCCATTGCAGTTTTTATGTGGGCAGTATTAAACTGCCATTTTGACCTGGCAAGTGCACTCATTTGCCAGCCCCAAACCTTCCCTTTTACTACATGTAAGTCACCCCTAAGATAAGCCCAAGGCAGCCCCATTGGCAGGGTGCAGTGTATTTAAAAGGTAGAACATGTGCTGGTGTTTTTTTGCATATCCTGGTAGTGAAATACTGCTAAATTCGGTTTTCACTATTGCAAGACCTGTCTCTCCCATAGGGCACCATGGGGATTGCCTTGAAATACCTTGTAAGTGTAATGTCCCATTGGGGGCGCATAGAGATATGGAGTTTGGGGTTTCTGATCTCACAATTTAAAAATACATCATTTGGTGAAGTTGGGTTTTGAATTGTAGGTTTGAAAATGCTACTTTTAGAAAGTGGGCATTCTCTTACTTAACCATTCTGTGCCTCTGCCTGTCTGTGGAATACACGGCTGGGTCAGGGTGACAGTTGGGCTGTTTGTGTATTCACTCTAGACAGTCACACAGAGGGAGCTGAGGTGTGAGCTGCAAATCCTGATGGGTCTTCCTGGGCTAGACTGGTGTGTTATGCGGACACTTGCACCGGAATAGGGCTGTGCCTGTCCATACACAAAGCAGTCTCCAATCCCCTGGAGTGTGTCTGGGACCAGGGCAGAAGATACAGGATCTTAGTCACTGCAAAAACTTTCCTTTGAAGTTTTCGTACTTTAAAGGCAGAAATGAGTATAAGTATTGGAACCCTGCTCCTACAACTTTAGAATCCTTTTGGTCTGAGGATTCTCCCAGGAAGAAGAGCTGGATGCTGTAGGACGAACTGCCACTCTGCATATTGATTTGCTGTGCTAGCCTGCTACTTCTATTCTGGGAGTGAAGGGCCATCACCAGGCTGATGGTTCTTCCTGAGCTAGAGTGGTGGGAGGAGCTGACACTTGCATCTGAAGAGGGCTGTGCCTGTCCTTACAAAAAACAGTCTCCAACCCCATTGGGCTAGGACATGGAAAGGCAGGGTCTTGTGCAATACAAATACTTTTCTTTGAAGTTTGCCTACTTCACAGACAGACATGGGTATAAGTACTGGACCTCTGACACCACATAGTTAGAACACTTCTGGACTTAGGACATTCTGTCAGGAAGAAGAGCTGGATGCTAAAGGAGGGACTGCCACTCTGCCTGTTGCTTTGTTGTGCTTACCTGCTGCTTGCCTTGTCTGTACTGGGAATGAAAGGACTGGACTTTGCTTTCTACATCCTGCTTTCCAAAGTTCTCCAAGGGCTTGAACTGAGCTTGCCTCCTATTAAGAAGTCTCAGGGACATCAAAGACTCCATCTTCTGGTGCATGGGCTCTCCTGCTGTGCCCTGACTTGCTAAGTGGTGCCAACTCCATTCCCTGGTCCCTTCAAAGTGTAAGGGGGGGGTGGGGTGAGCTTCAGAATTTCCAACAATCATGCTGGCATTTGTTAAAATACATTATACGACTAGCAGGGTGCATGAGAGGGGCTTAAAGAACAATGGAAAGGCGAGGAATGTGGATTGATAGGAGTAGTAAGTGAGAGAAAGCACAGACGTTTGTATAAAAAAAACATTTTTGAAGACTTTCAAAACAGAGACAGGGAAAGGACGTATGTGTGTTTTTGTTTGTGTATGTAAAAATTCCTGGTCATATTCGACAAACACCTTACCATACCCAACTGAGACTACATGTACCCAACTATTTACCAGAAAATATATTTATTAAGGTGTTTAACACCTCAAACACCACTTCTGAAGCTACGCCCTTGTCTGTCAGCACCAGTAGTGACTGCCACTGAACAGGGGTGGCGGTGGGGGGAAAAAATGCATTAAAAAAAACAGTTACCTGTTTCTTTCGAGGACATGTTTGCCTCTCCTCCATCCTCTTCCCAGCTGCACTGCACACAGGCTCCCAGCCAATCACGACACTGCCGCGAGTAGCATGATAGCAGCCCTGTGATTGGTGTGAGTGCCCTGCTTCGGGGCTCACAGAAGGAGTGAAGGCCTGTGCGCTTTCTCCACCCGGCTGTGAAATACAGCCAGGTGGAGAAATGCAAAGTGCGCATGTATGTTTGGCCGGCGGAACATGGCTGGCCAAATAGACATGAGCACCAATTGTGCACATTAAACTTACCCTCCTGCCTTCATCCAACCCAACTCCCCCTGCCCTAACCTATCTCCCAGGAAAACTTGTTATTTTCATTTTATTTTTCCTTCCCCTTCTGCTTGAAAGCAGCAGGGCAACGCTCCTCTGTCTTAGCGGAGGAGCCGCCCGTGTCAGCACTATCAAAGATATAAAATAAAGTTGGGAGGACCTGGCAAAACCCTCATGCAGTTCTGAGGGTGGTGCATTGGCTGTTTGGTATTTTCCAGCAAAGTGCCACCTCACTGTGACCACACAGTGTGTCCGATGATTGGCTCCCGTAGACATTGAGGCGGCGGGCGGCAGCTTGCTTTTTCCTTGCTGCAGCCAGTCCAGCTTTTGTAGTTTGGAGGGATGGTTGACAGATGAGTGTATGGCCTAATATTTTTTGGCTATTTGAGGGCCTGTTAGGTCCAGTGCACAGGACCAGGTTTTACTGTTGATTTCCCCAATATTAACAAACCTTAAATGGAGCTTAAATGCGGGGAATCTCTGCCTTGTAAAACATCTCTACAGGTTAGCTGAGGTGGCGCGGGCAGCTTTGGTTTTCATCACTTCAATTCATCACTTCACCTGCCGCTAGTGCAATATCTTCCCGAAGTTTGGATGTCACTATGTTGACAAATTTTATGTTGCTATTTGGTAGGTCCGATGCGCAACACAAGGTTTTACTGTTGGTTTTCCCAATATTAAGAAGCTTTTTAAATTCAAAGAGTCTCTGTATTGCAAAACTCCTCTACAATGGAGATAGATGGTGGGTAGCAGCTTTCTTGTTCCTTGACATGCCAACTGTCAGTGCAGTTCCCGAAGGGAAGATCATGTGACAGTTCAGTGTGTGGGCTGCTTTTTTGGCTGTTTGTAGGCCTGGTTGTTTTACTGTTGAATTCCCTGATATTACAACATATATTACAGGCAGCAAGCTTAGATGCAAGCAGTCTCCCATCTAATGCATATCTTGGCATTTCAAAACCACACTGATTTACAGGTGTGGGTTACTTTTCAAATTTTCTGATTTGCTAATAAAGGAGCACTTTTATTTTGGTGCAACGGTTTATTTTCTGCCCCAGTCCTGTCCCAGGTTGGGGGTGGCGGATGGGGGGAAAGGCAGGTATTTCATCTCCTGTCTGACTGTCAGACATAGGTGAGCTCTATGACAGCTCTGAACTGGATCATCCATAGCTTTTTAGCCTACATGACCCAGCACTACATGCTGCTGCACCCTGGTTGCCCCCATGTCCATCCCAGCCAAAGAACTTGGAAGACGCTCCAGGCAAATGCTTATAGTGGCACTTGAGGACGCATAGTCTAGTCAAGTGGGTCATGCACTCTCTGCTCAGAAGTTGACTCACTCCTGCAGCATGTGCATTACCCTACTAGGCCACCCTTCCATTTTAGGTCCAGTGCACAAGTGCTCTGACGTGTTTTAATCTATCTGTGGGCTTTTAACCACTCCCACGCAAGGCCATCACTATTACTCGTTCCTGGGCTTGCCTTTCAAAAATCCGTTATTATCATTGGTAAATGTTTTAAGTTTGGCCCTCCTCGGGGCAATTTTATTGCCACCTTGGCCATCAACCCTGTTACATGGATAATTGCACATTTGCCGATACTTTTGACTGCGAGTGAACTTATTTTTCCTTTTGTGTCTGTCCTTTGCGCTCATGCTCATGGCAGCTGTGGCGCTTTGAATTGGCTCGCTTATATCAATTGTTTACCTTTTCATTTTAAATTTATGTGGCAAGAAAAGTCCACTTAAGAATTTACAACGTTAATAACTCTAAGCTCGAGCAAATGCTAGACCCATTGCATTGCAAATGCTTGTTAGTTATATTGTACTGGCAACCAGAGGCGTACTTTTCTTTTATATTTTCAGATGCACTGGCCTCTAAAACGTACTCAGAGCCTGTTACATAGTGTTAATCCACGATTTATGCCTTGTCAGACTAAGTAAGTGGCTCCGCAGGCCCCCTGCGAACTTCCTCATAGTGTGTCCTTATTATTGCGCCATAATCGTTTTACAGTCTGGCCATCTTAGAAATAGGCTGTAGGTTAGTGCCCTTTCATTTCAGGAGTTTTGCATTAGTTTCAAGATATGTTTAGAGCTTCTCTTTGTTCAAACTATTGTAATTTCTGATATTTAGCTCTTTCAATGCACTTTATTGCCTGGTTTTACTGGCGAGAAAGTGTTACACATTTGGAGGCCGAATGTCACTCAGGTGCATTGAAACCACAGAAATGTCACATATAAGCAGTCTGAAAACTTGGAAGCTATGCCTGGACTAAAACTAACACTCATGTTTCCTGGGGTTGAAAGTTGTTTATGAGACTATACTTAATTCCAATATTTTGTTTAATACTCTCATGGGGTCTCAGGCACAATGTTGTGCCTATCAAGACCTGTACTGCATTCATCATTCCTCATGCCACCTAGGTGTCATGAACCACATAGATGTTAAAGCGCCTGACATATTTTGGCCACCTAGAACTCAGACTCTGGAATTTACTCAGATTTAAAGGTGGCACACCCAGTGTCATGGCATTGGCTATGGCATGACGCTGGGAGCAGCGAGGGCTCTCACCCTGGATTTTTTGATTGTGTTGATCAGTGATGCGGGCTCAGCTTCAATTCGAACACACATGCGCTGCCACCTGAGGATGACATTGCGATCCCCACCTTTCAAACTGAGGGCCAGAAGTACTAAGATTGGATTTATAACAAGCATTTGCAATGCAATGCAATGGGTCTCACATTTGCTCGAGTTAAAGCTATAAGCGCTGTAAACTCCGAATTGGACTTTTCTTGCCAAATAAACTGAAAATGAAAAGTAAAACACTTTCTCATAACTAACCGGACTTTTCTTGCCACATAAACTGAAAATTAAAAATAAAACAGTTTCAAATAAGTGGGCCGATGGCTGCCATGAGCGCAAATTAGACACACAAAAGGAAACAAGTTCGTTTGCAGTGAAACCTATTGATAAAAGTGCAATTATCCATGTAACTGGCAAAAGTGCAATTATCCATGTAACGGGGTCGATGTCATGCAAAGCCCTCGACTACTGCCCAGCCGCATCGCGCTGCCTACGAAATAGAGAGAAAAATAGTCCAGAAACCATACGGAAAGCATGGAGCCTCGTATGTTTTCGGTAACTGGCCGGTGCTCTCGAGGAGGGCTAAACAACGGAAAAGGCATGACGTATGCATGCCTTTCAATAAATAAATCAAGCGAATTTTAAAAATAAAGCCCACAAACCAACCAAACTGATAGGTGTGACATGGGCGTGGTTTAAAGCTCACAGAGGGATTACACCAGGGACAGAGCACTTTGCGCCCTCAACCCTAAAAAGTGAGTGCAGGTTGTGCACCGACTTTAATAGATTCAGTCTGATTTAGTGAAGCAACCTGGGTACTAGTAGGTCGGTCTGCAAATTATGGAATTACAGGGATTGCAAAAAAAAATGCCTAGTTTATATTGGTGAGGCAGGTCACAATTCCCTGCAAGGCAAAGCAGACCACCATCCCTTTGCATTTCAAAGTGGAAACTTTTTTTTTTCTAAAAAGGAGGCAGATTTCTTTAGGGAAATGCAGCTGCTTTAAACTAATATGTTTCTTTTTTTAAAGCTTCAGGGAGAGTTGGCTGTGCCACTGCCTACTCCCTCAAAGTTGCCACCCAGATTTTCAAATGGGAGCCAGTAACTTATCAGTAAGTTGCGACTGGAATGACAGCTTCAAATGATTCATGTGTTAACAGTTCTCAATTTGGATGAAATGCCCAAAATATGCTCCTTCCAAATTGTGAACCAATTATAACTTTTAAACCCATTTTGCAATTCAGAGAATCTTTCAGAATCACAAAATGGGTTTATTAAATAGGAAAAGTGAGTTAGTGGTCACAAACCCTCCAACTGCTAAATCACTTATAAATCGACCATTATTTATGAGCCAGTCAGGTCGCACTTGCATCACGCAATGTGGTGCATGCGCGACGCAGCTCTTAACACAGATTTATGAAGCCACGCAAGGCCTTCTTAAGGTGGCCTTGCATGGCTCTATAAATTTGGAGTAAAGCAATGCAGCGCAAATTGCTGCATTGCCTTACTCTTCACTAGGTAGGCATTCCATGGCCATTGCTTGAATGTTCCCAGGCAACGCGCATGGTTTTTGACGTATTCCCAGATTTACCACAACTGGTAGACATGAGAATGCCCCTGGAAGATATGCCTCCCCAGGAGAGGCCTAATGAGGAGAAATATTTTTCTCTCTCCTCGATTCTTCCTCTTTCTTTGTGTGCTGTGTTCTTCAGCACACATAGAAAGAGGAAAAAAACTAAGATCATTGTTTTTGTGCAGGAAGAAGCCCCTTCTTGCACAAAAAGCAATCCTGCACAATCAGTGAACAGGTGCTGCCTTGTCACCAGTGGATTTTTCCAGTATACATTGACATTGGCAATGTGCAGAGACAGAACTTTATTTCAATTTTATGTAAATGCAGAGGGGGCCGCTCGGTGGGAGCAATTCCTCACCTGGTTTACAGTATTGCAAGGATTTGGGAGCACATTGTCTAGAAGGTGCTTCGTCCTGCCCCGTTCGACAGGGCATTGAAGGTATGGGACCTGACTCCATTTCGTGATATTGAAAACCACATATCTATGGACCACTGGAGAGCGGGAGGATGTCTAGTGGCATGGGATTTATTTCCTAATGAGATGTTCCTTTTCCTTTCAAGTGGGGCAGGACACCTTTGGTCTGGGCCCAGGCCAACTCCTACAATATGCAAAGCTTGAAAGTGTTGTGCGGGAGGTTTGGCGGGATTTCCCGCCTGCCCCACTATCTTCTAAGGTGATGGGGAGACTGATAAACTGAAGGAAAGGGAGGCATTTAATTACCCTATTTTATAAGGCTGTTAGGGAGGATATGCCTAGTACAGCCTATGTAGCATGCCGGCTTGGGAGCAGGACTTGGGGGAACCAATGGCTGACTCCGATTGGGCTTGGGCATTGTCATTAGTGCGCAGCGTATTGTGCAATAATAGATTTATGCTCCTACACTTTAATTTTGTACATTGCACCTATGTTACACCTTATCATCTTAACAAGATTGATCCAGCTAGGGGAGCCGTGTATACTCGCTGTAGTGAAAGAGATGCCTCCTTTTTACACCTGGCAAGTTCCTGCGGCGGAGTACCGCAGTTCTGGAGGTAGGTAGTTGCCAAGATTGTGGAGGCTACGGGACTACTTATGATATGCATACTCGGGGTGGTGGTACATACCAGGGGGTGGAAACTCCCATACAAATTAGCACAGCTGGCTCTCGTGTTGGCAAAGCGCAGTGTGGCCATAGGCTGGATGAGCACTAGGAGCCCTTTGGTTGACTAATGAATGTGGGATCTTTTGGAGTGGGGTGTGGCAGAGGAACAACATATGAGGCTTGTGCGCACGGATGAGGGTGCACCCGCCGATCTGATGGCGTGGGGACGATTGTTGGAGCGATTCACTGATACTGGGGAATCGAGTTCTGAGATAAGTACAGACTATGACGACTGATGGATGGGGTCCGCTTATGACCCAAATTTGTGTTACAACTAGCTTTGTTTATTTCGAAATTCTGGTATGCTTGCCATGTTTGCGATTTATTTACAGTATAGCAATATCATGCGTTGGGAGCTATTATGATGCTCGTCTCGACAAGACAAGGTTGATATGTACTTCAGAGTGTGTGGGTATCCCTCTTAGGAGACCACTGTATGGGAGGTCTCAAATGTTTTGCACTGTATTGTTTTTCTTTGGTTTATTTGTAAAAAATCAATAAAAAGAGTTTAAAAAACAATTACATGTAAATGCCAGTTTCGACACCATGTCTACTCATCGTGGTTGTTCCTTTATGTCCATCTGATTTATACCCGCCTGCCCCCCTTTTCCAATGTTCTTTGGAAAGCAAGAATGCTAGACGTGTGCAATGATGTTGCATGTGCTCAATGTATTATCAGTGAGTACAGTTTTCGATGGGGGTGGATTTGCGGCTAGGTTGATACATTTGCTTTGCCTTGGTTTTTAGAGTGTATGACTTACTTTTATGAGCTGGGCTCTACTGGTTACAATTCTGCTTGGTTGACTCATTACATTAAGCAGGATGGCTCAGTGAGCTAACACCAACTGCTCGCACCTGTGATCTGCAGGTCGCAAGGGAATGCTAACTCAGCCTTTTGACCCTATTCAGATCAGTACATTTGGTACCATTTAATTGGGTAATAATAATGCCTGGTACTTAGACACAACAAAGAGGCTTATTTACAATATTTTGGAGCAGGGCAGCGCCACAAGGCTTCTAGCTGCGCTGCCCTGTGTTAAAAGAAAAGGGCAGGAATGCGTTTATATGCAATACAGTGCATTCCTGTCCTCTTCCACTGCTTTGGCGTACAATTGGCTGCTATGCACCAGGCACCATTGCACCTTGGTGCAAAGTTGTTTGCGTTGTAGTAATGATTGTTTTTGTGCAGGAAGGAGCACCTTCCTTCACAAAAACAATCAGTGGAGGTATTGTACTTCTGTAGAATGCAGCACACATAGAAAGAGGAACAAACGAGGAGAAATAAAGTTATCCAGTATTGGATCTTTCATAGATTCACATGCTTGAATCATTCCCCGTCGTCGAAGTGGGAGTCCCACAGTACCTTAGGAAAGCAGTATGTAGGAATCACCATAGGCTATAACGGCAGTAGCCCTCAATTAAATAGCCTATCTATGTCCTTTTGAAAAAAGAATCAAACTTGACCTATGACCAGTCAGGCGTCAGCACCCTGTAGAATACTCCCAAGAAAGACTCTTTTCCTCAGATTTTCTACCACACATCGTCTGAAGGGAGTCTTGCTGAGTCCTGCTCAGTTTTTTTTCTTTTCAAACCTATTTATCTCCAACCAAATACGTCAGATACTTCTAAAAAAGGCCTTTTTTGTCCCAGCAATTCCTGTGGCAAGAAAATGCTTCATATTGATGATCCTCACAAGGACTGCCCATACTGCTTGTACCCCAAACATCAAATGAAGGACTGCAAAATCTGTTGCACCTTCTCCTCTAAAACTCTGAGGGACAGGAAGGAAGGCTTTGTTTATGGCTTCAGGCAAAGTCCAGCACTTCAGGTGAGGACAGTGACATGGTTTCAAAACCCCAGAAAAGGTCAAGATCATCTGAGAAGTGGCGTTCTGAGGAGAGTATGAAAGCTGCTAAAATTCATCATATACACCCTCCAAAGTAGTAAATTCACCTGGTCTCTGCAGGGTCAACTTCCTCATAGCTGCACACTCGATATTTAAAGAAAAAGGAGACTCGTCATTGCTCTCCTTCCTCTGAATCGTCAACATCAAAGAAAGCATCATTGAAGTTCAAGTCAACAACGACACCACCATCGACGATGCTGTCGACGACAACCACTACATCCACCATCACCACCATCTCGTCGACTAGGCCATTGTCACCACTAACATAGTCGACGATGGCCATACAGACACCAATCTCCTCAACGATGGTATGTGCCATACTGGATTTGACATCACCGCCAGTAAAGAAGAAACTTACATCGAAGACAATACCTTCAGAACTGTTGACGAAGACTCCTCCGCCATCTGCGTCCCATCTGTCGACAAAGCCACCATCAACGAGGCCACTGTGAGAAAGTAGCCTCTTTCCAGCATGGTTACCCCCATTTTTGGCCTGTTTGTCAGTGTGTATGACTGTGTCACTGGGATCGTGCTAGCCAATACCCCAGTGCTTATGGTTTGTGACCTACTTGTCAGTATGTTTAACTGTTTTGTCAGTATGCTTGACTGTGTCACTGGGATCCTGCTAACCAGGACCCCAGTGCTTATGCTCTCTCTTTTCCCACATTTGTCTCTACATACTGGTAACAAAGTATTTCATCCCAAATAGGCATACTGGTCACCTCTTATAAGTCCCTAGTATATGGTACTTAAGTACCCAGGACATCCCTATGGGCTGCAGCATTACTTTTGCCACCCATAGGGAGCCCATGCAAAGGCTTCTGCAGGACTGCCATTGCAGCCTGCGTGAATTGGTGAATGCACCCTTTTACAGCCATTTTCACTGCACCAGGTCACTTATAAGTCACCTATATGTTAGGTCTTCCAACCCTGAAGGCTGGTGCAAAGTACCTGTGTGTGAGGGCACCCTTGCACTAGCAGGTGTGCCCCCACGTCGCCCAGGACCATTTTCCCAGACTTCATGAGTGCGGGGACACCATTTTACACGTGCACTGGACATAGGTCAATACCTATGTCCAGCTTCACAATGGTAACCCCGAATATGGCCATGTAACGTGTCTAACAACTGGGAATTGTACCCCAATACTGATTCTAGCATTGGTTGTACAATCCAATGCACTCTGGGGGCTCCACAGTGACCCCCAGTACTGCCATACCATCCTTCTGAGGTTTTCCTGGCAGCTGCTGCCACCTCACAGAGAGGTTTCTGCCCTCCTGTTGCTTGAGCAGCTGAAGCCCAGGAAGGAAGAAGAAAGGATTTCCTTTGGGAGAGGGGTGTTACACCCTCTCCCTTTGGAAATCGGTGTTACCGACATGGGAGGGGTAGCCTCCCAGAGCCTCTGGAAATGTTTTGAAGGGCACAGATGGTGCCTTCCTTGCATAATCCAGTCTACACCGGTTCAGGGACCCTAGTCCCTGCTCTGGCGCAAAACTGGACAAAGGAACTACCCTGTCCATCACCATCCCAGGGGTGGTGCCCAGAGCTCTTCTACCGACTGACCCGCAGCTGAACCCTCCAGGAACTCTACAAACTGCATCAAAGAAGCAAAGACGACTTCTGCAACATTGTTTCTTCAGCTCCTGCCATATAGTGTCTTGCTTAGGGAGGCAAGCTCTTACCTCCACCAAAGTTAGACAGCTGGACGTTGGGACTGTTGGGTCACTTTAGTTCACCACCCGTGTTGCTGGATCAATGCTCATCGTCAGGAGAGGGGACCCACGCCACCGGTTGTCACTGCAGAGAGGTGTCTGCTGAAGCAGGTAAGTGACTACGTCACTCCACTGGAGATTCCTTCTGTCCTTCTGGTGCATGATGATGACAGGCAGTCCTCAGAGTGTGCACAACCTGGAAACTGTTGCAGTTGCTGGCTGAAGAAGAAGTTGCAGGATCACAGTAGCCTTCTTGGTTACTTTTTTGCAGTTACAATGTTCCTGAGCAGTCTGCGGTTCATCCAACGGTCAGAAGCTGAAGCAGAGGATGCAGAGGAGTCCTGGTGGAGTCTTGCAAACTGAATCTGAGGAAACACCCAGAGGAGAGACCCTAAGTAGCCCTGAGAGGGAGATTGGCTACCTAACCAGGTATGCAACTATCAGGAGGGATCTCTAACGTCACCTGCTGGCTCTGGCCACTCAGATGCTCCCAGAGGGTCCCCACACCTTGGAATCCAAGATAGCTAACTCCATGGACACTCTAGAGGAGCTCTGGACACCACCCCTGGGGTGGTGATGGACAGGGGAGTGGTCACTCCCTTTTGCTTTGTCCAGTTTCACGTCAGAGCAGGCACTGGGGTCCCTGAACCGATGTAGACTGGATTATGCAAGGAGGGCACCATCTGTGCCCTTCAAAGCATTTCCAGAGGCTCTGGGAGGATACCCCTCCCATGCCTGTAATACCTATCTCCAATGGGAGAGGGTGTTACACCCTTCGCCTTAAGGAAATGCATTGTTCTGCCTTCCTGGGATTGAGCTGCTCAGTCCCCAGGAGGGCAGAAACCTGTCTGTGAGGTGGCAGCAGCTGGGGCTGCAGTGGAAACCTTAGAGAGCTGGTTTGGCAGTACTGGTGGTCCATGTTGGAGCCCCCAGGGTGCATGTAATAGGACCCCCAATACCAGAATTGGATTGGGGGTGCACTTTCTCAATCTTAGGCACCTCACATGGCCATATTCGGGGTTACCATTGTGAAACTACATATATGTATTGACATATATGTAGTGCACGCTTATAATGGTGTTCCCGCACTCACGAAGCCTGGGACATTGGTCCTGGACAACGTGGGGGCATCTTTGCTAGTGTAAGGGTGCCCTCACACAAAGTAACTTTGCACCTAGCCTTCAGTAACTAAAGGTTAGACATATAGGTGACTTATAAGTTACCTGGTACAGTGAAAATGGCTTTCAAATATTGTTTGCACTATTTCACTCAGGCTGCCATGGTAGTCCTGAAGGAGTGTTTGTATGAGCTCCTTATGGGTGGCAAAAGAAATTCTGAAGCCCATAAGGATCTCCTGGAACCCCAATGCCCTGGGTACCGAAGTTCCATACACTAGGAACTTAGAAGGGGGGTCCAGTGAGCCAATCTAGATTGGAATTTGGAGTCACTAGACTATAGTGACAAATTTGGTAAACAAAGAGAGCATAAGCACTGGAGTTCAGGTTAGCAGAACTCCAGCGACACAGTCAAGTATACTGACAACACAGTAAAACACACTGACATATAGGCCACAAACTATGAGCTCTGGGGTCCTGACTAGCAGGAGCCCAGTGAGACAGTAAAAACACACTGACAAACAGGCAGCAATTGGGGGTAACATGCCAAGAAAGATGGTACTTCCCTACAGTGATAGACTGACTTGTATGGGGATGCTTAGTATAGTGGGGGAAAGAAATGGGTCTTGAGTGCTTTTCTGAAGCTGGAGAGGTGATGTCAAGAAAGGCCAGCTGGCAGGAGGACTGCAATTTTCTTTCCCCGAAGAATAAAGATTATATTTGTAAACGCTGTTGGTATAGTGGATTTCTGCATCACTGCCCTTACAGTAAAGAAACTCCTGCAGGAATCCTGCATTCGATTGATTTGTCATATTGTTTTTTGTTTATATTTCCTGTACCCAGGGGTCCTGCCAACATTCCTGTGCTAATGGTGGCTCCTAGGGGGTTTGAGTCAGTCTGCTTTCAACACTGAAAGGGTTTCAGGTATTCCGGTAACAACCCTCTGACCACTGAGAAGCCCTTGACTACCCGGAGAGCACATTTTCACAATTACACCATTTCTGTATTCCGGGAAAGTGAGAGAAGGGTATATTCATTCGGTGGCGATGGTATCACATCACAATAAGGGGATTTCAGTTCCAGTTACAAGTCTGCGTGTGGTCCACTGAGGCGCTGTAATCCAAGGGTGTTAAAATACTGAGCTGGAGGCTTTAATAATTTTAATTTCAGACCCTGGGAATTCGTACAAAAACATCACATAGACGTGTGAACTAAGTTTTAAACATTTCATTTCAGTATTTTTTTATCAGGAATTATTCAACAGTGGGCTTCAGGGTATCCTAATTCAGGCAGTTGTTTGCCCCATAACAAGATTCCTAGACAGGCAAGTACAATGAAGAAAAGAGAGACAGAGAGCGAAAGGGAGAAAAGTGGATAAACACCCCCACCGACAATAAGAGACGAAAGTGAGTCCAAAATTCCAGCAACAAGGCAAACATTTTGAATCCACTGTCAATTACTCTAATTAGCCTTTGTTTGCACTCCTGCGATTTACAGGCAGCGTCCAACCATTTGGAAAAAAAAGTGGTCCCAAAGTGGGATGAAATAATGAGTTGCTAAGCTACTGAGCACGGGATGCTTAAGGAGGTCATTTAGATCCTGGTGGATGATCTGTCAGCCCACCCCAGGCCTTCACCTCTGTGGTCCTGCAGAAGACCACCTACCGTGCTAAGAGATCTACGCCTGCCTGTCGTGATAGCTACCAAAAGTGCATCTATCAGTGAGGCAGGTGCACTTTTGGCAAAAGTTAATGCCATGTGAGAGAAAAAAAGCTGGTCCTTAAATGCAGGGAGTTTTTTTTTCTGTACGGCAGGGATATTGTTTGATTTGCTTGTTTGGGTCCATCTTGTGATCTGCCATGCCTTGCATCGCAGACTTGGGCAGGGAAAATATACATCAGCACCATTGTGTTTAGGATGGTCCGCCTGAGGCAAGCAAGGTTTTGGCCAGTGTTGCAACCGTATTTTTTAAGTGATATATTTGTTTGCTACATTTATTTATGAGATATCTATTGTTTGGATGTTATTTGTACCTTTTATATATCTGTATTTTAGGTGTTTCATAAATAATGCCAACTCTGGCTGGTCGTTCTATTTTTCTTCAGCATTGGATCTTTGTTAGATTCCCATGGTTGACTCTGTCATCAGGCTGAGAATCTTTAGTATAGAATACAATAAACTGTATTACAATATTCAAAACGATAGTGTATAGTTAGAAGTAAATTCCACTCATTGTAAACTGTGACAACTTCATCCTGTCAGGTGAATGTCCTGAGGACTCCTCACCTTTTTCAGTGTCCCCGGACAGAGTCCTGTTCTACTTCTTCTTTATAGATATTCATGTTCATTTCTGATCTGCTTGTGTTAATCCAAGGATCTAATTTGCAAGCCCACCTTAACCTACTGGTGGATTATTTCTGGATTCTCTAAGCGGGGGAAGACCTACTTCTTTCACGTATGATCATGTCAAATCCCTCTGTAGGCCATGATGCACCCGCAGCATAAAAAGTTATGCTAATAGCTCTCTTTTACAGTGCCTCCACAACCACCAGCCCCAGCATTAGCGTATTAAACCAGGACTGTCCAGGGCTCCTTGTGACAGAGGGAGATGTTTACTTTTTGCTCTAAAGAGATGGCTTGTGAACTGAGTCATGTTGTGAGCTCCCAGGGCCTTACATTTCCATCTACGTTTTTTACCCACTGTCAGGACTTTTCTGTCCAATAAAACAGCATTTGCTGTTTAGAAATAGATAGTGGGGCAGCTGGTCCACCTAAAGGTGTGGCAATTCAGAGGTGACCTATAACAAGGTGGCCGGTACTGACCCTCTTGGAATCTATGGTGCACACAAATGATGAACACAGTATGGAATAAGCTACTTTAGCCCGGAAATCCACTGCTAGAGATCCGCAAGGAACATTTATCTTTGGGGGTCTCTGCAAATATTCAAAGATCAAAAATTGGAGAAACAAATCATTGCTCTGTGGTGCTCATTGTAAAGAACAACACTGTTCATACATATTGCGATGGTTACTGTCCCTAGTATTTTGTTGTATTTCATGTACTTGTGTATGGGAAATCATTGTCTTTACGCATTTTTGTATTATATGTATAATACTTTTTGAACCACTTGGTCGTACGCTCCGGATATTCTGATCTTTGCTTCTAAAAGCAAGATCAGTACCTCAAACATGTGTTCACAAATGGTTTTCTAATACTATCCCAGCGGCTATGACTGCTGAGTGCCATAGAAGCCCGGCCTGAATATCTGCTCCCATACCCGGCTCTCCCTCTAAGACATAACCTCTATAACGGCCCTAACTTTCCTACCAACAGGCATTGGAATTTGGGTTGCTGGTTAAGGAATGGTGAAACCCTACTCAAGAGGCAACCACAACTTCTATCCAGGTTAAGTCATAAGCAAACCCCAAAATAGCCTACATTTAACCCTTTGGTAGATTGGAAGAAAGCAGCAAGGCTTAACTTAGAGGCAATGTGTAAAGTGTTTAGGCAGCACTTCAAACACTAATAAAGTGAAACCACACCAACCAAAAAATCCCACAACAATTTAAAAATAGAGTAAAACATAATAAATATTTGAGACAAAAACAACAACAATCTAATCAGTAGAACTAGAGATATGCAATTTAAAAGTTTTAAATTTTAATTGTGACTAGTAGAACAAAGTGCCAAATGTGTTTATCTGGTTGTGCTGGACTAACTGCAAGGAGCGCAGGCCGGATACAGGGACCAGGTTACGTCCGCTGAACAAAGTTCTTTAAATCCATACCTCATGCCAGGTTTGACATAGGAGAAGGTACTGGAGGTTTACACCCTAGAGGTGTTTGGAATTTCGGCTTTCCCACCCTGGCCTCAGCTTGTCCGGGGTCACCGAAGACTAGTGTTGAACCCTTTACGAGTGTGCCCAGGCAGGGCCTTTGTGAAATGCAAGTGTGGAAGGTGACAGCTCTTCTTCCTCATCAGGTCAGAGATGGCTCATTCTGCCAACACACCTACTGCGCTTTGTGTCACTGTCTGGGAGCAACACACAAAGATTACCTGCCAGCCACCCCTCGTCATGGGACCCAGTATACAGGCTGCAGAGACCAAATGGTTGGGACAAGAAAATGCCAATGTTTTATAAGTGGCATTTTCAGAACTGTTACTTAAAATCCGACTTTACCATTAAAGAGGGCTTTAAACTATAATTCTTTAGACACTAAACTTGATATGCATCCCTGCATTCAATTGAAAGTTGTCACTTATTAAATGCATTAAGTTAACCAAATGTTATTCTATGAGAGAGGCAGGCCTTGCAGTAGTGAAACACAAATGTATGAGTTTTTCAGTACCAGGACTTATAAAAGTTAAAAGTATGTGTCCAACTTTTTAAATATCCTGCACCCTTCCATGTGGGCTACTTAGGGCCTACCCTAGGGTGAAATATGTATTAAAAAGGAAAGATTAGGCCTGGCAAGGGGGTTATTTTGCCAGGTTGAAATGGCAGTTTAAAACTGCACACAATCTGCAAAGGCAGGCCTGAGACGTGTTTACTAAAGGATACTTTAGTGGGAGGCACAATCAGTGCTGCATTTAATTTACTAGTGCCATTTAATTTACAGGCCCTGGGTACATATGGTACCACTTTACTAGAGACTTACAAGTACATTAAGTGTGCCAATTGGGTGTAAGCCAATTTTACCATGTTTAGAGGAGAGAGAGCACATGCATTTTAGCACTCGTTAGCAGTGGTATAGTGTATGGAGTCCAAAGGCCAACAAAACAACATCATCAAAAAATGGAGGAGTAAAGCAAAATGTAAGGGGGAAAACAACCCCAAGGCTGTCAGGCATGACAACGAGTGTCTTGGAACAATTTTTGAATGAAAAAAGTAGAGAAATGCTTTCTTTTTAATAAACAAATTCTCTATAGCTCCCACCCAGTTCACCATTTCACCCAACAAAAACACTTTGATTGCCTAGATTGTGAACGAATGCTAATTGTTGCAACCTGAATCTCCATATTTATACTAAAATCAGACTCCAGCCCATAAGATGCCTTATAGAATAGGTGTATTGCTCTGGCATACGGGGATGAACCTCCTATTGTCACGTGTTGGTGGTATACAGGGATGAACCTTCTCTGTCACTGTTGGTGGAAATTCCACAGTAATCTGAGATTACTGCCATGTTCTTTCTCCTATTTCAGGGCGAAGAGCCGGCGTTTTGCTGCGACACAACGCTGCTTTGTTCCCCTGCTTTGTGGCAGTGGTGGCTTTCGAATTCGCATTGGGTCCACAGCAGATCCCTCTCCCTTCCCCAGCCATATCTATCCATAGTGACAGATGCGTTGTTTCTGGGTTGGGGCGGCCACATGGGAGAGGCGAAGATCAGAGGCCCCTGGTCTCCGGTGGAATCTGGGCTCAATATCAATCTTGTGGCGCTCCACTCGATCAGGCTTGTGTTGAAAGCATTTCTTCTCTCTCTCTCAAAAGGAAAGTAGTGCGGGTGTTCACGTACAATACTACCACCATGTGGTACTGCAGCAAACAGGGGGCTGTAGGGTCCTGGACCCTTTGTCGGGAGACACTACGCCTCTGGACATGGCTGGAACATCAGGGCATTACCCCGGTGGTTCAACATCTGGCAGGTTCTCTCAACGCCAGAGCGGACAAACTCAGCCGTTGATGCACAGCTGATCACGATTGGTGTCTCCATCTGGAGGTGGTGCACGGTCTCTTTCAGCAGTGGGGAGAGCCTCGGTTAGATCTGTTCGCCTCTGCAGAAAACGCGCAATGTCAGCTATTTTGCGTGTTGGAGTTTCCAAGGCTGCACTCGCTCAGAGGCGCTTTTCGTCTCAAGTGGAAATCCGGCCTCCTTTACGCTGTTCTGCCTATACCACTTCTGCCCAGAGTTCTCAAGAAGATCAGGAACGACCGGGCCCCAGTCATCTTGGTGGCTCCGGACTGGGCACGGAGAGTATGGTATACAGAGCTATTGAGCATGGCCACCAATCCTCCACTCAGACTGCCTCTTTTGGCGGATCTTCTGTCGCAGCAACAGGGGACGGTTCTCCACCCAAACCTGTCCAATCTCCGCCTTCATGCGTGGAAATTGAGCGGTGACAGTTGACGACTTTTGATCTTCCACCCAAAGTCTGTGATGTTATGTTGGCAGCCAGGCTTCCCTCCACCAAAACGGTATACTCCTGTTGTTGGCATAAATTTGTGGCATGGTGTACCAACAAATCTGTTGATTCCCTCTCTGCCCCTCTGGCTGAGGTTCTTTTGTTCATTCTTTCTTTGGCCCAGCAGGGCTCTGCTTTGGGCACCCTTAAAGGGTATTTATTTGCCATTTCGGCCTTTCTTAGGCTACCAGATCAGCCCTCACTCTTTAAATCTCCTATTGTGAATAGATTCCTTAAAGGTCTCACACATCCCATTTATTTTCTACCACTCCATTTATCATGCCTCGGTGGGACCTCAGTCTTGTCCTTATTTACTTAATGTGTACTCCCTTTGAGCTGATGCACAATTGCCCTTTAGGGCTCCTCACTTTCAAGACTGTCTTTCTTGTTGCCATCACTTCTGCTCCAGAGTGAGTGAGCTTCAAGCCCTTTCTTCCAAGCCTCCATTCTTGTCTGTGCACCCTGACAAGGTAGTGTTGCGCACTAAGGCTTCCTTCCTTCATAAGGTTGTTACGCTATTTCATGTATGCCTGTCCATCACCTTGCCTACTTTTTACGCACCCTGACATCCTTTCCATGAGGAGGAGAGACTCCACCCACTGGACCCAAAAAGAGTGTTGGTGTTCTATCTTAATTGTACTAAAGATTTCCGGGTGGACGATCAACTCTTTGTCGGGTATGTGGGTGCGAAGAAAGGGAAGGTGGTGCAAAAACGTACCATCTCTCGATGGGTAATTGTTTGCATCAAGATGTGCTATGCTTTGGCCAAGGAGCGACCCCCTGAGGAATTGCGTGCACATTCCACCAGAGCGACTGCTGCTTCCACTGCGTTAGCACGCAGAGTTCCTGTCCTGGATGTCTGACAGGCAGCTACATGGGCATCCCTGCACACGTTTGCTAAACGCTACTGCCTGGACAGTCAGGTCCGTCGGGATGGCTACTTTGGTCGTTCGATCCTGCAGGACTTTCTAGTATGATCTTGGTTCACAGCCCACTTCCGAGGATGGCATTGCTTGGGTATCTATTTGAAAGTAAGGAATCTACAACTGGAAGTCTATATCAAATGTACAAGTTACTTACCTTTGGTAACAAAATATCTGGTAGAGACATATTTTAGTTGCAGATTCATTACCGACCCACCCATCCTCCCCACTTGCGAACTGATTTCTATGGACAGGGATTCTCCCCGTCAGGTTCTTAGCTCTGGCGTACCAATCTCAGTGTTCTTAGCGGCTCTGCGTTTTGGCGTGGAAAGTCATAAAAAGAAACTGACGTCACTGCGCTAAGGCGGCGTCTATGTACTACTCCCGACATCATCACAATAACTTCAACGCCAACGACGCCCGCGGAGTCTACCGACGTGCAAGAGTATTGCTCGAAGAAAAAAATCTCTGACGCCTTGGGGAAAATTCTTAGGTAAGGAATCTGCTAGACTATGTCTCAACCAGATATTTTGTTATCAAAGGTAAGTAACTTGTACAACAAGCACAGCACAGGCAAAACATAAAAAATGTTCCAAAGAGCCAATGAAATAGTACTTGGAAGCTTTATATGTGAGCGTTTCAGCTGCTGAACCAGTTCCTTCTCCTTAATATTGATTTATCAAGAGTCCACTTAGGGAGAGTGAAAGGGTAATCCAGGTGCAGCTCCAATATTACAGCAGCATGATCTTACAGGTGTACTGGTTGGTGGAATATCTCGACTTTGTCGCTCAATATGGAGTCTATTAAAAAATAGTCTATCCTCGAGGCTTGGCCATACTTCTTATTATGATAGCGGCTCTTTTCTGACCCGTCCTCCTACGCCAAACATCAAAAAGGCCTAAGTCCCTCATCAAAAACATGCAACGTTAAAGTCGCCGGACATGATTATATGGTTCCCATTTCCCGCCAAGTGTGTATATAACTACGAAAGAGGAGTGGGAAAATCTAAGTTGAGGCCATAATATACAAAAAATGGTTATCCAATGCCAAATATTTTAATATTAACACACAGCCACCTGCTCCTTGGATGAGTCCTGACCGTTTCCAAACAGGCTTGCACCGATCTCTTCACTATAATACTCAACCCCTTCACATTATAACTTTGATCTGATCCTGCATACCGGCTAATCCATCTCTGAGATTTTGACATTTCCTTTCACTCCTCCAGACATAAATTAGTTTCTTGCAATAAAATAATATCAATATCCAGTTGTTTCAAGTATTCCTTCTACCAGCTACCCTAAGTCCATTTACATTCCAACTTAAAATGTTCAGGCTACGTTCTTTAGTTAGTTTCTTTATTTTATTCCTACTGTCTCAAGTGTTACCCTCCTGAGAGCATTATCTTTGCCATGGACGAAGTCTATCATTTTTTTTATTTTTCTCCCACATGCTGCCCACCCTGTGACTTACAGACCTAACTACTACATCCTGTGCAAATCTCCCACTCAAAAGTACAATCCACATACCCTCTCCTCCCTCCCTGGGGAACCCTCCCTTTATTCAAAATGGGTAATTAGCCATAACTCTTGAGGTACACCTCTCCAATGCGGCTATTTCTTTGACTTAAGCTGCTTTATCAAGTTCTCTACCTCTAGGGACTCTCCAAAATTAAACATTTTGTTATTCCACATACCCCTAAGAGTGGCTTGGAACTTCAGTTGTGGTGTTACACCTAGGGACTTCAGTTCCTGTATGTAACCCCCCCCAATTCCCATTGATGATTTAGAGAAGCCTTAGAGATGTCTGACCTAATTTAGAAATGCCAATCACCCTCCTTAAAGCTCTTTGTTTTCAAGGCCTCCGAAAGAATCTGTTGCTTTAAGACATAGGAGCGAAAGTTCACCTGAATGACAATGTATTCTCTATATTTCTAATTCGAGACCCAGAGAGGCGAATGAAGGAATATGCACCTTAATTAACCTTATAATACAGCCCTTGATATCGCCACCTTCTGCTCCCTCTGAGATGTTCAAACATCTTAGATTATTCTATCTAGAATTGTTTTCTAAAGTTTCTAGTTTGCCGCGCAGTTCTTTTTCTTCTAGTTTCAGAGTATGCATTTCCTTACTGTTGTCCTCCACCTCCTTCCTTAACGTCTACATGGCCCCCCTCGCTCAACTGGCCCGCCAACATCATCTCAGCATCATCTCCTACGCCGACGATACCCAGCTCGTCCTCTCCCTGACCAAAGACCCGCTCACCGCCAAAACAAACCTCCACGAGGGACTAAAATCCATCGCCGATTGGATGAACGACAGTCGCCTGAAACTCAACTCCGACAAGACGGAAGTCCTCATCCTCGGACGCACTCCCTCGGCCTGGAACGACTCATGATGGCCCTCCGCCCTCGGACCCCCACCCACCCCTGCCAGCCACGCAAAAAACCTCGGCTTCATCCTGGACTCCGCCCTCACCATGTCCAAACAGGTCAGCGCCGTCTCCTCCTCCTGTTTCAACACCCTTCGAATGCTCTGCAGAATCTTCAAGTGGATTCCAACAGAAACCAGAAAGACGGTGACCCAGGCCCTCGTCAGCAGCAGACTTGACTACGGCAACGCACTCTACACAGGCATCCCAACCAAAGACATCAAACGCCTCCAACGTATCCAAAATGCCTCCGCCCGACTGATCCTAGACATACCCCGCCGAATTCACATCTCCCCTCACCTAAAGGAACTCCACTGGCTTCCGGTAGACAAGAGGATCACCTTTAAACTCCTGACCCACGCTCACAAGGCACTTCACAACACCGGACCCTCCTACCTCAACACCAGACTCAACTTCTACACTCCAACACGTCAACTCCGTTCCGCCAACCTCGCCCTCGCCATCGTACCCCGAATCCAGCGCAAGACATCCGGCGGCAGATCCTTCTCCTTCCTCGCCGCCAAGACCTGGAACTCTCTCCCCACATCTCTTCGCCAGACCCAGGACCTCCTCGCTTTCAGAAGGCTCCTCAAGACCTGGCTCTTCGACCGCTAAATCAGCAGCTCCCCCCCCCCCCCGCCCCCGCCCTCAGCGCCTCGAAACCCTGACGGGTACATAGCGCGCTCTATAAATACTATGATTGATTGATTTAATTGCCCTAGAAAGGCCTCCATTTTACTCAATCTCTCAGAGAGCTTGCTAAACTTATTATCCAAACTGTCACAAGCGTACTGAATTTTTACTTGATTGCTTTCAGAGATCTCAAATGTGTTCCTAACCTCTTTCATCAAAGAACGTAGTAAAGACTCCCGACCCTCACTCTCCTGAGGTGCTGTGTTCTCCACGGCTACCGCAAGCCTCCACCCCCTCAATAAGTTGGGCAAGGACTTAAAACTTACTAGTGAGCTCCGGGGCCGAGGCCTCCCCCATAGCTGTCTGGTTCAGGTTAACATGCTCTGAATCAGGAGAGTGTGTGAATGTTTACCCGTCAGGCTTGGGTAGGGAGGGTGTCTGCCTGGGAGGTCCTGAGTGTTTTTTAATCTTAAAGAAGGACCTAAGAGAGGGTGTAAGTCTGACTCCCCCTCGCTGAGTTATCAGCGCTCTCAAAATGGCCTGAGCCTTCTTGCGTAGAAAGGATGACCTCACTGTGCCCCCATCCCTTTTGACCGCAAGAGACCTGGCCCAGCTTGGCTACTTCTTGTGGCTCAACCTCCCCTTCCCCTGGGTCTTACTGTCTCTGAGTCTGGTGGTCCAAAAGATCTTGATGATATGAAATCAATTCAGGTGCCCAGGGTCCTCCTGGAGGTAAAAGCAGCAGATGGCTTAGCAGCACCTTTACTTTTGGTCTTTGCCCCATGCCTAACCATAACTGCAAAACCTCTCACGGGGCTCATGTGTGGAAAAGACGGAGAGCTCTGCAGTGTTGTGATCATAGAGTCCGTAGGCACAACGCGAGATGGTGAATGCTGGCTTGTACTGACACTGCTCTCTGGGCCCTGAAAGCCAAATCTGGGCCATAGCACGCCAGTCCTGCCTTAATCCTGAAGCGGCTTGTGATCACAAGAGTTGGAGTGTCTCTCTACCGCTGCATTGAGAAGGGCAGCTATCATGAATGCGGCAGCCCATGCGATCCTGTGATGACTGTGAAGAGTGGCATGTCCAGACCATATGCAGAAAATCTGCTGGGTGGGTGCTACAACGGGGACAAATTGCCTGTAAGGTCTCATAAATTGTGTGCAGTGTTTGGGGTGTGAGATATGTGGGATGAACAAAATTATATTGAAGGAGTTTGAAACGTGCATTGGGGCTGGCTTCCTGAACCCCTTCATGCATCTTCTCCCACTGTTTGGGTAATAAGGGTAGCTCTATAAGCCTTTCCCATCTACATACAGTCTGAACAGGCAGTTCCGCCTGAACTTTAATAGACCTATAGCAGAAACTAGAAAAATTCACTAGTCATGGTCATATCTCCCATTATCAATCCTAGGAAAACACAACCTGATTAAAATGTCGATCAACCCTAAGTTTACTTTAATTTTTAACTCACTACCCCTACCGTTTAGGAAAGAGTGGTTCCAAAGATTACAGGGGGTTTTGACTAGCTTTATTTGGTCTAATAAGAGCGTGAGACTTGCACTGAAAAAGCTATGAAAAAAGAAAGTGGGTGGAGATATTGCCAGGCCTGCAATTTTATTGTTGGGCCTTCCAACTAAAAAAATATTCGGACATTATTATCTAAGGTTGCCAGCTCTTTCCCCTATATTATCAAGTGCTAACTGCAGACTTAACAGAAAAGGGTGACCATTTTCTCTTTAAATTTGGCCACCCCAAATATGTCAAGCACATCTGTTTCAGAGTCTAAGAGGTGGCATGTGAGTTATGGTCCTGCATTAGGAAGGTTCTCGGTATGACATACTACAGTGCTATGGCCCCCATATGGCACTTTCCTGTAACTCCATTGTGTCTTCAGGATAAGCTGGCCGTTCCGCTATTGAACGCAGGAAATTCTAGATGGGGTCATTTGCTTGAAGGTGACAATTTGATTTTATGGGAGGCTCTTGCCAGGCTTACAAACAGCTCCCTTTCGAGATTCAAATACCTCCAAATAGCCAGCTGGTTTCAGGGGTGAACCTAAAGTGGGTATCAGAACAGAATGCTATGAAGAACTATTGGCTGTGAAGTTGATAAAGAAGAAGGTATCTAAATGGTACTGGGCCCTGGTACAGTCCGAGGAAGGACCTCCCAAGTTGCCAGAGAAGGTTTGGAGAGCGGACTTGCCTTCATTGGATGTATTCCACCTCTGGCAAGTATCATGGTCTATGCTTTGGTCTACAGTGAAATCCACACCGCTTAGGAGGAATCATCTCTTTACTACCCACAGGGCTTATTGGTCTCTAAAAGATTTGGCAAAAATGGGAGGACAGAGGACGAGGACGAGATGTTGTCCAAGGTGCGACTTGGAAAATGTAGACGATGTTCACATGTTTTGCCAGTGTCGATGTATCCAGGCCTTCTGGCAGGAAGTGAGTAAGGTAATGAGGACAGTTTTAGGAATAGAGGTTGAGGTAAGCCTAGTATTGAATATTTCTGGCATACAAGAAAGTGGGGGGACCAGTGCTGAGCAGGGGGCAGGCTCAACTAAATTTTGTACTGATAGTAATTGCTTGTAGAGAAATTTGTCTAAAGTGGCTATCTAGTTCTCCTCCCACTATTAGGGAATGGGTTAATTCATAGAGGACCATAGCTAGGTTAGATGTATAAAGGGGACAGAGAAGTGGGGTAAGATTTGGAAGCCTTTCTTCTCATTTGTCCTGGACTGATTGAATTTGTAAGTTGGTTGCTAGGGAAATTAATTTTTAACCAGGGTTGGTTTTGAAATCAAAGGGCAAATTTGGATGTCCAATGATTATAGACAAGGCTCAGTAATAGAGGGAGTTGGGGACGATTACCTGCCCACAGCGTCTCCCCAGTTACTGAATGAGGTCTCAGTTTAAGAGGTTGTAGCCCTATGAGGGTCAGGCTATTATTGGTGTTCAGTTACTACCTCTTGTATCTTGTCATGGATGAAGACTAAAAAAATCTGTCTTCATGTCTGTGACTGCTTTTAAATAAAGCAGTTTTTTAATGAAATGCAGCCCGTTTTCCTTAAGGGAAAACGAGATGCATTTCAAAAACAAAAAATGAAATGTTTTCTTTTCATTTTTTCAGAGCAGGCAGTGGTCCTACGGACCACTGCCTGCTCTGAAAAAATGTTTTTGCTGCCATTCACAAAGGGGAAGGGGTCCCATGGGGACCCCTTCCCGTTGGCGAATGGGTTAGCACCAGTTTGAAACTGGTGCTAACTGGTACTAACATTCGCGGTCACAAAACAATCATACATGGGACTGCAAACAATCATACATGGGACTGCGACTAGCAATGCTTCGTACATATGGCCCTATGTTTCTTACTACAACCTATACTCATAGAAGCCAATTGACTGAGGTAAATGTAGATGTGTAGATTTATTTACGTGAATGTTTACTTCTACACCTAGTTCTATTGCTACACTTTTTGCTGTTCACCACTTCAGTCTAGATTGAAACATAGATGTAGACTTACATGTTACCACCCGGTTAGATCATGGGGTGGAGCCTCCTACAAAAGGATTAAAAAGTGTCAAGTTACTACTAATAACTCTGCACACGCAGTTCGAGATCCCGATCACTGTGGAGGAGATGTCACTATGGGAGTACAGGGAAATTTTGTTGAGTTTCTTATTCTTTAAATAAACTATTAAAATATTCAAATGTCAAATATAAATGTAAATTAATTTAAAATATTTATTTATGATCTAGAACAAATATGATACCACAAAATGTTATAGCATACTAACTCATCAGATAAAATGTGTATTAAACAATTATGTCAATTTAATGTATAAATGATATGCTTTAAATAAAAAGAACTCCTATTTAATATGTAGATGATTGTGTTAAAATGTGTGTGTTTAGTTAGTTAAAAATATTTTTTTTTAAATAAAATTGTAAAACATTACTCTATTTTTTAAATAAATTTATATTAATATCATTCAAAATAATAAAATGTGTGTTCAGTATTTATATCAGATGGTTTACAGTGTTTGTGTGTGTGAGATTAATGGGAATAATTTAATTATTTCAACTTTAGTTCTTATGGGATGTTATTTTATTCCTTTGCTTCCATTGTTTTCTATGGGAGTGTGTGGCAGTACCTGTGCTTGGCCATTTGTGGTGCTTGACTTACTCATAGGCTGGTCTGGAGTACATTAACAGCTGTTATGACAGCTTTAGAGCCAAAATTGGTTACTCCTGTTCTAGCTTTGAAAGTGTTGTTTTTATTAAGCAGTGGGCCTACTCTTTTGTGTGTGAGTGTGTTTGTATATCGCTCCCTAAATCCCCCCTTAATTTTCCCTAAACACCCCATGTTTTGTACTACGTATTCTCCAATTTCCCTAAACATCCCACATTTTGTACTATGTATTCTACATTTTCCAGCAACTTCCTCTTGTCCCCCCCCCAACATTTACTACTGAAACATATAGTTATGTGTGCAGAGATCTCTGCACAGAAAATACAGTAGTGGCAAAGGTTTGTGAATAGAATTTTGCAGTACATGAGTAGTACTACTGGAGTAGTACTTTATATACTACAAATTGCAGTTTGTGAATAAGCCTGAGTGTGTTTCTGTAAAGCACTCTGGTCTGCATCATACAAAACTGCAGCTCTTTCAATAAATACATCTCTAACTGTTGCCTTTCTTTCTACTACTTAACAGGATGGACAGATCTACTGTGGTTTGGTGACCTGCCCAGAGCTGGTGTGTGCTTCTTCCATAGGCATTCCAGATTCCTGCTGCCCCGTCTGTAAAGGTGATAACAGGATAAGAAATACATTAAAATAAACTGTCAAAACTTCCATTGACGTAGCTTGTACCTCTAGTATATGTGGGTATTTTTCTGTTGCTGATAGTTTTATTGTTTTATCCAAATGGAATTAATGCGACATATACCATTACTGTCGAAATAGCTGAAGGTTAGAAGCATATAATGTCCCCCATAATTAACTATGATGACCATATAAGTATGAGTGGTAAGTATCACCACCATACATACCATCATCAATTTTATGCCAATACCATCACTGCCAACACCAGCAATGACATCACCACAGTACCAATACCAAAACCACCAGTACCACCAGGTTTAACACCAACCCAAAACTTCCATTAACTCAGCTCAAATAAAATGACAAAAGCACCCTGTGTAGCTCGGACAACCATTAGCAAAGGCTGTCATTCATAAGACTGGTTTTCATTCTACAAGTATGTAGAAGACTCTGAGGTGATGTCTGCATAAAACAGATGTTGTGGTCCTCGTCACTTTAGTCTGGGCTTAATCACAGCTATCAGCTCACCATTGCATAATTGGAGTTCCCCTCCTTCACTCATCCGCAATACCAAACGTCTTCTTACTCTCAAGGACCCACATCCCACCAGCCAGGCACAATGAGAGTGGCAGCCGCTTCCTCTTCCACCAGAAGTGCTTCCGTTCCTTGCTAGGGTAATGAGATGTTACAGTGTAGTTGTTTCACACCTGGAGATACCTTGTGTGAGTAATTGGGTTTCTGGTTGACAGAGGAGTGCATGTGGCTCAAGCAAAAGTCACAAATACAGACTAAGTTATCCTGTGCTCACTCTCTGGTAGCTTGGCACAGAGATGTCAGGCTTAACTTAATAGGCAATGTGTAAAGTATTTGTGCAACACTTCAAACAGTAAAAAAAAACACCACACAAAAAGGATACCACACCTGGTTAGAAACATAAAACCGAATTTAGTAAATAAAGACCAAAACGAAATAAATCCAATAAATAGAACTTGAGATATTAATTTTTAAAGAATAAATTGTCAAATTTCACTTAGAAACAAGAAGCGCCAACCGGGGATATCTAGTTGCTCCGGGCTGGGACAAAGTCAAAAGTTCAGGCCGACAGCGATGGAACACGGGCCGACTACACAGACCCTGCTAGGCCCACTGAACAAAAGTACCTTGTTCTTGGTTGTGTCAATGTCAAAGATGCGGGGAGCAGGTTGAAGTGATGCATCAGTGTCCATCTCCGCAGTGGGGGTAATGCATTGATCCTTCCTGCGTAGTAGCAAATATGCGTTGTTTTTCTACACGCAACTGCAGCTATGATATGGGTCCGAAATGTGGCGGGTTTGATCACGGTGCGCCGAGGTCGATCCCTGCTGGAGAGGTGATGCATTGACTTGATCCACACAAGGGGCCGATGCGACGGTCCGATCTACGCAACACGGGCGATGCACCGGTTCTGGTGTGCAACAACAGCGTTGCCTCATTTTAGCTGCAGAAAACACCCTAAGACCACTTCCAAAGGTCCAGGACTGGGGTGGCACCACTTGGCAGGCTAGACTCACAGATGGCAGAGTCCAGGTGTAGATGTGGGTGGGTTGGAAGTCTTTTATGTCCCTGATACTTTAATCAGGAGAAAAGTCAGCTGGCCCTTGGAGTCACTCTGAGTTCTGGGTTGGAGAGATGCAGGTCCAGTTATTCTCACTCCCAGGAAACCGGCAAGAGGCAGCATATCAGCACAGCAAAGCAGGAGCCCAGCAGAGTAGCAGTCCAGCAGTGTGGCAGTACTTGTAGAGCACAACAGTCCTTCTTCCTTTCCTAGCAGAGTGTCCACAGATCCAGAAGTTTACTGAGTTGGTGGTGTCGGGGGTCTAATATATATATCCAGTTTGGCCTTTGAAGTGGGGAGACTTCAAAGACAGGCCTTTGAAGTGCACAGAGGTGCTGCCCTTCCTGCCTTGGCTCCAGACTCACTACATGAGGTATGTAGCCCTTTGTGTGGGGATAGGACACAACCAGTTCAGGTGTAAGTGTGAGTCTGTGCCCAGCTTCTCCCTCCCATCCTACCCAGAATGGCCCATCAGGATGGGGATGGCCCATCAGGTCACACCTAAGCTCCCATTGTGTGTGACTGTCTAGGAGGACTACATAGAGCCCAGCTGCCATCCCACTCCAGACATGTGATCAGAGACAGGCAGCATAAACCAAATGGCTTACATAAAAAAGCCAACTTTCTAAAAGTTATATTTTCATAATTACAATTCAAAATCCGACTTCATCATAAGTTGTGATTTTAAATTGCTATTCCAGAGACACCAAACTTGTTGGACCTGGCCCTTTTTGCAGGGCCATCCCCAAACTTTTTGCGTTATTCCTCCTATTTTTTCGGATCTGTTTTTGTTGGCTTTAGGACTTTGGACACTTTACCACTGCTGATCAGTGCTAAAGTACAAGCGCTCTCTGTCTAAAATGGTATTGGTATTTGGTTTGTCCATGATTGGCCTTTTTGATTTACTAGTAAGTCCCTAGTAAAGTGCACTGGGTGTGGCCAGCGCCTGTAAATCAAATGCTGCTAATGAGCTTGCAGCACTGATTGTGCCACCCACAAGAGTAGCCCTGTAAACATGTCTCACATCTGCCACTTCAGTGTCTGTGTGAGAAGTCCTAAACTGACAGTTTGACCTGGCAAGTATACCCACTTGGCAGGCCCAATCCTTCCCTTTTAGTACATGTAAATCACCCCTAAGGTAGGCCCAAAGGTAGCCCCCTGGACAGGGTGCAGTGTATTTAAAAGGCAGGACGTATACCAGTGTTTCCTACATATTCTGGTAGTGAAATACTGCTACATTTGGTTTTCACTGTTGCAAGGCCATATTTCTCCCATAGGTTAACATTGGGATTGCCTTGAAATATCTTCCAAGTGTAATTTCACATTGGGAGCCGATAGAGAAATGGAGTTTGTGGTCTCTGAACTCACAATTTAAAAATACATCTTTTGGTGAATTTGTTTTTTAAATTGTAAGTTTGAAAATGCCACTTTTAGAAAGTGGGCATTTTCTTACTTAACCCGTCTGTGCCACTGCCTGTCTGCTGGAATACACGTCTGGGTCAGGATGACAGTTGGGCTGTTTGTGAGTTCACTCTAGACACTCACATAAAGGGAGCTGAGTTGTGAGCTACATATCCTGATAGGTCTTCCTAGGCTGGAGTGGTGGGTGATGCTGACACTTGCATCTGAATAGGGCTGTGTCTGTTTTTACACAAAGCAGTCTCCAACCCCTCTGGAGTGTATCCAGGGCCATGGCAGGAAAGACAGAGTCTTGTGCACTACAAAGACTTTCCTTTGAAGTTTGCCTACTTCTGGACTGAGGCCATTCTGCCAGGAAGAAGAGCTGGATGCTGTAGGAGGAACTGCCACTGCATGTTGCTTTGCTTTGTTGGACTGCTGCTTGCTGCTTCTGTCCTGGTAGTTGGGAGTGAAAGGACTGCTTCCAAAGATTCTCCAAGGGCTTGGACCAAGCTTGCATCATGTTAGGAAGTCTCAGTGACATGAAAGAAGTCAACTGCCAGCACCTGGACTTTGTTGCTGAGAGTCCTGACTTGCCAAGTGGTGCCAAATCCAGTCCCTGGGCCCTTGGAAGTGAGCTCTGGTGTAACCTAGAAGAAACAAGCACATTGACTCCTGAGCGATGTCAGAACCGGAGCCTCTGTCTGACTAGGAAGCTAACCTTTCAACCATCATGGTGTTTCTAGCCCTGGTTTCCATCAGAGCAGTGATCAGGATCCCATTCACTTCTACCTGGTGGAACGGATGACTCCCACCCTCAGGGTTCACCAGCTCATGATCTGAGTCTATCTCCAAACTGAGGGAGTTCATGGCATATTTTATGACCTGCCCTTGGGGACTATTTGCCTCTAAGGCCACATTGGCTACACATTTAGAGGTCCCACCAGTGGGGGTTTCTTTGGACAGATGGAAACCCCCTGCTTGTGTTTTAACTTGGAGCACTCAAAGCAGCGGGGTTGGAAATGGGACGCCCTGGGCCACCCTCCAGCACAACCACAACCCTGTTTCCCAGAAGGGGCATGGGAACCCTCTTCTCCCCTCTTTCCCTGGGACTTTGCTTGTATCATCTTTAACTTCCCCCTCCGTCTGTTCTGGGGAACCTGAACCACCCTTCTTGGGACTACTCCCATGTACCTTCTTGTACACTCTCTTAGTGGTCCAGAGTCCCGCCTCCTCAACAAGCTTCCTGGGTCAGTCGGCTTACTGTCAACTAGGTGGTGGTGCAACTCTGTAAAGCAGATGCTGTGCATATGCTCTCTCATGATTGAATTGTACAACCCAATATAATCATTAACATTGCTGCCCTGCAACCAACCTCTCAGTGCCTTATTGGAGAAGTCCACAAATTCAACCCAGATTGGTTGGGGAGCTTCTGGCTGTCCCTTAATCTTTGGTGATAGTTGTCAGGAGTCAGCCCAGATTTGGCAATGAAAATGGCCTTTATAGGGGTGTACTTGGTTTGGTCCCCAACCTCTAGTGTTAGAAGTGTGTCTCTACCCACAGCAGGCAGGTGTTTCCACAGACCATCCCTCCGAGTGCCACTCAGGAACCTGCCCTTAGTGAAACTTCATAAGCAGAAAACCATTTATCAATGTCATCTCCCACCACATAACTGGGCACCAAATCCTTGGGTATGCAAACCCTTTTCTCTCCTTCAGGTGCTACAGGTATGCTGCCATAAACAGTGCTGGAATCCGCCTGTCTGCCTTGATATCCAGGTCTTTTAGACTCAGTTCATGAGCCAGTAAGATTTTCTTCTCTGCTAAGGCTCTCTCTGCCTTTTTCTCCTCTGCCTCCACTTTTAATTTTGCCATCTTGTTTCTGAACTCCCTCTCCTCTTTCCTTTCAGCTAACTCCTCTGTAAAGAGAGCCCGGGAAGAGCCACTGCTCTCTGGTCTCCTGGGGGGCTCCAGTTCAGGGGCCATTTCCTCCCATCCACTCTAGGTATTTCTTCAGAAGGGACCCCCCCCTCAGGGTCATCCAACTCTTCACCCTTTCCTTGGGTTGCATTCAAAGCAGCACATGCTTCTGACAAAGCCCTCAGCACCTTTTGCAGCTTCACTTCCCTGAGGCCGTATTATGGAAAGTGCCCCAGGGCGCAACGGTCATGTGTGCCCGCCTCGCTCGCCCCTGATGCACTTTGGTACAAGACGCTTGTACAGCCCTTTTTGTAATACAGATAGGGCCTCATTACGACCCTGGCGGGCGGCGGAGGCCGCCCGCCAGGATGCCGCCCTCCATAATACCGCTCCGCGGTCAGAAGACCGCGGAGGGTATTATGAGTTTTTCCCTGGGCTGGCGGGCGGTCTCCAAAAGACCGCCCGCGAGCCCAGGGAAAAACTCCCTTCCCACGAGGATGCCGGCTCGTAATCGAGCTGGCGGAGTGGGAAGGTGCGACGGGTGCTACTGCACCCGTCGCGTATTTCACTGTCTGCTACGCAGACAGTGAAATACTAGCGGGGCCCTCTTACGGGGGCCCCTGCAGTGCCCATGCCATTGGCATGGGCACTGCAGGGGCCCACAGGGGCCCCACGACAATCCTTACCGCCATCCTGTTCCTGGCGGGCGAGCCGCCAGGAACAGGATGGCGGTAAAGATTGTCAGAATCCCCTCGGCGGCGCAGCGAGCTGCGCCGCCTTGGAGGATTCTTAGGGGCAGTGGAAAACCGGCGGGAGACCGCCGGTTTTCCCTTTCTGACCGCGGCCAAAGCGCCGCGGTCAGAATGCCCAAGGGAGCACCGCCGGCCTGTCGGCGGTTCTCCCGCCCCCGTTGGCCCTGGCGGTTCTCTACCGCCAGGGTCATAATGAGGCCCATAGTGTTCCCACCCATGCAAATGAGGGAATCCCTTTGCCCCTCCCCCCAAAAAATGTTGAGTCCCTTGAATACAGATTTTGATTGTCAGAAGTGTGCGTCACTGAAAAAGAGTCCCTCTTATGCACTTTTTGCTGTGTAGGAAAGTTTATGCCAAGCACAGAATGACAAAGTTTTGGCTGTGTCTCTGGTCAGTGTCTTATAGAAAGATAAGACAAAAACAGTAGTTCTAAATTATTTATTGTGGAAAGCATACACTATAGCCAATAGCCATTTCAGGGTGGATTGTCACTAAGCTGAGTTAAAACTTGTAGACCAGAGTGTAATTTGACCCAGTGGTTGTGGGTGGGGCTCACTGGCACTCAATCCTGGGGATCAGCACTTACATTTTCCTCATCAGACTTTGGCCCAGAGCAAGAATGAGAAAAATACAAAAGGAGGAAATGAGAAAAAAGATAATGCTGGAAAAACAGTGACAAATGAAGAAAACACAGATGAAAAAGAACCTGCAAGGGTGAAATCGAGGGGCAGAGAGTGCATGGCGGTGGAACTAAGATGCATGAGGTGGAATACAGACTAGCAACCTTGGATTTTGGCAATCCCGACATTTGTCAGCACTGGCTGTATGCTTGTGGGAAAAACCTTGGGCACCAGCACTTAATATTTGACAAATTAAGCAGTGTAATAGACAGGTATTTCTTTTATTGGGATTCACAGAGTTTACTGTAGTAGGCAAGTATTTCAGTATTTATACCCCCTTTGATAAACGCTCGGGTAGAAGATTTGCTTTTTGAGAAGCACTTCGATGCTGTTTTTGGAAGGGTTGTATATTGTTTTTCTAGCTGTAATTTTGTGCATATTATTAACGTTATGACCACTGAGAGTGAGGCTTTGGTTCCAACCAGATGTGGAGTCCCTCGAGTATAGATTTTTATTGGGCAGAGGTTGTGTGCTTCTGCTGAAAAAGATAGCTTGTGTTGCACATTTAGCCATCTGGGAAAGCTTATATACAGCAGGGCTGAACTGCTTAGTGTAACAATCCACCGATCATGCCTAAAAGCCTGATGAGTTAATTATGAAAAGTTATGATATGAGCAAAGAACCTGACTTATTTATGGTGAAAACATGTGTTAAAGTCAATTGCATTTTAAGGACAAACTGTCAATACATTGGGCTAAAGCCTGTTGAGCAGTATTTTGTTTCTTGGATCTCACATATTACCATGGTAGAGAAGTATTTTGGTGTTGGTCTGATCCCCTGGTTTCCCTGTGACAAAATTTGTGGGTATAAGGTTTTCACTTTGATAATCCATGTTAAACCTCTTATAATGTGTTAAATATTGTTTGGCCAACTGTAATTGTGTGTACTTTTGTCATTTTCTGACTGTATGCCTGTGGGTTGGCTTATGGAAACATTTATTCAGAAGCCGGCTAATGGTTATGGTGGCAAGCCAATGTTGAAGTCTATAGTCTTGATTGGTTATTTAGGAAAATGTATATCAGAAGCCATAAGTCGGATATGTTTATTATGAAAGGATGTAAGTCTGATGTAAAAAGTGTTTATTTAAACCAATAGGACTTCAAGAGTGGATTGTCGTTACACTCTGTTAAAAGCTGTAGACAGATTATTTTGTTACATGGAATCTCAGAAATTACTGTAGTACGCAAGGGTTTTGAAGTTGACTTCCCCCTCTGACAAATACTTGAAGCTAAAGATTTGCAATGCGCTAATCCTTGAGAGACCCTTCTCAGAAGGGTTGTACATTGTTTTATGACCATTCATTTTGTATGTATTTGAAATTTTATAACAGTCTGCCTAATGGCAACAAGCCAACAATAAAGGCTGGAGGGCTTGATTAGGTAATTGGGAAATATTATGTCAGATGCCTTGTGTTTGATCAGTTTATTATGAAAAGTTAGGACAAAAGTACTAGGCCTGACTTACCTATTGTGAAATGCATTTATTAAAGCCAATATGTGTTTAAAGGTGGATTGCTGGTACACTGTTTTGAAGGCCATGAGCTGGAAGTTTGTTACTTGGCATCTCACACTAACTAAGGGTTTTAGTGTTGAATACCACTCAGAAACATTCTTAGGAAAGTACATTTGCTGTGTAATCATTCTAGTTGGACCGCAGAAGAGTTGTGTATTGTTTTTCCAAACGGTAATTTATATATTTTTGTAATTTTATGACTGATGACTGCCTGGTGAGAAAGCTTATGATCAATGACATTGGCCTTACTTGATGATGGTGACGATAAAGGGTGCTTCCTTGCACGCATGTTGCACCTACTTTGGAAACCTTTTGTAACAGTAGTAGAATAAGATTTCTATTGTAGCAAAGAAAATGTACTATTGACTGAATAAAAAAATATGATATTTTATTAGAGCAAAGAAAATGTACTTCTTCATATAACTTAATCCCGAAGACATAGTTCAAAAACACCAAGACAGAAACTTAAAAAAAAAAAGATAAAAATAAAAACGTTGGCACAGTCAAGTATTTGCCAAAAGCACTGAAGTGTACTTTTTTTAGTACATGTGATTAGGAAAAATGCCATTGTCCCTCTCAGAGAAGAGTGAAGCGGGCTGAGCCACTACCCCGTATAGAGGTCGGCAGCATAATATGAATGATGGTTGAGCAGGCCAATTGATAATCAGGGCTGACCCAAAGTCCCTCTATGTGTGTATATGCCAGTAGTTTTATTAATGAATGTTTTTAACTTCAGGAGGCTGATGCACAACTAAAGCTCACTCTAGGCCAGACCCAGAAAAGGGTCTGATTTGGTCTTCAATCTTAGTTCCAACATTTTCGGGTGGTAAAGTTCCCCAACTTGTCACAAATTTCTTGGTTGGTGGATTGAATGCCTTAAATACTTCCCGACGAATGTTTTCATTTTTTATAACTAATGATTGCATTGAGTTTCATCTCAGTCACTACTGCCCTCATAGTTGTTGCTCTTAGCAGCCATGCGGACAGTAATGCATTTTGCACGCCAGTTTTTCCAAAGCAGGATTAGGTTCCCCCATTTCCTCAGCAGCTGCCAGCCAAGACGCCCCAAGGGTAAGAGTTCACCAGAAAAACTAGGAAGCTGCGCTCTTCAGCTCTCTGAAAACTCACTCGTTTAAAGGAGCCAGTGTGCCTGAGGTTCATCTAATAATTGCTTACATTTGTGGCTAAGGTGGTCCAGCCTTTCAGTGAGCTATCGAGATGTTCAAGGGTAAATCAGGGACATCTTAGGGGCCCCTGGCCCAAATGTGTTTTGAGGGCCCCTGTTCGGAACAGCTTTAAATTTGTGATCCAATCTCAGCTCTTTCATGCTCACTTCGGCCAGGTCACTGACAGTGCCCAGGCACACCCCTCCAAAGTCTAAATGTGATTACATCTAATATGCAGGAATAGTGACAGGTGTTTTCGACACTATAAGGTAGCAGCAGCTCACTAATTGTACTGAAAATAAGCTCAGTGACATCCTCCCATTTGTCTTATGTCTGGTCATGTTTTGATCTCAAAAACCTTTTTCATGGATATTGCATGAAACATAAATACAATATTTCTTTCAAAATGTCTGTAATAAACTCATACACATCCACCCACATAAAACATAAATGAAATAAACAGGGTATTTAAAACCATGGGCCTGATTCACAAAGGAAAACTTAGACAAAAGGTCTACGTGTAGACCAAAAGTGAAAACTTAGACCAAATGTCTAACTTTACTACTTTTGGTCTAAGTTTACTTGTAGTACTTGTAGTAAAGTTAGACTTTTGGTCTAAGTTTACACTTTTGATCTAAACTTAGACCAAAAACCTAACTTTACTCATAAATTGCATTGCCCACAGGTCGCAGGAGACATTAACCTTGTGCCATCTCTGCCTAATAGTGCACAAACAGTGATTATAAAAGCAAAGTGATTTGCTTTGCATCAGCGGCTCATCCGCTATGGCATAGGAACCCCCCACCAGCAGCAGCAGCAAATTGAAAAATAAAAACGATAATAAACAATGTTTATTATCATTTTGATCTTTTAAGGGGTTTGGCCATGGGGGATAACAGGGATGGAGGGGGGGGCGGTGGTAGGTGCACTCCCCTCCGCGCATGTGTGTTTGGCTAGCTGCCTCAGGACGGGCAAACACACATGCGCACTGAGCTGTCTCCAACCTGGCATTGTGTTGCCGGGTTGGAGAGAGAGCAGGTGCAGGCTCCCCGTCTGCCTGGGAGGGCAAAGACAGGGTGCTCAGGCCAATCCTGATGCTGCTGTCATGCTACCAGCAGTTTGAGAGCAGCATTAGGATTGGCCGCAGTGCCGGCTGAGAGCCTGTGCCTGCAGTGAGTACAGCCAGAAGAGCGGTGTGGCGGCGGTGATGCGGCGGGCAAGGTACTTTTTTTATTTGTAATGTTGCTCTTTGTTTTGTGCTCCGCCACTTTGCCTCAACAGGAGCCGCCCTTGTGATTTGACAAATAAATGGAGGCAGTGCCTGTAGCATTTGAGCAGCTGCCGTGGTGTTACAGTACTCACACTCCAGCAGATCGTGCAGTTTGGGTTACTCCTCAGGCCCAGAACAGAGCTCATATCATCATGAGTATTTAGGTCTTTGTGCAGACCTCTCAGACAGTTCAGTTCTGGATACAGGTTTGAATTCCTCAGTACAACCGTCCATGGGCCAGATAGTCTACTCACAATGCAGTGACAATTTGTGACTCCTGGGTCTCACCCTTGCAAAGAAGTGCAGGTCTGTCTCTGCAGCTGTAGTGGATGTCTTTGAGTAGTCTCACTTCAGTTATTTTATCTGCTTCTCATTCTGGACAGTGTTGCTCTGGCTTTTTGGCACTGCCAAATGTGCCATCTTTAGAGGACTAGTGTGTGGGCAGGTTTTTTGGGCCCCGTCATGGCCCACAAGACCACAAAATATTGGCCCACTCACTGGCCCTTTCAAGATCACTTTTCTGGCAGTACCAGACTGCCTAAAAGGCCAGTCCACCACTGCTCCTGCGCAGTGTCAGCTCCATGCAAGAGCACCTTCTATGCCCCTCCTGCACTGTCAGTCAGCTCTCACCCTCGAAGCAGTGCCCAGGTAACCCTTCCTGGCAATCTTTGTCGATGTTGAAAGATTTCTGGCTGGCAACCTGGCAAATGGAGTTGGCGGTAAAAACCTGAGCCCTGGAGCACAGGCAGTCTATCTGTCGCCACTCATGTGAAGACTCTGGATGCTGGGAGAGAAATCTTGGCACACTTACTGGAAGTTTCTGTTCAATTGTTATACGTAACTTGCAGACAGTAATTGTGCATTCCACCAGTCAGCTCTGTAAGCAGCTGCAACATTTGCTACTCAGACTTTGTGTTAGGGTGCTAGAAAGAAAATATTTTTTTTTCAAATTACCTTCTTAACATTTCAAATGACCAACTGTGATGGACACATTGTGAGTTTAAGACATTATTCATCATTTAGAAAGGATGGTTTCATTAATAGTGGACAACACTATTTCCAACAATATCATGTTATCATTTGTAGAAAGCAACATTACTATTTAAACTTCCCTCACCCAAACCCTCCCCACCCCCCACGCTTCCAATCACCTTATAAAGCAGAAACAAGGAAAAATAGGAGACAGGTAAAATACAACTGAATACAGCAGCAACAAGCATCAGAAATTGTGTCTTCGTATACAGATCCTGGACAGACACCGGACATTTGCAGTCCCTCTTCCCATCCCCTTTCCAGATCCCTCTTCTGTTACCCCAATAAGCATCCCACACAGGCTAACCCTCAACTGTGGAGTCCATCACTGTTTGAGTCATGGTACTCCAAGCTAACAAGTCATCTGCCACCTGTTCATCCCTACGGGATCTCCTCATATGGACCTCCTCAGCTCCAGCCCATTCCACTATGTCCCTCCGCCAGTCCACCGGAGCAGGGTAGAAAGGGCTTGACCAAGCTATTGCAATCCGCCTTTTAGCCACTATGAGCCCCAGCATCACAAAGTGCCTACTGAGATTCCTCTTTGGGTTGTCTAGAAGGAGACCCAGAATGCACTGTGGAGGGTGTAATAAGGTGCAATATCCCGTTCCAGAATACCGCTGTGATGGGGCACTGCCATACTATGTGTGTGAACTCCGCCTCTGTCCTGTGGCACCTAGCGCAGCCCAGAGATCGGTTCGGCTAAATAGTGTGAAGTCTTTCTGGGGCGAGATAAGCCATCTGTACTATGAAGTATTGGGTTAGCTTGAATCTCATGTAAAGCAACACCATACACACCCCTGCAGGTATTTTTTGCCATTCCCTGAGAATGAGGGGTTCCTCACGCACCCGCTACCAAGCCTCCTCTATTTTAAGCGATGACAGTCACCTATCCGTTCGTAGCAATCTGTATATATGCGTTATAAGTTTTCGACCGCCTGCCATCCAGAGCATTGTCACCAGATTGTGTATGGACTCAGGTGCCGCTGGAAACGAAGGCCATACCTGTCTCGCCGTCACTTCTATTTTGCCATATTTCAGAAACTGGCTTTTCCCGAACCAGAAGGCATCCACCTCGTCTTGCAATGTAATGAAGCGACCCGCAAGATACAAATCCGGTGCTAGCAAGAAGGTTGGGTTGAGTGGGGAGTCTCATGTCAGCAGAAACCCAAGCCAAGGACTCAAACAAAAAGTGAGGCTGCTTCGTTTAATTCTCTATGAAGCAATAGGGAGTAGTTCTTCCAGTGAGCAATGAAGGGGGAAAGCCAAAGGACTCCCTGAGCTTGAAAGAGCAGTCATGGATAGGGGTGGGTGAAGGACCTATTTGCAGGGGACCGTCAGACAAATTAAAAAAAAGTACAAGAAGCTAATGGGTGTCTTTCCCAGGCAGGGTCAGGAAAGAAAGGCATTTTACCAATATAGGGGGTCATTACAACCTCGGCGGTCTTTTTACAAGACTGCCGAGCGACCGCCGTGCGGAAGACCGCCAGTAGTGGCGGTTTGCCGCTCGGCGTATTATGACTGTTGGCTGCTCTCCGTCCTTTTTCCGACGTAGAGCTGCCAACAGCCATACTGGCGTGCGGCGGGGAAGTGGAGGTTGCTCCACCTTTACCGCCACGCCAACAGAACACCGCCCACCGAATCACGTCCTGTGATTCGGTGTGGCGGTGTTCTGTTGGCGGTGTGGTGTCAGCGGAGCAGCCCCCATGGATCCCGTCCCTTCCCGGAGGATCGACGGAACAGGTAAGTCGATCGTCCGTTAGGGGAGGGGGGTAGGGAGGTGTTGTGTGGGTGCATGGGGGTGTGCGTGTGTGTATGTAGAGGGGGTGTGTGAGTGCGTGTATGCTTGCGGGGGTGTTGCGTGTATTTGGAATGAGTGCGTGTATGTTTGTATGTGGGTGTGCGTGTCTGACTGTGTGTGTGGATGTAGGCATGTATGTCGGCGTGTGTGTGTTGGTGGTGCCTGCGTGCGTGTCGGGTGTGTGTGAGTTCTGTGATGTTGGGGGTCGGGGTGGGGAGGGGGGCCCTGCCACCTTTGGGGTGTGGCAGGGGTGGTGGGGGGTGTAGGGGAGGGAGTCTGGGTGGGGGTGGGGGGGCGGGGGAGACCCCTATCATTGCCAGGGAAGGAATTCCCTGGCACTGATAGTGCTTACCGCCATGGATTTCATGGCGGTTCCAACCGCTGGAAATCCACGGCGGTAAGCCGGGTCAAAATACCGCCTGCGGTATAGTGACGGCCGCCGGACTCGAGAGCCAGGTCTCCAGCCCGGCGGGCGGAACGGAGAACCGACGGATGACCATGGCGGTAACCGCCATGGTCATGAGGTAAGACTGCCAGCCTGTTGGCGGTCTTACTGCCGCTTTAACACCGTCCACCAGGGTTGTAATGAGGGCCATAATCTCGCTGCCAAACCTATCAGTCCTTGACAGTCTGACAGTAGTCACACTTAATTTAACAGGGGTGAAATGGTGTGCCTTTCTTAATAATAGAGTCCCTGTCTGTCTCAATCTGTGTCACTAAAATTATCTTCAACCCATGTGCCTGATGGTTGTGTATGTTGAGGTGGAGGGTCAAATACCTACAACTTCCTACAATGAATTTGAGGCAACTGTGCATGCTTTTCAGAATTCTGCAGTGGACCTTTCTCCAGTAAAACAAATACATTCCACTGTAATGTTATGTATTTGTAATGGCTCCTGAACAGAGGATGAAGAGCAGGACGGGAAGCCGTGCAAAAGTCTGGCTTCTGAAATTTGACTCATTTGGAGCTGGTATTTTGGATAAGCCAAATACAAAGTTGCTGTAATCATTTCTGGAGATAGTAGTGGCTTGAAAAACAGTCTAACAGAAGAAAAAATAGGATCTTCTTAAGTCGTGTGAGGGATTACTAGTAGGAAGGTGAGAGCATACTAATGTGTAGTTTGAAGGAAAACGATTGAATATTACCCCAGGTTTTTGGCAGCCTCATGAAAAGTAGGTGCAGTGCCAAGCTCTGGTGGCCACCAGTTACAAGACAAGGAAGTAAGGAAACCTTCCAGGAATGAGAGCTTGGTTTGAGAGAGTTATCCCTCATCCAATGAGCAGATAAAGGTTGACCGATACTTGCTCCTTGGTTAGCATTCACTGCTTATTCAGCAGTGGAAGAGTGTGGTGTTTTACAAACATGGCTGTTTCGCATCTGGGTGTTGGAGGTTGCATGGTCTAATAGCCATGGAAAAGAAGTTCATTCACACCCCATCCTCTTGCTCTTTCTTGGTGTCACCAAAACTAGTAACCTCCATCTTTTCAAGAATGTCTCCTCATAGAGCCATTTCATTATCTAAATTAAATCCATGGTTCACTATCGCCCCAATGCCTCCATGCTGTTCTTTTAGACAACTCAGCTTTCAGTATTTTCCAAACACGCACTCAGAGAGAAAAATCCCAACTCCAGAGTTTTCATTACATTTATGTTTCTAAAATCTTTAGTTATGCATTCTTAACTAGATTACCAGACTAAGGTAGGTTACAATTTGATTTTTTTGCATGTGCTGAAAACATACAGTTTTTATCACTCTTGATAATCTTCACACTAAATAAAAGTTTATGAATGCATGTATGGTTGTAAATTATTATGATCCCCATAGTCAACATAATTTGTATGCCTTTTGATTTACTGATCTGTGATATCGATTCTAGAGTTCCTTCGATGTCTAGATTTCAAACTAAAAACGTAAAAGTTGTTTAGAGGGTAAGGTCTGTGCTTAATACAGCATTTCAGGAGAATGTTTGAGCTTCTCTCTTGTGGTTCTACTTACTCCACTTACAGACTCTTTTAATAGGTATTTTGTTTTATCATAAATTGCCCAAGGTTAAAAGATACAATGATGACCACAAGATGCCCAGCACATTGTTTAATGCAGAAGGTCTACATTAGTGCTTTCCGACCAGCCTCTGATTGACCCTGCCTCAGGCATACCACATTCCAGGGGTCATGGCCTATCTGGAATTATCCTGATCTTCTATTAAACCATACTGCTTTAACCCATGCATTATATTGTTGCCTATCCTTACAGTTCAAATTGTTCTCTCCGTGTCTACTGTAGTTCAGTTTCCATTCAAGACATCCTTGTGATATGAAGCAGTTTTCTTCATAGGTATACAAGGTGACTGCTCTAGCTTTCTATAAGTGGTCCAACATCACCTGTCCAAAAAGGATTCTAAAATAATGAGCTGCAGCTGAATCCCGCCTTGCTGATATTGATCGAACTTTCCATGATCTTTCCAGTGATCCATAAACAAAACAACTAGAGCCAAGGAATAAACACCTCACAAAAGTAATGCTCAATATAGTGAAACCTATTAAAGAATGTGCATACCTTTAATTGAACATGAACATATTTGTTTTAAGAGGCCTCGTATATTGAAGTTACCCTACTGGGAGTGCAATGATGCTATCATTCATGTTGTAACAGGGTATTTTCTTTCTTTCAGACACCTCCTATGAGAAGTCTGTGGAGGAGGAGCCCCTGCAATTAAACAGAGGTGTTGTACGTGATGTTTACATTTTAAATAAAAGAAAGCTTTTTCTGATCAAAAGCAGTGCACCCTACTCTGATGAGTCGTCAGATTTCTTGCAGCACTGGTACAAGATTATCCACTTTAGTAAAAACAAAACCTCTGTCTATTGACACTAGCTTGGTCAATATATATTCACTTTGGGATTTCTCCTTAAACTCTTTATGCACATTTTCTATGAGTGCTTGAAAGACATAGGGTCTGGTGTAGATATTGGCAGAGGGGTTACTCCATCACAACGGTGAAGGATATCCCGTCCACTGAAATCTAAATCCCATCATATCCAACTGTGCTGTGATGGAGTAACCCCTCTGCCAGTATCTAAATCAGGCCCATACTCTTCCTTTTTTCTTGATATAATCTTAAGACATGTTGGCATCATGTTTTTATTTTTGAAGAAGGTTTAGGCTCTCTTTAGGTTATGTGTCAGAATATCGAGTACAAAACTACGACATACAAAAATATACAACTATACAGTAGGAAAAACCATTGACAACTAGGCCACTGTGAAGGTAAATATATATTCACTGTTCTTAACTTTACATCTATCTACTTTGAATATATATATATATATGGCCATGGTATGTATCTCTAGTGTAGAAAAACAATAGGGTTTACAGCAACAATAGATTTGCATTCCTGTTACCGGTAGATGACCCCCTTCCACTCCTAGTAGTGACCCCCCACCCCTCTGAACCCCGTACTTAACCCTGCCCCCGCATACACACACGCACCCACAGACACGCACACCCTGACACACACTCACTCAGACTCACAACACCCGTAGACCCACACGCACATACATACATCACCATCACCACATTTACACACAGACACACGCACACACACACAAATACTCTCCTCCCCCTCCCACATTTATGACACGCATATACACACTCACAGACTCCCATTCACACACCCACCCTCCTCCCCTTGCAGAGGACACTTACTTCGTCCGACGAGGTGCTCTTTCCTGAGGGGACAGGACCTGGATCCCACTGCCGGCCTCGCACCGCCATCAGGACCCTCCAGGCCGTAATACAGGTCGTAATACGGCTGGCGGAGTCATTTTGGCAGGGCGGTGGGGGGCCGGCTGTGGAACCGCCTCTGCACCTCCGACCACCAGCTCGACTACTGGAGGATTTGCGCATAAATTGTGGCGGAAATCCTTCAGTACTAGGAATATGGCGGTCCTCTGGTGCCCGCGGCTTCGCCCAAGTCGGAATGAGCCCCCAAGTGTTTAAAGAAAAGTATAGTAAATGTATTCTCACCTATAAATAAATGCATGTGGATACAGTTGTAGTCCCTATTCTTGCCAGGATATTTTTGCATGTTGATATTTAAAACAAGATATTTTGGTGTTACACCTGTCTTTGTAAATCAAAACATGTGTAGAATATTCAGATTCTTCACAAATTTACATGACTGGTTAGTTACCGATGTTTGCATTTCTTGCTGTGATTTTTTATTTTGTTACTCTTTTTCTACTGCATAAATTTGGTGTTTAAAGTGGAATAACTTAATTAAAATATTTAGATCAGTAGAACAAATTAGATCAACAATTTGACTGGTACCATGTATACATTGTGCATGATAATACAATTTTAATCTCATGACACATAGGGGGTCATTCTAACCCTGGCGGTCCAAGACCGCCAGGGCTAAAATGACGGGGGCACCGCCAACAGGCTGGCGGTGCCCCGCTGGGCATTCTGACCGCGGCGGTTTGACCGCGGTCAGAAGTGGAAAACCGGCAGTCTCCCGCCGGTTTTCCGCTGCCCATTTGAATCCTCCATGGCGGCGCAGCTCGCTGCGCCGCCATGGGGATTCTGACAGCCCATACCGCAATCCTGTTCCTGGCGGTTCGCCCGCCAGGAACAGGATGGCGGTATGGGTTGTCGTGGGGCCCCTGGGGGCCCCACAAAGAATTTCACTGTCTGCATTGCAGACAGTGAAATTCGCGATGGGTGCCACTGCCCCCCGTCGCACCTTCCCACTCCGCCGGCTCCATTCGGAGCCGGCGTCCTCGTGGGAAGGTAGTTTTGCACTGGGCTGGCGGGCGGCCTTTTGCCGCCCGCCAGACTTAGAATCACCCCCATAGTATTGTAAGACACATGCCTAAAATGTCATTGTACTTTTTTTCCTGCAAATGGATGTAATTCAAAAACATTCACTGGGCTGATCTGTTAGAATTCAAAATAGTTATTAAACAATATTTTGTGAGATAATCTTCCCCACAGTCATAATTGGAAAAGACTTTCAGAATTTAGCAAAGTGCAAAGTCTTGATTTAAGACCAGTTTCGTCAACAGGATAAAAGCTTTTCCATCCCTAGTTGTGAAAAGTCCATTAAACCTAACTGAAGACAATGAGAATGTGTTACAATTTCTGCGTGGTGCTTACAGTTGAGGATCGCTCAAAACCAATGCTCCACACTTTGGAAATAATTCCACTCCAAACTTAGGTATCAGTATAGTACGGTACAACAAGGATACCTGGATATTAAAGTTTAAACTTTTTTTGATACTCCACAGAGGCACTCACAAGAACAGTGTTCAGGCGAGATGATAAGTAAGAAGTTTCTTGGTGCCACTGCCTCAACCGCCATTAGCTCTTCACTTGGATTCAATCCCAGGAGCTTCAAGCAGAAAGCAGGAGGCACAACCATAAAGATCTACATGAAAGAAAAACACAAGAAAGGTAATTGGTGCTCCCCAGGTGGACAATGCTATTCTTTGTTTTTTTTCAAGGGGCAGTGATTTCTGATGGATACGTGGGGTAGACAAGGTGATTTAACGAACTATCAATTAAATAAACTGATACCTAAGACTCACAAAACATTACTATAAAAGAATGGAATTTGGTTCAGTTTCCAAGGATGTAGGGACTTAGGGAACATTTAGACGTTTCTCAGAACGTCTAGGCCACTTCTAAATTTCTCTGTCCATTTTGCTCACCAGCTCATGTGTATACTTGACCTAACTCTACAAGAGGGTCATTTGATCTATAGTGAGATGAGGGTGTGCTTCATGCACAAACTTTGTGAGTTTTCAGCTTGAGCAGATAGATATATGACCAGTTTTTGCATGTTGTGTTATGCCATGTTAGGTTATTTTATGTTAATTCTTTCTTTGCAAAGTGTTTCTGCGATCCCCATTAGCACTGTTTACCTAGAACAAGTGTGACATATAGAATCTCTTTCTCACTATAGAATGGCATATTATTTATGTAACAAGTCTTACCAATAGTGAGGACCAGTTTCTTGATGGAAAGAGGCTCATTTGCTTTACATGCTTCCATTAGGAAAGTTATTAGAATCTACTTGAAGCAGACTCCGTGACTTAAGCACTTAGTTTATTTAAATGGTTATGTATTGTTTACAGAGCAAGTGGGGAGCATTTGGAGCTGTACATAGTTTTAAATAAGGTGTATGGGATGTATATTGATTTGATGAGCAAAGTTAAAGGTGATGTGGGTCTATAATGATAGAAGTTAAGAAGCCAGTAATAAACAGAACAGACAAAGCATAGTTAAATTATAACGTAAATGGCATCTGCCACAACAGGGATTAGTGAATAACAGAAATAAACACAAACAAGTAAGTAGATTATTAGAGAAAGGCTATCATACATCGTATGATTGTGGGATGAAAAAAAAGAATGTTGGCAAATCGAGGAAGTTCTGTAGAAATTTTACATTGATTGTTGATACATTAATCATGTAAATACATGTATCACTGCTTTGGTGCCTAACTCACCATCAGTTTCTTTAGAATCAGACCCATGACCTTCATCAAAGCACAGAATTTATTCTGGGTACAACCACTATCCTCCAAAATGGAAGATCTGATGTTAATAATCTAGCACGCTCAAAATTGTGTGCGATGATAACGCTTGGGTCTCAGCCCCCATTTCGTGGGCAGCACTGATATGTTATAATATCACCTTTGAAATTAATTAACATAAAATTAGCTATCGGCCAATCATGATACTGTGAACACGCAGGAGCATAATTTATAATATCTCATCTGATGGATCTTTTTAAGTGGACTGAGACGCAAAGTTTCAGTTCAAAATAATAAGACATTTTAATTGTCATGAAGCCCATGTAACCACACAATAAGGACCAGGATTCGGTGAATGAAGTTAAGTAGTTTTATTACCAATTAATAATCAGTCCGGTAAATATGCATGTCAGAAAAACATTAAAAAAGATACAAGATTATTGCTGGCATACTAAAATCTCGCAGTAGGTTCTGTCTCTGTAGGATAAAATACAAGATAATCATATTGACAGCAATACAGTAACTGAGAATTAGAAATAGGTGTTCCATAAAGAAACTCAGATTCTCTCTCCTAAATAGGAATAAGTTCTGAAGTCATCAAATCTAAGTTCAAAATTAAAGTATGAGAATAGTTAGTATAAAGGGTCTCAAGGAAATCCAGAAAGATAGGAAGGTGTTAGTATACAGCAAGCAGAGAGGTCTGTACCCCTCTTAGTCTAAAGGAATCTGTCCTAACTTCAGATGGTGTGATCATTAATTAAAACAAGTAAAACTTTAGCAACAATCATATCTCTCCCCTCACCACCAGGGACCCATCATTCACTTCTCTTCATGTGCATTTGCAACATCACCTGAATTTCCTATAAAACACAGAACATTACTACAGCCTTGAGAATCTCTCGCTCCTGATACTCGATGAATAGGAAGATTCATCTGCTCATTAGGTCTCCACGTTTCTTGCCAAAATTTCTCTTCACAGGTCTTACTATTAGTAAACTACAGGCAACACTACTCGTTTATTCTAGCTAATGAAACCACCAGAATGCACCTACAAAAGAAAGAACAATCTAACCAAGCAAAATACATTTCTAAATTAATGACTTTAGTCATGCTAACTTTAACTAAACATTTAATGTGCATTTCGAATACATGATTATACATGCACACGTACATCTTTAAAAAAAATGCAAAATATGAATAAAAAATGCATTTTACTTCTGCAAATACAACTTAAAGTGTAAACATAAAACGTGAAGAATGAATACATGAATGCAATTTAAATGAACATTAGTGCACACACTTATAAACTTCAGTTTCTCAGTGGTAAAATTTCATTAATTAATTTAAATGTTCACACATGTTATCAAGACACATATTAAAAATGTCAGAAATAAATGCGTAATTGAACAACGATAACATGTAGTGGATGGAGTCTAAATTGCACTACTCCAGTACTAAGAACTAAGGGCCAGATGTATCATTCTTCACAATAGCGATTACCTAATTGCGATTTTTAGCAAATCGCAATTAAGTAATCGCTATTGGAATGTATGAAACTCCAGGAGTTTCATACTGCGATTCGCAAGGGCTCGCAAATGGACCTACCTCATTAATATTCATGAAGTAGGTCGCAATTTGTCTGTGATTGCTTTTCAATAAAGCAATTTTTTTTTTTTTAAATGCAGCCCGTTTTCCTTAAAGGAAAACGGGATGTGTTTAAAAATGAAAAATTAAAAGTTTTCTTTTCATTTTTTAAGAGTGGGACCACTGCCTGCTCTTAAAAAACGTTTTTTGCATGCATTCACAAAGGGGAAGGGGTCCTCATTTGCGAATGAGTTACCACCAGTTTGAAATTGGTGGTAACTGCGATTGTTTTGCGACCACATTCACGGTCACAAAACATTCATACATACCTCTGCGATTCGGTATTAGGAAGGGACGCCCATGACACGCCCCTTCCTAATACCGAATCGGTATGTAGTCTCAAATTGGACTTGTTACATACCAAAATGCAATCGCAAAAATGTTTGATATATCTGGCCCCACATGGGGACTGGTGCTTAGAAAAGTCGAAGCATGTTTTTGTTTTTAAATGTATGCCCCTGGGCAGAGGATATGGGGAGCAATCTGAGGGAGTCTCATCTGAACAAATTGAGGTCATTATTACACACCCACAATTAGGAAATGAGAATAGATGGTCCAACCTAATCGTAATTTGGCTCAAACATATAGATATTTTGTCTGAAAATATGGTGTGCAGTTGGATATTAGAAATGGGGGATCCACTTTGTGATAATTATATTGAAGAACTGGGCATAGTATGGAAATAAATTTCCATATCAGTGGTCTCCAAACCTTTTAATGCCACGCCCCCAGTTGAAAAATAAAAATCATTGCCCCCCCCTTGATTTTTTCACAAATATTTTATAAAGATGGCAATGTTTAAATATGTGTAGACGTATTTAAACATTGCAGTTAAGTACTGCTACCCTTTTAAAAATGTAATAACATGTTTCTTCTTAGAACAAAGCACTGTTATCTGTGTAATGCTTTTTTTGACCAGAGCCTGGTGCTCCCCTTGGGGGGTCGCTTGAGGCCCCCGTAGGAGGGCCCGCCCCACAGTTTCAAGACCCCTGCTCTATATTAAGATTAATTTATTAATTTGTAGGGAACTACATTGGTGAGTTTCACTGTGTTTCTGAAAGTACATTGAGGAAGTCTTTTCTTTTATTTCATTTTTATTAGCTTGTGTTTACAATGGAAAGACCTATTCTCACGGTGAAGTTTGGCACCCCGTTTTCCGGTCTTTTGGCACTCTACCTTGCATTCTGTGCAGCTGCAAAGATGGCCAGCAAGAGTGCCAGAGAATCACATGCCCTGAAGAGTACCCCTGTGCCCACCCGGAGAAGGTGGAAGGGAAGTGCTGCAAAATCTGCCAAGGTATGTGGAGAACCGCCATGCTTGCACCAAGGAAAGAGGATGTACAGTCATTCTCCTACGGTATTGTGCGCTTGCAAAACCAGGTTTGTATATCAGAATATTGTTGACAAATTGAATGTTTGCTGTAAATATTGCATCTTAAATATGGTTTACAAAAACATACTTCAAATGGGTGTGTATATTATATTATTAACGTGTGTTCTACAGGTCACTGTAATGTAAACACTCACTATACATTTTCAAATGTACCAGTGTTCCAAATACATATCAGTGTTCCTCCTCCCTTTTGTTCCTCTCCTGGTCAGTCTTGTTCTAAGAGTGGCAAATTAAAGCTTAATAAATCCATCTTCATAAATGTGAGCAAATTGTAAAAGACCGATTTTATTTGCACGTTCTGAGTCAATAATATGAAAACATTTCATTTCGTAAAGCTTTGAAAAAACGGTTCTCTCTTAAGGGATCTCCATTGATAGTCATAAGCACTGAATAGTCCTGCATCCGTGTGGGGATACTGGAGAAATTTTTCACAATATAACTTCTTAAGTGTAGATATTCGTCTTTCTTAGGGAAGGCTTGCAGAGTCACTTAAGAAAGAAAACTATTATGCAGTCAGTGGGAACAGGAACAATACCGGATTCTTCACCTTGTACTTAAAAAAGGGGACAGGAGAATTATATATGTGTATAATTTCATTATGTTTTTGTAAAACAGCATAAATGTCTTTCACAAACCCTTTTTTGATAGAATATAGAGATGAAGGAAAGCATGGCAGTGTAGCCCTATAGGCTGTCATCATATGAATTCATCATCATCATATTCCTTTATTTCAGTTCCATGGAACCATAAAAGGTACATAAAAATATGCATCATAATATCGTCAAAAACAAGCATAAAACAAACATTTTATTTTAAAATATCCGATTCATCATGACACACCATTTCATGGGTCTGAAAAATATTGCCTTAGATACAGTTGCACCCTTTACCTCCTTGTAAGTGCATTCAACCTAATGTGCCATATTGATGTTAGGTAGCTTGCAATTGAGACCAGAACAGAATCTTTTGTACAAGTTTTACAAATCCTAAGGGCATTAACTCGATCCCCAAGACCAAGAAGACTGCACAGTGGTACAATTCACTTTAAACGTTGCTTTGCATAGGCCATACAGAAATATAAAACTTGTTTAATGTTCTCCACTGCCTCACAGTCCATAGGTCAAAAATTTGATATATCACCCTTATTGGACCAATGGCAGGTGAAAGAAGCCAGGAAAAGATTTCCTAGTCTGAGTTTCCCAGAAAGCTCCTGTGTTAATGGGTTAGAAATGAAACTGAAATATGGTTAAAAATCCGGCACACATTTAAACAGCAAAAAAGAGTCTACCAAGCTGCCTGAAGGAACTCCAGAGATTTTGCACCTAAAGAGAAATTACAGAATTATGATTTTAGCTTGTCGTTGGCATCTCCGGGTAACATATAGGGATGTAACCAAACACCTTCCACACCCTACTTGCACAGGCAATTTATTTTGTGAACAAATCAAAGAATTTTCCCAGTAGATTGGCCATCCATTATTTTATCTAATGTAGTCTCCATAGGGTTCTATATCCTCTAGGGACCAAAGTCTTATCCAATATTGGATGGGCTTCAATACCGCAATATCTGAAATTTGCCTAAGATTGAAGTTGAATCTAATTGGTAACGTAGATGTACTAGCAGGGAGTCTTAAAAGGGACTATATAAATATGTTTTCTATTTTTTCAAGAGTAGCAAGATTATAGTGTCCCCACAAATCTGCCCCATAAAAGGCAGCACGCATGCCTTGATCTTATATATCTCCATGGAGGGAGAGATTGCAAAGGCAGAAGCCCTATGAGTAAAGCTTAATATGGACCCTGTTTTTTGCTTCAAGGTCAGATCATCTATCTGGGCCATCAGTAGTCCAAATAGACCAAATAGTCAACCTCTAGACCCTTTCCAATGCCTTACCCTCTAAACCTATCTTGTTCCTTATGTTTTTTGCTATCACCGCACACCATAAACTTTGTTTTGTTGCTATTGATTGCTAACCCATACTCTTTCCAAAAAACACTGAATTTGTCTTATAATATAGATAAACTAATAATAGGTGTTTTAGATAGCAAGAGAGTATCATCTGCACAGAGTGGGCACGGTGTTTTCACCTTGGAGGAATGTTTCTCACAATGTAAAAGATAGGGAATGCATCCAGTTATATAGAGGAGGAAAAGCTTAGGGGCCAAAACGCATCCCTGTCTGACTCCTCTCCCTATGAGATATCTTCTATCATTTCCCCTAAGGGGCCTGACCTGACCCTCACACATTTTTCTGAATGTAGCACCTGTATTAGGGGCAATAGACCACTCGGAAACCCGATCCCATGCAGAACCACCCAAAGTTTTGCCCTTGGGACCAAGTCAAATACAGCTCAAGGCAAGGTACAACTCCTACCTTTTTACTGTTAAGGCCTAGATTGGTGTTAAGGAAGAGACATCGGTCATCATCGACCCAACATCAGTCGACATTAAAGGCCCATACACTGTCGATGCACAGACCGAGATCAATGTTGAGGAGTGTTTCTACATCCGGAAGGATTGGATCGATGTCGAGGTGTCTACAGTGGTCAGTGTCGAGGAGCAGATCAACATTGAGGGGTCGTAGTAGAGCAGCAGCAGATTCTTACCTCTCAACAGCACATAAATACTGCCACGAAGTAGCTTTAAGGAGGCATGCTTGGCTTCGTTTAACATCGCTCAAACTAGAGTTTCAGCAAAGGATCCAAAACCTACCATTCTCAGGTTCCACTCTATTCCGAAGTCACACTTAAAGCGGTCGGTGTAGGGATACCAAAAGAGCAAAAAAAACTCCTTCAGACCAATTCCGGTTTTACCTTCAGAGGGTTCAAACCCCTCAGTGGTATCAAGGTCGATAACAGCAACAACACCAAAGACCCTACGAACAACAACGAAAGCAGACAAGATAAAGAGCCACCCAACAGGCTCACAGTGGGGGTAAACTGGCAACAGGATCCAAACCATGAGTTCTAATTTCCCTCTCTTCAGTTACCCACTCCGGTAGGGGGAAGCATTTCTCATTATCTGGCAGAGTAGCAAAAAAAAGAATCATGCAAGACACCTTGGTTCTGAATATTGTGCAAAATGGGCACTGTCTCAGATTCACGAGTCTCCCACCGTTCATACCTCCAAAACCGTCCAATTTCCATCTACCATTGCTACGAACAGGAGTCAACATCCTCTTACAGAGGAATGCGGTGGGAGCCGTTCCTCACAGGAAACATGCATTTATTCCAGATACTTTCTGGTGAAAAAGAAAGACACAAGCATATTCAGGCCCGCACTCTACCTCAAAATAGCCAACAAATGGATTTGGCAAGAAAAGTTCCAGTTGCTGGCATTGCATCAAATCTGTCCCCAATTACACCAGGGAGATTGGCTTTGCTCCATCGACCTTAATGATGCATATTTTAATATTCCAGTCACCGGAAAGCATCAAAAGTTCTTGAGGTTTGTTTTAGGGCAGGACCATTATCACTACCAAGTACTTCCATTTGACCTAAAGTCAGCAACCAGAACATTTTCAAAGTGCATGGAAGTAGTGGCGGCCCACCGCAGAAAACACTGAATCTTCGTCTACCCGTCTAGACGATTGCCTAATAAAGGCATCAACATCTCAGGAAGCCCAAGTTTATTGCAACTGGATTTGCGATCTCCTTCAGCAGTTGGGGCTTCATGTCAACCTCAGCATATCAACACATACCTGGGTTCAAACCTTGCATTATTTGGGAGCCTCCATCAACATCAAACAGGCAGGATCGTGTCCTTCGGAGGAGAGACACGTGTCAATCCTTCAGAAGTGTCACTCTCTCATGAAAGTCTCTCATCCAATGGTGAGGGCAGTGCCATCTCTTCTCGGCTTGATGGCCTCCTGCATTTTTCTCACTCCAAATGCCTGTCTCTATATGCAGCCTCTATAGGAATGTGGAACCAACTGACGGGCAACTGAGACAACAGGTTTGAACTATCCCTTCATGCAAAGCAGTCCCCATAATGGTGGTGCTCTCCAGCCAACTTCCTTCGAGGAATGCAATTTCATTCGGTAGCTTCCTCCTCAAACCATAGTAACGGATGCATCTCTACCAGGATAGGTAGCCCATGTGGCTCACCTCCATATTCAGGGCAAACGGTCCCAGAGAGAGATGACCTATCGCATCAATCTCTTCGAGCTATGGGGAGTTCATCTGTCGCTAAAGGCTTTTCATCCATCATTCACGACCCAGTCCCTGCTTGTTCAGACGGCTAGTACAACCACCATGTACTACCTTAACAAGCAGGGGGGAATGAGGTCCAGGCCCATGTCACACGAAGCCCAAACAATCTGGAAATGGCTTACAGCCTGGTACCTGACGATAGTGGCAACTCAACTTCCAGGTGTCCAAAATGCTCAAGCACATGCTCTCAGCAGAGTTCTGTAAGAATACCACAAATGAGTCTTACACGACAAAGTAATAGAAAACATCTTCAAACTCTGAGATACTCCAACCATCGACTTGTTCGCCACCGTAGAAAACAAAAAATGACAAAGCTTCATCTTGAGGTAGTCCAAGTCAGGGACAATGGGGAATGCCCTAAGGTATTTCTGATTTCAACATCAATCAGACAATATCATTAGCAAACTTTTTTCAGCATCCTTCTACTCCAGCTGAAAGAACACTTCATTCTCTAGATGTGGTGAGAGTCTTGAGGTTTTACCTTGATAAAAGACGTGACATCCACATGTTGAACCAATTCTTTATCAACTATGGTTCGTTCCATACAGGACTAGCCACTTCCAAGCAATCTATTTCCAGGTGGATAGTTTCCTGTATCGCGGCGTGCTATGAAAAAGCTAATAAGACCCTATCAACTAGACCGAAAGACACTCCACTAGGGGTAACTTTAATGAGGAATAATCCCATGGAGGAAATTTGCAAAGCTGCTTCGTTGAGATCTGTTCACACATTCACCAAGCACTACTGTCTGGATTCTGTTGCTACAGCAGATGCTCAAGTAGGACAAGCCTCCCTCAGGAATCTATTTGCTTAAAAGGCTACCTTACTCATGCCTCTCTCTTCTGCACAGCTCCTAGTGGGGGTCTTCTAGCTATTCGATTCAGTGCTTATGACTATCAGTGGAGATCCCCAAAAAGAGAAGGAATGGTTTCCTTCCTGTAATCCTAGTTCTCTCTTAGGGGAATTTCCATTGATGTCATAAGCAACCCTCCCTCCTCCCCAGTGGAGTGGACAGAGGTAACTATGGGACCTACATATCTTTCACCCACCACGCATTATGAGATACTGGTGGTCTCTAAGTTCTTAAAGGCACAGTCTCTATTTTTAACTCAAATCATGACAGCCTAAGGGGCTACACTGTACTGCTTTCCTTCATCTTTATACTCGGTCAAAAAAAGGGTTCGTGAAAGACATGCTGAAACATCATGCTCTATATATATATATATATATATATATATATATATATATATATATATATATATCTGCTGGCCCCCTTTTTAAGTACAAGATGAACAATTGGGCCATTGTCACCTGTTCCTTTAGGCTGCATAATATTGTTCTTTCTTAAGTGACTCTGCAGGCCTTCCGGAAGAAAGGCAAACATCTACGTTTAAGAAGATATATTGTGAAAAAGTGCTCCGGAATCCCTTCAAGTGGGCAGGACTATCCAGTGCTTATGACTTCAATGGAGATTCCCCTAAGAGAGAACTAGGATTACACGTAAGAAACCATTCCTTATTTTCCAATTTGTCATAATGTTTTGGGCAAGCTCCAGGACACCTTTCTATGTAGCCGAGCGCTTTATAAGTCTGTATTATATTGGATTACACATGTCAAGCTCATTCAATTCATGACTTTCTGTCCAGCAATCTGGCTCATGCATCTCAGTGTATCCTAAGACACGAGAGTCTGGTCCCCACAGTGGGGACTATGCATGCCTAGACATACACACCCATAATAAACTAGACATGCAAAATTAGTGTAAAGTAACCATACAATAATGGTATTTTCTGAAGTGATAAGATGCGTTCATAGAAGAAATGATGCATGAAATATGCATTGCTGGACTGTGGCAGACTCAGGTACAGTTCAGGAAAGTGCTATAGAGCTCCCCACTCCAGGACCAAAAAAAATCACAACATAAATAAACCAGTATCACTGACATGCAGCTGAGTAGCCAGCATTACTACAAAGAAATTGGGCAAAATATGAAGCATTGTACCTGAGTAAAAACGTCCGGACGACTGGCTGAAGTGAGAGTTCTTCATTGCTTGATGACTTCCAGAAACTAACCAGAACCAGTTAAGTATTCAAATATTGATGAGGAATTGTACTATTATTGATGCCATTTTATATGAAAGCAACACAGTCCAGTAGTTTCTCAGCCAACTGGGATCTGTATGGCTGCACGAATACAAAGCCCACATTCTTATAGGATATCCGTTGGCCAGAAAGAGCAGTGTATGCGTATTAATCCTCATGGATTTTATCCTCATAGCTACTGTGTGTGTAATGAAGGCCAAGGCGTTCACGCAGGCCTTCAAGAGTCACCTTGCTCGGTATGCTGAAAACCACCTCCATGATGCATGCTGACACCACAACACCTATATTGTTTGCAATGTAAAGTTTGTATACATGAATGAAAACTTTAGCTTTGTGTTGGAGTTTTAGTACAACAAGGTCTTATGCTTGGAAAGGGATTTGTATAGTAAGTGTAACTAACTTTTGTTGAAGCAAGTGCAGACTGATCATTATAAAAGCCATAGGGACAACTCTGTGCTTACACTCTTGTGTTTTCCTTTTGTCGCCCAAATAAAGCCTTGTGCACAATAAGCTGTCATGCACTCATCTAAGAGGCAACTAACAAGTTGAGCCATTTGCAAAATATATTTTTAGAAAAGCCATTGTGGTTATTGTCATGGGAGCCAGCCATGGTTGAATATCTGATCAGTTCCATTCTGTTGCTAGTTAATTGGAGGGAGATTTCAATAGGTTTTGTCATTCACTCTTAAATTTACCCAATGGAAAAATCCAGATGTGAACTCAATAGAATATATAGGATGTATTTATTTTTAGAATAGAATTGGGGATTCTCCCAGGGATCAAAACTAGGTTAAGGTTAGAAGGTCATCCTATCATTGTCTACTTCCAGGACCTTTGGTTTAGCATCTTTGAGGCAGATATGACTTTCTTTCATCCATTAAGATATTCTGTAGTGCTGGACCATCTCATGAACCATAATAATAATCGGTAGTGAACAGGAGTGTGTTCTATGCTATGTAACAAGTAGCTGTCCTTAGTCATTTGTTTTTTGTTTCCTTCATCTTTGTTACTGATGATGAGTGAGATGTGCATTCTTTCTCCATTCCACTATAGGTAGTGTATAGGTCTCCCACTGAATTTTGTAAATATTCACTGGGTCACTTGTGGGCTCTAATAAGGGCCCCTGCTGCCTTTGGTTTTACAAGCTTCACAATGTGTAACTGTGGTTGTGGTCACTGCACATATATTCTGTGGAGCTTGTCTCCTTTCTGTGTTGAATCACTCCCTTGTTCAAGACTGTTAGAAATGGGAGTTCCTGGGTGAGTAGGGTAGGCACCTCAGCCAGGCAGAGACCGCCACTTTAGTCAGGACAAGGGAGCTACACACCTAAGGCAACCCCTGCTTATCCCCTTGGTAGCTTGGCACAAGCAGTCAGGCTTATCCCAGAGGCAATGTGTGAAGCATTTGCACAACACACTCACACCAGTGACACAATAAATACACCACAAAGACAACTCCACAACAAGTTATCTAAAAATAAACAGTATTGCACAAAACAAAATTAGACCACCAACGACATGTCTCAGTAATGCCCTGCTGCACAAGCAGATGTCAGATTATCACACATATTATTAGTACTCTGCAAACCAGCAGCAGTCAGGTAAACACATTATTACCAAGAATAAATGCATCTAGAATGAAACATTCCCCAAAGGCAAGTCATCATTATCACCAACATAAATGCACATATCCTGAAAACCTTTCTATATTGCATATGTCATAAATCCACCCTGCAAGGTACGTGTACTGCAGCCCCTGAGAATGTATATATGTCCCTCCAAATTGGCAAGTACGCCATGTTACATAAATCAGGTCATACAATAATACCTAGCAGAGTAGGAGGAACAAGCATATCCTGGCGGAAGGAAGCAAGATCATAGGGGTAACCAGTCCACGGTTCCTCCTATATAAAAATCACAGTGCCTCTGCCCTTCTCTTATGAGGAATGCCATAACCCTGTATGCTTGTGTCCCAATCTAGGATCTCCTGTGCTCCTATTCCCACACAGATGGTCAATTTCCCTCCAGGAGGCTGGGCAGTCACAAGACTTCCTTTGAGGGTTTCCCTCCCATCCTGCCAGCCGTGTTGTGTTGCTGCCAAAGAAGAGAAAAATGCCCAGAGGGGCTCACCTGAAACAGACAAAAACCCCGCAGCCTCCACTTACTTCTACTGCTGGAGCCGGAAGAAGGCAAGCAAAGCAGAGCACCGTTTTGAACCCCTGGAGAGACCTCTCCCGGTCTCCCTCCTTCTGAGGTAACGTTCTTGTGCAGCCAGCTGTAACCATGCAGCAAGGCTGCAGTGGCGGTTTACCACCTGCCACGAGTCCTTGGGGAGCGCATCTAGAGCCCTCCAGGGTCTGCGGTCCAAACATCTTGCTCCTCAGTGGACCCACCTAGCCCTCGGGGTTTCTCCGATATCCTCGCACCATGGGAAGGCGCCTCCTTCCTGCTTTCAGCCCAGGCCGCAACGGTGACTGAGTACAAGGATGGGGGCCTGCTCGTGCCCATGGGGGCATCGCCGAGAGCGCGCAGCTTGCGCGCTGCTCAAGAGGCTGCTGACGGGCTCCTTATCACTCCACGACATGGGGGGAGGGCACCCTTGCGCCACAGCAGGCACCATTAAAGCACTTTTCACACGCTGGTTAGACCAAGAAAAATACTGTGCTCTGCACGTACTGTAGGGGAGAGTGAAGCGCTCTCCAGGTGCTTTCCAAGGGCAGGGGACATCCCACTCGTGTCCAGCTGCAGGAAGCAGCACCACAACAACATAAGGGTAGGGGGACAGGGTCACCCCACCCAGCCCCTGGAAACAACTGTGGGGGCACAGGACTGCAGGGCCCAATCAAGCAGGCCAGCACAAGGGTTTAAAAACAGTGGCAGTCCCTCTTAGTGACCTATCAGGTCACAGGTCAGCACAACAGCGGGGCATTTTCAAGGCGGTTCCTAGCAAGTTCTTCCAGCAACTAGTGCCCAGTCCATCAAATTCCATCAGTGTCTAATACTGTGGGGGACAACCCCTATACTTACACTCATTTTGCCCAGCCTCTAATAGTGAGGAGGAGGTTCCAACCAGTTCTAACCAGTTCCAGGAATGCCCTTCTCCTCCACATTGGCTCCAGACATCAGTAGGGGGTAAACAAGCCTTTTAAACAAACTGCTACTGAATTGGTGGTGGGTTAAACCTTACAAATGCACCTGTCTTGGACTACCATAAATATTAAAACTCTGTGAACTATATTGTCGCCGAATATCTATGGCTATACCTGTGCACAAATCACAGCACCTGCCACCACAGGGGCAATCCTGAAAGGATTACATGCAAAAAGATATGGATAGTGCACCACTGCGCAAAGTCAGTAAAGTCCAGTAACACAACGTTGTCTTTTAAAAATCTTCATTTTTTATTATTGCTTTTTCTTGAACAAACGAGCAATCAGCCAACGCGTTTCGTCCTACACAAAAGGACTTCTTCAGGGCTTATATTTGCATGGTCTTTAAATTGATTGTCTTTTCATATTATTGGAATTAAATGTCCAACCTATTATTACCCTTAACATAAGGGATCAGCCATGTCCGTCCCGGTCGGCAAAAAGTTATTTGACTTTGCGCAGTGGTGCACTATCCATATCTTTAAGCCTTTTAAACAAGCCTTTTGTGTTAGGGCAGGGCACGGCCTATACAAATGTAAGTGTGCCCCACCCCTACCTTTCCCAGCTCAGTAAGACCATCAGTATGCACATGTACTCCTCGTACACCTCCACCCTCCCTGTGTGATGGCTGTCTGGAAAGTATGCGCAAAGTCCAGCTGTCACCCTACCCCAGATGTAGATTGGAGTCAAGCTGCAAAAGCACCAGAGTTATAAGCACAGAGAAATGCTCACTTTCTAAAAGTGACATTTCTACAATGGTATTAAAAAATCCACCTACACCATTAAGCCGCATTTCTCACTACCATTCCATCCACACCAAACGTGCACACCACCCCTCATATATAAGACAATACCTCTTAGCCATATGAAAGGGCCTTTTCAATACAATCCTATGAGAGAGGCAGCACTCATAGCAGTGAGAAACCAAACAGGCTGTTTGCCACTACTAGGACAGGCCACACAACAAGACACATGTCCTACCTCTTACCTACACAGCACCCTGCCCATAGGACTAGCCAGGGCCTACCTTAGGTGTGACTTATATGTAGTAAGAGGGGAGTTCCAGACCTGACAAATACATTTTGATGCCAGGTCCCTGTGGCAGAAAGCTGTGCATGCAGGCCCTGCAGTGGCAGGCCTGAGACAGGATAGCAAGGCTACGTCTGTGGGTGGCGCAAGCTGTGCTGCAGGCCCACTTGTAGCATTTCATTTACAGGCTCTGGGTCTCAGAGATACCACTGTACAAGGGATGTACGGGTAAATTAAATAAGATGATCGGGTGTAGGCCAATTAAATCAAACTTAGAAGGGAGAGCACCTGCACTTTAGCACTGATCAGCAGTGATAAATTGCTCAAAGTCCTGGAGCCAGTGAAAAGAGGTCAGAAAAAATAGAAGGAGGAAGGCAAAATGTTAGGGGATGACCCTGCAAAAGGGCCAAGTTCAACAAAGACATATCCCTTTTCTTTGCTTTTCCTTGTTTGTTTCACTGGAAGGTGTGTTCTGGTTTTCATTTCTCCTTCCCCATCAGTTTGTTTCTATTTTATACTCTTGCTTGCACTCATGCCTCAGTTCACCCTCCCATAGACTTTCTTAAGTTCCTCCCTCTGCTCTTTCACAATGCCACACATAAACTCAATAATCCCTGAAAAGGCAGTTTCGGTTATAAGCCAGACCTATGTAGTTTGCTGCTAGTTTGAATGGGTGTGAGAGTGCTGATAGTGGGGTGAAACCACTAATCTGAGTGGTGTGAGACTGCTAGTTTGTGAGGGCTGTGAGAGTGTTTCTAATGTGTGACTGATACTCTAATGGTGTCGTAGTTGGACTCTTGCTCTGGGCAAGACTGCTGGTTTAAGGATGACAGTACTTATGTTTGTAGGCGGCTATGCCTATCCTACAACAAGTCGCAGCTGTCCTCCCAACCCTTCCGGCACACTAGCAGCACCTCACCAAAAACCCAAACAGTAAAAGGTGATTTGTGGCAGCCTTTACGCATGGACTCGAGAGTATGAAATCTCAGGGAGTGTCGTGGTTAAACGGAGATTATCCCTTTCTCACAAATAAATCATGTCTCAACCAAACACAGGCAATAACGAAGTTCCAGTAAAGTTTCAATGGTTTTTATTTAACACAACTGCAATCTGCGGTTAATCGCATGGGCTGCAATGATTAGAAAAATGAACAGTGCAAGGAACAGAATTGTAAAGACAAGAGTCATTATTACAAAGACCCCCACCATCTTGCAATAACATGAAAAGACATAAAGGGGGTCATTCCGACCTTGGCGGGTGGCTACCGCCGCCCGCCAGGCGGAAACCGTCATGCGGCCACCAATGCGGCCGCACTCCCGCGGCCCCCATTCCGACATTCCCGCTGGGCCAGTGGGCGCGAACCAAGTTTGCGCCCTCCGGCCCAGCGGGAATGAGGCTGCAACACAGAAGCCGGCTCCGAATGGAGCCGGCGGTGTTGCGGCTGTGCGACGGGTGCATTTGCACCCGTCGCGCTTTTTACTGTCTGCTAGGCAGACAGTGAAAAGCTGGCCTGGGCCCTGTTAGGGGGCCCCTGGACACCCCTTACCGCCAGCCTCTTCCTGGCCGTGAAAACCGCCAGAAACAGGCTGGCGGTAAGGGGGTCATAATCCCCAGGACAGCGCTGCTTGCAGCGCTGCCCTGGCGGATTATCACCGCCGGGGCATAAACGGTGGTAAACCGCCGGCCCCGGCGGTGCGACCGAGGCTATACCGCCGCGGTCAGAATACAGAAAAAAGCACCGCCAGCCTGTTGGCGGTGCTTTGGTCTTTTTTGCCCTGGGGGTCTCGGACCGCCAGGGTCAGAATGACCCCCAAAGTCTGTAATATGTCATAATACCCTACCATGATAGGCCTAACCTCCTACCTAAAGGAGAGCTGGGTATGTTAAACCTAATCTGCCAATGCCATGTCCATGAGAGGAGCCCCCAACCCTTGTTACCCTGGAATGAGGTCTCTATCTCAGACTCCGCAGGGGTACGAAGACTGGGTCAGTGTCAAGACGACCTGCAGCATCGGTATCAGCGATGGTGGCGTTGCCCTCTGGTCGGAATCCCTCTGATTATCTGTCTAAAGTGTGATGGATTTATACAGATCTACTTGGACCCCTGACGTAGGTGTGTTCCCAAACAACAGATAACAGGCATGCTTGGGGCAGCAATTAATATAAACAATCCCTCGAAAGTATAGAGAGGGAAAGTCCCTAAGTGTGAACACCTACTGTTTGTTTGTCTTTGTCACTTGTTGTTGACGCCTTAGCGCGGTGCACTGATAATGCAAATCATAACAAGTAGCCTAACTATAAACAAGGCAGCCATCTTAGAGGAATTAAATAATTAAATGGGCTAAGACAGAGCACGCTAAGTAGGTTAAAAGTCACTAGGTGACGGGGGCACGAGTCTGCAAGCCGAAGGCTAAGCTAAATCCTGTTATCCCATTAAAACAAACTAGGATTCACTACAATGGGTGTGAGAGCTCTGTTGGTAGTGTGTGAATGTGAGGATGTAAAATGCTTCTGGTGCTTTGCAACTACTATTCTGTGAGGGGTGTGAGAGTACTTGTCTTTGAAGGGAGTCAGAAAACCTCCAGTAGTGTGTGACTGCTAGTTTATGAAGTATATTATAACACTTCTGCTAGTGTGTGACTTTTTGTCTGTGAGGGGTGTAATGTGTGACTGTTGGCCTGTGAAGGGTGTGGGATTGCTTCAGATACTCTGTGACTGCTTCTCTCTGGGCAGTGTGGGAATATTAAAGGTAGTGTGTCAGTCACTGCTACTGAGTAGGGGTGTTTGAGCTGACAGAATTGATGGTGACCCCTGTGTATTTCTTTAATGATAGACAAGTCAAGCTTTTGAATCAATGCTGCAACCATTATTCCTAAGCGGATCCCTCTTAGTTCGCCTATGAGGTTTCCAGGTGGATTTACCTGATGAGACTGTTCACAAACAGATAGTTGTTTTAAAACACTTTTTTAAGAAAACAGTCATGGTAAGCAATATTAAAATTTCTATTTTCAAATCATTCTAAATCTCCATTTATAGTCTCTTTGTGTTAAGATAGAATCCTTGATTCAAATCCACTTGTCAGACTGGCAGATCACACAACCTCCCTCTCTCCCCCCTTCCCCGTGTAAGGGGCTGAAAACATCATAGTAGTTTCTGTTAGTCTCCCAATTCCAGGATTAAAGGGTCCTGATGTAAAGGGAATCAACGTTGTTTGCCTGGATAACATTTATTTAATATCCTGCAAAGCAAAAACCTAGAACCCATAATGAAGGGTTCCACAGTTGCATCTTGACAGCATGTCTACTGGAAGTCTCACGAGACAAGTGAGTGTGAAGCCCCTGAAATAGGGGTATCACATTAGTCAGCCTAATTATTTGTCCATAAATATACTGAAAATGGAGGAAATGTGTCCTAGGAGAGTCCACTGGCTGTAGGTCCAGTACTATTTTTTCTGTCCTGAGAAAAGTGTTATTTTGTGGTGTTCTTCCAATTATAGTTAAAATATGTGTCTATTTTAGTGGCAATGTGTTGCTGCTTGGATGGTGGTACGTGGTGGTCACTTAGTGCCTCTCTGGAGTCCTGCAAAGTATCGAACTAATGTTGGAGCTGCATCCTGGAGATCTGCCTCGCGCTCTCTAACCCGCGGCACGCGGCAATAGTTTGTCAAACTCTCACAGTTTAACTCTTCATCTTGACCTAGAGCCAAAAGTCCAGCCCACGGACGAAATCAACCCCACCAAGTGCGTGAAGAACCAGAGCAAGGTTTCGGTCTACATGTACATGTCCCCGCAGTCCGAGAGCAGGAAGGAGAACGTCCGCAAGATCGCCATAGAGAAGGAGTCTTCGGACGATGTGGACATCTACGTCTGGAAGATGGTGAAAGGTGAGGCTTCTGGCGGTTTACGAGCTGCCTACGGTGGCTCGTGAGTGCAGCTTGGGGGGGGGGGGGGACTCGTGTGCCAAACGAAATAAGTAAAAATCCAAAAGAATTAACTCTTTGCGAGGAGCGAGCCGCTGCTCGGGCGTGGGGGGCCGAGGTGGCGAGCATGTTTACTTCTGGTAGACTCCTGCCGGAGTTACTTCCTGGCATCCTTGCTGTTAATGTTTCCGCGCAGCTGATTGTCTACTAGGTATGGTATAAACAGTATTGTTCTTTCAGTTCTTTCACCTGCTTCTTCGCATATTTGTACGGTAATGACTGTCCATTTTTTCATTTTTCCCCTTGTCCTGATGCTTTGCTAATTAGGTGAACGTATGCTTTTAAGGTGCCACATCTATATAACATTGTTATATATATATTTACTAAGGATATTAGAACTTTAAATTAGTGCCTATAATAGTAGTCACACTTGCTGTATGACAATAAAGAATCTAGATGCAATTTGCAAACATTGAGCATAAATTGAGCATGCCTTCCAAACCAGAAATCGATTTGAAGTAACATCAGAAACCATCAAGTCAGCTCGAACCTATATACATTAGATCGTTCGTCTGTAGGGGCTCTAAAACTGCCCCCCAGACACCACGTTAGTGAAAGTGACCCTGGGCACCCATTGAATCTTTTATCTCGTGCCTGCCCTATGACGCGCATGGAAGGATTTTGGTTTGAGAACCTAAACATAATGATATCGGCAAAAAAGAGTTTATTTGCATAGTGCCAGCTGCCACCTTCTGTTTGTGCAGCAACAGACTTTAAAACTCAGAATTGGGAGAAGGGACTTGACGCAAGGAGCCTGACCTGTCTCGTGAACATTTCTAAGGGTTCATTTGCGCAGTTTCCGATTATGAATGCTGGGGCGCCAACGTGCTTAGCAGAGGAGTCCTTCGTTTCTGCATGTGCATCAGATGCGCTAGTCATTGGGATGTGGCTCCCTGTGAAAGACTGGGATAAGCATTGCATAATTGGGCACCATGCGACGAGAGTATATGGAGAGCTTTGCAGTCAGCATTCCTCACATAGTGCTGACTGTTCCAGATGTATTGGCTGCCTCAGCATAAAGCGCTGCACGAGTCTTGTCCCTGGCTGCAAACTCAGTGTTTCAATTTTTTTTAGCAACTTTTCAATTCCAATGAGATGGATGAGGCCTGCGTTGGGCACACCTTTGGAACAAGAGGCAGGGGCCAGCTGCTCGTGCCCCAGCCTGGCTTCCCCTTCGGCCCCCCTGGGGATGCCCTCAGTCACTGGCTGGGCAAAGGAGGTAGTGTTCTGGGGAGGCGGGCTAGAACTCCCACACGGTTTGCGTGAGGTGGCCTTCATCTCTTTGAGGGACTGCAGGAATCATTTGTGCTCTGTTGGAGGGTTGGACTAATCCTGGGGGTACTGGCAGGGACGGTTCCCCAGTCCTCTGAGGGACAAAGCAAATAGCCCCTACCAGGGCAGAACCACTGCACTATGGCAGCCCAGATGAGGAGATTATAAAACAAATGGACACAGAGGGGCTAACACAGGCCAAGCTGGAAAAATCCAATTGTGGTAGCAAAGGCTACTTTGAAGGTGGATGTGGTGGCCCTAGACGTTGGACTGCTAGATGAGGATCAAAGCAGGCTAGCTACCAGGTTGCCGAGATTGCATCTGCAATCAAGGATTTGAAGCCTCAGACATCAGACCTGCAGAAGCAAGTGGAGGAACAGACTGACCGAGTTTGGTTCCTTAAGGGAAGAGGCAAGGAGCCTGATGTGGGCTTTATGGAACAATTCACAGATTATCTGAACCTGCAGGGGCGTGGAGGGCTGCAGCTTCATTCAGACCATTGAATCATGGCTTTCTGCAAAAATGGTCGCTCAGAGTCCATCAGCTTATATTGTAGTCGAGAGAGTCACAAGGGTCCCTGCGAAATGCGCCTGCATGCTCCCCTCCACAATCTGTTGTTGCCAAGGTATTAACTTTCCAAAATAGAGACTTGATCTTGTAGCTGACCCTAATAGAGGGCTACTTTGCTCTGCAAGAAGGAAAGGTCATGATTTTCCTCAACTATTCAGGTGCAGCTAAACATTGTAATACCCGCTATAAGGGAGTTTAAAGGAAATTGAGGTATCTAAATATGAAATATGCCCTTTTGTTGGCAGCAAAGCTAAAAATAATTCTGAAGCAGTGCACATACTTCTTCTCGAAAATTGAGCCCACGTGGGACTGAACTGATAAACATGCACTATATTGAGGGAGAGGCACAGGAGCATGGGGGGTCCCTGATAGACGGGGGCTTGAGGCCCACAGGTCCCCATCCTCATCTCAGACACTTCACGAACAGCAAGCTGCCATTGCTGTGAGTTAGCCAAGTGCACTTCCTAGTAGACACGTCACACTTCCCTTTTTCAGACAAGCAATCAGAGTCAGATCGCAACAGCAAGGCATCCATGCTACCCGCAAGGGTCACACTGCCAGCGACTGAAGAACTTCTGTGACTTACCCCTACCACATCCGCCCTCACGCAGTATGGGCCGAGAGAGTGACAAATTAGTTAGACCTGTAGTCCCATTGAGATTCAGTTTGAGGAGGGATGGGATCAGGTGACCCTATGATGAGAAGCAAGGGAGATTCACACAATTAAACAACACATTTCTTCTATTTCCATGGGCCCAGTCAGTGGGGATTTGAGTGGGATGACTCCCCACCCAGTTCTACCCCATGATGTGAGCCGAATTGTGGGCACACCATCTGACCAGTCCTGATATGCAAACTAGGACTGAGGAACAGGCTGGGCTACTGGGCAACAGGGCAATCGATCACGGTGTGGATGGCTGCAATGGGCCAGGCTCGCACCCCATCCGCAAGTTTCCAGTACGGAGTACATGTAGCAAATACACTTTTCTGGAATTACAGTTGTTTTTCTCATTGGATGGATTAGGGAAAAGAAGTGACAGATCTTTCGGCGGGAGGTGAGGGCGCAAGAGGGTATGGAGGTCCCAGGTTCCATTACAGTGCAGCTCAAAACACAGTGGATTGCACGCTGGCTAGCTGGCTGCAACTTGAAGGAACTAGCAGAGGGGAAGCAATGTAACAAAATGGCAGGTCTTCACAGTCACCTGCTTCACATCAACAGGATACAGAAGGATCTCCTAAGGCTCAAATCGGTGGCTCACCTCTGTTACTTGAGGGCTTTATGGAAGACTCCCACTGGGGCATCCTATGCTCTGGCAATTCCATTGCATGTCTTTCCAGCTTCCAAGGGAATCTGCTTGGTTAGAGAACTGCAGACCTGGGGCCTGAATGCACTGCACAGTTGGAGAACTGTTTCAGAGTGGGCGTCTTCTAGCGTTTGAGACATTGTCTAAGGGTGGGGTTCTACCTGTTGTGTAGTTTCTGTGGCATAAGGTTTTGCTGGCAGAGATGCGCACCCTATGGGGCACCATTGATACCGAACCACATGTGCACGAGTATGCACAGGCCATTTATACAATTGGGAGCGGCCATCTCTTGATCACATGGTTGTAGAAGGCTTACTGTATAGGGGAAGAGTATTGTTAGACCACCTGAAAGGTAAATGCGAGTCGACCCTTGGGAGGGAGCTTCACAACAAATAATGGGGCAGGATGTTAGAATAACCGTTGGAAATAGCTCCCAGTTCCAGGCTTCAAAACCTACAGTGTCTCCACCTGCACAGGGCATACTTAACCACCAAAGTAATTGGCCACATAAACCAGTGGGCCAGGCTGACTCCAATTCACAGCAGATTGGTTGGCCATGCTGTGGTCCTCTTTTGGAAGGCAGTGGGTAAATACGCTGACACTAAAACACAGTCAAAATATTAAAACAAACTTCAAAGCTGTGTGCTGAATTTTACCCCTCAGTTCAAAACGAGCAGAGTTCAAACGTGATTTGCTGAACTCCTGTTGATATATTAGCTGAGCGCACCATCACAATGCATTGAAAGACGGGCCCTTGTGTACGTCAGTGGGTTAGCGCAGTTATAGGGTTGATGTCCAAGGAAAGTCAAGCCCTGCAGAGAAGAGGCAAGGGGACTCAGAGAGTACCAAAATCACAAGGCTTCAAAGAAGTTCCTTGACCCAGGCAGTCAAAACTGATGACAAATGTGCATTAGCACAATGATTGGGTACTCAAATTGATCACAGGTGGCCATGCTGTGAGCTCTTTCACCCTTCCACGCCAATAAATGATATCCAATCCATTCCCCCCCCCCAGCACTTGGAGTCTAAATGAGTTTGTGGGTATCTCTTGCTCCTATTGCCAATCGCAGGACACAAACTGATGAGAGGTTTTTTAAAAAAACACAATGTACTTGACCTGAATTATGAGCTGTAAGTATCATGCAAAAATACCCTGTACTGTAAAAATTTAAATATTTTTTTTGGTTGCATTATTCTCCGGTCGAAAAGAAGATCAAATGAAGTGTGAAAGATGTAAACTGACGGCTTGCAGTTGATCAAAAGACGTATTTATTCAAGTATAGCTGGTAAAGAAGTTTACTCCAGTATTGGAACTCTCATAGTCACATGCTTGAATCATTCCCCATTGTTGAGATGGGAGTCCCTGCTACCACGTAGTAGTAATACCATGATAAAGATAGAGCAAGAAGGCCCTAGACCCTTCAAGTTTGCAGTCTATCAGAGTCAATTTAAAAAAGAGACTAAACGTACCCCTCAGCCAATCATGCTGCAATGCTCTTTTGAAAACTCCTGAGAGAAGCTCCAGTCTCTCAGATTTTCTATTGCACGTTGTGCTATGGAGTCTCCACTGAGCTCTGCTCAGCTTCTCAACATTTGAATACTTTATAAGAATACAGTCTCATTTTCTCTACTGCTCTGAAGGTTTCCACCTTCAGTACTTACAGTTTCACCTTATAAGATGGCTAACATCATGTCTGACAAGGAAAAGAAAAGTCTCTTCAGACCCTGTAATACTTGTGGCAGAAAGAGGTTACATTCTAAGGACCCACATCAGGTCTGAATTTATTACCTCTACCTAGATCATTCTGCAAAAGACTGTAAGGTATGTTGTACCTTTTCTATGAAAACCTTAAAGGACAGAGAAGGAAGGCTGCTTATATGGCTCCAAAAGCGAGCAGTGAGGACTCCTCTACATCTTCCAGGAGATCCCACAAGACAGAGATCACCCCATGCTAGATCCTACTTAGAGAAACCCAAAAAAGCCTAAAAAAAGACCCCTTCAGTGTCTTACAAAGGTCACAGCTTTCCAAATTCTCTCACAGATCCAGTCATTCATCAGTAAAGAAGAGAAAAGAACATTCTACATCCTTTGAAAAGACTAAAGCATCCTCCTCAGAGCTGCCTACACCACCTCCTAAGGTCTCCCACACTTCTTCCTCAACTCTGCCTGCCAGCAAGTCGTCGAAGAGCACCTCATCGTTGACAAGAGCATTAACGAGCACCCCACCATCGACTAGAGCATCGTTGCTGACACCATCAATGATATAAACGTACACAGCATCCTCAACGATGATGACAGTCACCATCTTTTCTCTACCTGCATCGACCTCCTTCTCAACGACGATATTGACGACAACAGCGCCTGTGATTAAGCCATTGATGCTCAAGATGGCCTCTTTCTCGTCGCCGAAGACTCTGATGACATCTGATACATCCTCCACCACTCTGACGACAGCCCCGTAGATGACAGGAAAAAGATTCAAACATCAGAAATCGAGGCTGTTGACCCTGCGCACACCTCTCCTAGTAAGTTGACTCCCCTCATGCCAACTCATTTGCTAGAGGAGGAAGAGAACTCGTGTTAGAAATGTGGTCTTTGGTTGAAAGTCAGGTTACCCCCTGTTCAAGCAAGGACCCTCACTCTAGTCAGGGTTAAAGAGAATCACCCTCAGCTAACCCCTGCTTACCCCCTTGGTAGGTTGGCAGATCAGTAGGCTTAACTTCAGAGTGCTAGGTGTAAAGTTTTTGTACCCACACACACAGTAACTTAATGAAAACACTACAAAATGGCACAGCACCAGTTTAGAAAAATAGGAAATATTTATCTAAACAAAACAAGACCAAAACGACAAAAATCCACCATACACAATTCAAGTTATCAATTAAAAATCAAAAGGAGTATTTAAGTAGTTTTAAAAACACACTAGCGCTGCTAGAGTGAAAATGTACCTGGTGTGTGTCAAAAATAACCCAGCACAGGCGGGTGTGCGTCAAAAATAACCCCGAACGGGCGGGTGTGGGTCAAAAATAACTCCGCACGGCGGTACTTGAGTCAAAAATCCAGCCGCACAATGATCCGAAAATCCCGCAGCGCAGGTTGTGATCTCCCAGCCTCCGTCAGCGATGCTGTGCGCCGTTTCTCCTGCTCCGTGTGTCGATTCTTCGGTCGCTTTTCCTGCGAGCGTCGTTTCTCAGCTGCGTAGCTGGCGGCGCGTCATTTTTTCAGCCGCAGATCGGATTCGCGTCAATCTTTTCCCCGCACGGCGCTCTGCTTGTGGATTTTCTTGTCTTTAGGCTGCCAGCTTCTCCTTTTAGGGTCCCAGGAACTGGATGGGCAACACAGGGCAGAGTAGGAGTCTCTCCAAAGACTCCAGGTGATGGCAGAGAGAAGTCTTTGCTGTCCCTGAGACTTCAAACAACAGGAGGCAAGCTCTAAATCAAGCCCTTGGAGATTTCTTCTCAAGATGGAAGGCACACAAAGTCCAGTCTTTGCCCTCTTACTCTGGCAGAAGCAGCAAATGCAGGATAGCTCCACAAAGCACAGTCACAGGCAGGGCAGCTCTTCTTCCTCAGCTATTCAGCTCTTCTCCAGGCAGAGGTTCGTCTTGGTTCCAGAAGTGTTTCTCAAGTCTGTGGTTTTGGGTGCCCTTCTTATACCCAATTTCTCCTTTGAATTAGGCCTACTTCAAAGTAAAGTCTCTTTGGAATGTGAAATCCTGCCTTGCCCAGGCCAGGCCCCAGACACTCACCAGGGGGTTGGAGACTGCATTGTGTGAGGGCAGGCACAGCCCTTTCAGGTGTGAGTGACCACTCATCCTCTCCCTCCTAGCACAGATGGCTCATCAGGATATGCAGGCTACACCCCAGCTCCCTTTGTGTCACTATCTAGTGTGAGGTGCAACCAGCCCAACTGTCAAACTGACCCAGACAGGGAATCCACAAACAGGCAGAGTCGCAGAAATGGTATAAGCAAGAAAATGCTCACTTTCTAAAAGTGGCATTTTCAAACACACAATCTTAAAATCAACTTTACTAAAAGATGTATTTTTAAATTGTGAGCTCAGAGACCCCAAACTCCACATGTCCATCCGCTCCCTAAGGGAATCTACACTTTAATCAGATTTAAAGGCAGCCCCCATGTTAACCTATGAGAGGGACAGGCCTTGCAACAGTGAAAAACAAATTTAGCAATATTTCACTGTCAGGACATATAAACCACATTACTATATGTCCTACCTTAACCATACACTGCACCCTGCCCTTGGGGGTACCTATGGCCTACCTTTGGGGTGCCTTACATGTAAGAAAAGGGAAGGTTTAGGCCTGGCAAGTGGGCACACTTGCCAAGTCGAATTCACAGATAAAACTGCACACACAGACACTGCAGTGGCAGGTCTGAGACATGATTACAGAGCTACTTATGTGGGTGGCACAACCAGTGCTGCAGGCCCACTAGTAGCATTTGATTTACAGGCCCTGGCACCTCTAGTGCACTTTACTAGGGACTTATGCCAATCATGAATAAACCAATTACATACAATTTTGCACAAAGAGCATATGCACTTTAGCACTGGTTAGCAGTGGTAAAGTGCTCTGAGTTCAAAAGCCAACAGCAACAGGTCAGAAAAAATAGGAGGCAGGAGGCAAAAAGATTGGGGATGACCCTGCATAAGCAAAAAAAAGTCCAACAACTCGGATATTAAAGGGCCATATGGGATCGAACACAGTCCCTCCCAGTTAAATGTAAAATGTCAGGAGGAAGAGGATGAATGTTATGACATTTATCATACACTAAGGGGAGCAGATACTTTGGGCCCAGTTCACAAAGATTAACCTATGAATAAGTGTGCCTTGCCCATGTAATGCTTCTGGTGTGCTCGTGAATTGCAGCAATACTGCAAGAGAGTGTCACACCAGAATCTATGTGAATGGGACCATCATACACACAACTAACACACATACCCTAGCTTCACTGGAGGGTGGGTTTGTGTTGCCTGTACATTTTGCTGATGGGACAATGCCTTCTTACCTTGTCTCTTTCTCCTTACCAATTATGCTGCACCCACAACATCACAAGCCAGGTCTTTAATTTTAAACGTAGAAAGCCTAATGTCAGAATTTCCAGATCTTTTCACTGTTCTTTGAAGCTTGTTATCTCAGGTGTGCCTGATCACCCTCCACATTCATTTCAGTATTTCACACTTTTTTCCCTTTATGTCAACTCAAACCATGCAAATGTTAGTACAACTTCTGATACCCCAGCAGAATTATTACCATCTGCCGGCATCATATCATGACACTACTCCATACATTCGGGTAATCTCAGCCTCTGAAGGCAGAGAGTCAAAAGTTTAAAGTACCAGCGCCTTGAAGAATGAAAACACCATTTAAGGCACATGGCGAGACTTGGGCTTTCCGCCCGTTTAGACTCTCATTGAGATGTTTTACAGGAAAGAAACAAAAAAGCGTACAGTGAGCACCATGGTACCTACAAAATTGATTTTTATTGAGCATGGGCTATTACCAGCTCAATTTAGTTTATGAAAATTGTTTTATATTATATCTAAGACCGGCAATTTACCTACATCCGTCAATGCAGGTGAAGAACTTGAGGACTTTGTACCACTAGGCATCTCTTCAGCACTATTGTTCCCCAGAAATCCATTTTGATTTCCACTCTCTCACTCACTCTTTTATACCAAATTTTGCCAAAACTCCAGTGCTTAATATGCAAAAAAATATGTATGTGCTGAATGCCGGAGTCGTGGAATAAATACCAAGGCTGCCTAGTCTTGATTCAAACACACAACTCTTCCTCTACATCCTCACACTCACTCGCTCTTTATCTCACTCTTACAGGTTAAATTTTTTTTTATTCTTGCTTTCCACCTTTATCACTGTTTTCCTATTTTAATGTTCCTTCTTGCTCCCTTTTATGACCTTCTCTCTCCTAAACTGTGTCAAGGTCTGAAAAAGAAAATAAGTCCTGGTCCCTAAATTGAATGCCAGTGCCTGCAACCACTGGCACAAAATATGCACTGAAAAATTCACCATAGTTTCAGCTCTTCTTCCAGTCTGTCCTGCAGTTGTTCTTAATATGAAGCATCCTACCTTTCTGATCCTTGTCCTTCCCATACCAAGAACTTGTTTTAGTCAATCCCATTAACACCACTTTAGTCGCAAATTTCTCTTCTTCCTTGGTTTTAGACAGTCGGTTGTACATCTCTTATTCCATAACCTTTAGCAAATTATAGAAGGAACCATAATTTGCGTATTATAAGAAAAGTGTGGGGAAAGTATTCTATTTGACAAGGTCAATAGAGGAACATTTTCCATTTTCAAAGCAGTGGAAACAATGAAATTATCAAAACATGATAGGTAACGTGGTAAACACCACAAAATATTAGGCACAGTAAAAGAAATGAGTATGAGGATATTGTTCATAACCTGGCTAAAAGGAGGACCATCCTGCCATGTTCTGCATGATCTGATGATTAGGTACCTGGGAGTGGAACTTGAATTAAGGCTGCATGTTTGCCTAGAGAACTTTGGACATGGCCAAAGTCCCTGCAAAGTGGATTCTAGAGACAGGGCATCAACAAAAAACACACCCTGCGCTTAGAGGCTTCTGGTGGAGTCGGAAGGTTGTGCATAGCAGGGTTTGGAGAGAATGGACCATCACATACAATGGCAAAATGTTGTGCCCACTGAGCATGTGTGCACCATGAGCTCTCAGGGTCAGGCTGACTATGGGGTCGTGAAACTGCTCAAGAGCCTCTTGTGAACAGCTAAAGGCCATGCGCTGCTGATTAACGGGGACAGATCGACAGGGAACTGTGCATATATTTTGACCATTGACCATTGAGCATGGTGGATGACAATGGCTAACATACCCGGAGGTCAGGGATAGTCACTAATTTCAAGTCTTTACTGAAAATCACTAACAGATCGTTTCTAAAAGGAAAATATGGATCTTTACTGTGGTCAATAAGTATTTTGTTTACATAAAATCACTCAACTACACAGCTGTGCATACTTAACTCTTTTACCATTCTGAGGTCGAGAGTAACCCAAGCGCGAGGGAAATCAGAGTTCTTCTCTGAATTGGGACATTGAGACACTCCATTTGAAGTGTGGGGTCTGTGAAACAATTTTGGGATGTCTGGGTGATTGTTAGTGATGCAGGACTGGATACAGAGAACTGTTTTTTCTCTTCATTGCATGACCTTTAAATAGGCCAACCCGTGAAGCGAAAAAGCACGCCTCTCTTAACCCTTTAAAGGGGCCCTGCAGCGAAGAGGAAAAAATTTATCTTTTGACCCTGTCCTGCATCACAAACAATCTCCATTGAGAGGCATTCTAGAATGTTGCTTTGTTTGATCAATCAATTAATCAGGAATTTGTAAAGCGCACTACTCACCCGTGAGGGTCTCAAGGCGCTGAGGAGGGGGGGTAAGGGGTGGGGGGAGAGATGCTGCTTATGCTCGAACAGCCAGGTCTAGAGAAGTTTCCTGAAGGTAAGGAGGTCTTTGGTCTGGCGCAGGTGGGTGGGAAGAGTGTTCCACGTTTTGGCGGTGAGGTGAGAGAATGATCTACCGACGATCGTAGTTCTGCGGACGTGTGGGATGTTTGGGAGGGCGAGGTCGGCGGAGCAGAGATGTTGGGTCGGTGTGTAGAAGGAGAGCTGTCTGTTGAGGTATTCTGGTCCAGTGTTTTGCAGTGCTTTGTGAGCGTGGGTGAGCAGTTTGAATGTGATTCTCTTGTTGACTGGGAGCCAGTGCAGGTTTCTCAGGTGGTCTGTGATGTGGCAGTGGCGGGGGATGCCAGGATGAGGCGTGCAGAGGCATTCTGGATGCGTTACAGCCTCTTCTGGAGTTTGGCCGTGGTTCCTGCATAGAGGGCATTGCTGTAGTCCAGTTTGCTGCTTACGAGGGCTTGGTTGACTGTTCTTCTGGTTTCGGTGGGTATCCATTTGTAGATCTTTCAGAGCTTTCAGATGAAGTATGCCTAGGTTTTTCGGACATCATTCATTGGATGACCCTTGTAAAACACACAAGGGGTCAATATATATTTCTGGTAAGATGGCGTTTTGGATAATTCAAGATGGTAACTTGTACTACCTTGTGTTCAAATGAGCTTTTCATCTTTTTTTCTAGAATTCTGGGGTATCAAAAAACAAATGTTGGTTTGAATCCAGGCGCCCAGATCAAAAAAGTGGGGTGCATGCAAAAGAGATGGATTTCCTTGCAGCGGGGTGACACTGCTTCATTTAACCTTATCATAGGTGGTACAGCCATACCTGTCTCAAAAGGAGAAATAAAACATAGCCCGCTGTGAGGGTCTACAGGTCTCGTAGGCATAGGATTGTAGTGGAGTTCTATTATACATAACAGAACATAACTGAAAGAAATTGTTCATTTTATTTTGTCTCCTTGTTGAGGACTGACCGCTTCTGGTAACGACTGTGACAAAGTGGGACAGTAAATAATGGTTAATTTAATGATATGTACCATACTTCACTGACTTGATGCATTATGATATGTGCATAGTCTCTATCAGGACACAACATGTTAGCTGTATGTTTTTTACCATAGTGGTAGTTTGCAGGACTCCTGATCACACATCTTTCACTTTACAGGAATATTTCATTTGGTTCAGATCAAGAAGGTTGGGAAACAGGAGTTTAAACGAGAAGCACACAACTTCAGACTCGTCACAAGAACAAGTGAAGGTACTTAAATACGAAACTTTACAAATTAGAAACAGGCGCGGTTTTCAAAGTTACTTGGATGCCACCTGTATTAAATGTTGATCTTAAGTGTGGATTACTTTATTTACTAAAACACATGAGCTTATAGTAGTTCAACACTTACCACATGGTTGTACCTTCTTTAGATTGTTGAAATAAAAAAAGAAAAAAAAATCCACTAATAATGTCAGCTTTTCTGGTATGTTTTTGGTTATTTTGCAACATATTACCTTTTTTAATTCATTGTGTTATGTCAGTTATAGGGTTATACATTTTCTAAGTGTTATATGTTTTGTCAGTTATAAGTACTCTAAATATTATTGTCTAACAAGTTTTATTTATTTGTCAGGATGCTTTATTATGGTAACTGTATAATAATTTCTTCAAGAGTAAGGCAGCCATGTGAGACAACTACAGGTGGGTGGTAAACTCTGCTTCGCCGGCAGAGTTGTCAGAGTTTTGCCACTCTGCGCTTCGCTTGGAGTGTGGAGTCCTGTAAAAACTTCTCCTTTACAGAGATTAAATACAACGGAGAAAATGTCATCTTTGAAGGTGGGTTTTCTCCTGACATAGATTTTTCCTTTGTCAGTGTTCTCTTTGTCGATGGCAAGGTCGTCGTTGATTGTATCATCGATGGTAGCATCATCAACGGTATCATCGGTGGTGTCTTAATTGGCAGGGATGCCGATGATATCATGGTCGACAAGCTCATCGTCGACGTTATCATCATCGATGAGTCCTTTGTTGACGGTATCATCGTTGACAGTGTCATCGATGAGTCCCTCGGCGACTGTATCATTGTTGAACACAGCTTCAATCGCAACTGTGAGTATTGTGATGTGGACGGGATCTTTGTCGTCAGTGGTAAGCTGAGGAAGGAGGTCGTCGACTGGCAGGTCAGTATCCTCGTTGTGATAACAGTCGTCGATGTCAGCATTGACAACAATATTATCATATGAGATGCTGATGTAGTAAAGGTAGATGTAGCTGTCGTCGTTACTGTAGATGTGGTCGTTGACGAGCACATTGTCGACGGTGCATTCGTCGCCGAGGGTTCATTTTTCTTGGTTTTTGTCATCGACGGCACATTGTAAAGCATGTTTTGGAAGTGCTTCTTTCAGGAAAGGAGTATTAGGCTCAGAGCGAGTGTGTTCTAAGGCAAGATTTTGTTTCTTGGAGGATGAAGGAAGGTCCTCGTGCCTCTTTTCGTGCCCATTAGTTGTATGTTCTGATTTTTGAATGACCTTTGCAGGTGGTTCTGATGTGATTTTTTCCCCAGATTTAGGTCTTTTAAAGGAAGATTAAGTCTGTGAAGAGTAATCACTTTCCTCTTCAGATAAGGGGCACTCTTTGGTCTTTAGCTTTTGTAGCCACAGCAAAAGTCTGCCTTCCCTGTCTTTTAGAGTCTTCTGAGAAAAGGTGCGACAAATGTTACAGTCTCTCACCTTATGCTCTGGATAGAGGCAATAAATGCATTCTTTTTGTGGGTCATTCAAATGAAGCCTCTTCTTCCCACAGGTGTCACAGGCTCTGAAAAGTCCTTTCTTGGTGAATTGGGGCATAGTGCCCAGTCAAACTCCGCAGGTAGTAGAAGAATTGATGTTTGGAAACAAATTCCTTTGAAAAAAGCTGAGAGGAAACTAGTAATTTGAGGACAGCTCAAGGAGACTCCCATCACACGACATGCTGTAGAAAATCTGAAGGAATCAGCCTCTGTTGAGAGTGTCCTAGAGGGTACTGTGGCCTGGTTGGCTAAGGTTTGTGGTTTGGTCCTTTTTTTAAAAGGACATAGATAGACTATAAAACCTATGGTTCAAAGCTAGTCTATTTATTATAGTAATGCACATTGCTTTTCTATAGTTCCCACTTCGACAACGGGAAATGATTCAAGCATGTGAATCTATGAAAAATACCAATACTGAAGAACTACAGTTACAGGTAAGTAATTCATTTTCTTCTTTCATCTGCTAATCTGAGAGCCCCAAAGTTTCCTGCTACTGTCTTCTGTGTAAACAACAACCAGGCTTGGATATTCCCATCTGAACCGGTGGCTACAGTTGTCAGACAGTCTGTCTTAATTGCAAGCACTGTTATTTTCTTCCCCTCATTGTTGATCTTCTTGCACAAGTCGGCAGTGGATTATATGGGCCCTCTATTTCATTTAGACAACTCTACTTATCAGTGGTGTAAGAAGTTGGGTTTTGCATAGTGAGTCATTTCCTGATTTACATGCTGTGCATTATTATGCCATCTAGTGGTGAGTCCAGGATAGTCTCCTTGTAGTCTCTCTTCTCTTTTTATTTCAATGGCACTATCTACCATTTGGGCTTAAACCCCTCTTTGAGTGATGTCAGATGTATACCCCAGAAATCCTTTGACGTAGTCTCCATCTTCAGATTCTTTTTTCTGCTGTTGGGTCTTGAAGCCTAAGGGAGTGCTCTGGAGTTCAGGAAGAACAAACTGTGCAGAGGAAGATAGTTTTCCATCAAAAACCACTGCCCATGGAAGGGGATCTATGATGACCGGTAAAAGAAGGAAAAGCACCAAAAGAACACTGAAAACCACAGTGAAACACCACAGATGAAAAGACTGACACACCAAGACCGCATGATCAGAGAATAAGAAAGAGGCATAGAATGTACTCCCTTTTGCTCAAAGTGTCACCACTAGTATGCCCAGAAAGACAAGCATGAGGTCTGTAATCTCTGCCTCCCAAAGAATCACATTTGGTATGACTGCCCAACATGAGAAGAATTCTTGCAGAAGACCACCAGGGCAAGGCAAAAACAGAAGCGGGCACACTATGCCAAGGCATCAAAAACATGTGTGGAAGATGGCAAAAAGTGACTCGACACTGACCGCGAAAACCGGGTCAGCATCTGCACCAAAAAGTTGCTCGACACCTGCGCCAAACGTTGGTGAGCACCAGGCAACAAAGCACTCGACTTCGATGCTGTAGAGTTTTTCAACATCACAAGGAAGAAGGGGAAATAGACATTGCTGTGGTTACCACACTTTCCACCCTTCTGTGCTGATTGATGGACAAGGAAGCAGCAGAACCACAGGAGTTGCACCTTTCACAATAAAGGTTACTGTCTAAGGACTACTTTATTCTGTACTGTGAATCATGATGGATGTATTTTGAAACATACTGCAACACCTGTAGCAGTAAACTACTTGGTGTGACTGTACAGAGGGCGCTACTGAAACTCCAGTAAGTGGTTTCCCATAATTCTCGTCAATGGCTGGTGGTTTTGACCCATGGCTGCCCTGCTGTCCACCTGCCCAGAAATGAGGCAATTTACTCCCCTTGATCGCTCCACTCCAAGTACATTGAAACGCCTGTCACAAACCAACACCAGCTACACCCAGTCTATATCACAGTCTATCCTGTGCAGCAGAGCTTACTGCCTGGCACCCAAACATTTCTGGATAGCCAATACCTTCACCATATAGTCTTCTTTATGCACATCAGGGGTTGCCTCCAAGAACTAGTCTATGTCCGAGCTGTGCAACATCCCTCTATAAATTCTAAACTTTTCTGTTTACACATTTTGGCTGTGACTAGTAGGGAATAGCTGCAGTGACTGTAGAAAACATTTGTACACAAGTTAACCATTACAGTACATGGACTGCACACATATGAAGCAGGGGCTGACTGCATTATGTTTTATGGTATCCTCTATCCAAACTATACAAGAGAGTGTGTATCAGTGGTGGTTCCTTCCCTAGGGCATTGGAGCGTAGCCCCTATTGTGAGGCGCTGTGCCATGTATATTTTTTTTAAAAATTATGTGTGCCTCTGGCTGCCCGCTTCATACTTAATATGGTGCTGCCTGCAGGGAGAGCTGGCCAATCGGGGTGATTGTCAATACTGACAGGCACCCTCACCATGCCGTGCTAATTACCCCAGATATTGCGTCACTCATGACATCTTCTATGATATCATTGATAATATCAGTGTAACATTTTCAGTAAAATTAACTGCATGGTGAGGGCGGTAGTTATAATTACCTTAGGGCATGAGTTATATTTACTTGAAATAACTCTAACTACAACAGCTGAATTCCTGTGGTTTTCTGCATGTAAAATCTGAACCTAACTATAATATATATATATATATATATATATATATATATATATATATATATATATACATATACATATATATAGAAATTAATCAGTTACAGCCATACTTATCGCAAAAAATGAGAACTTGTGCCCTAAGGTAACTATAACTCTCACCCTCTACATGCGCTGCTAATTACCCCACATATTACATCAGTCATGACATTTTTTATGACATCATTGATAATATCACTGCAACATTTGCAGTAAAATTATTGATGAGAGAACTGTGTACAGCAAGGGTGCGAGTTATAGTATCCTTGGGACACGAGTTATAGTTTCTTGAGATAAGTATAACTATAACTTCTGACGTTTTATGGTTTTGTGTATGTAAAATCTGAACCTAACTATAAGGTCCCTGTAACCTTTGTTTTTTTTCAGTGAATATATATTCAAATATATGTATTTGAAGCTGTTTGTGCCATGCGTATATTGTATATATGTGAGAAAGTGAGTGAGTGTGTGTGGTGTGTGTGTGTCTTCACACATAATCTTCACAAATGCTTGTCTGCTGTAGGTGGCCCCAACAGTTGTATTTCTGGCCCCTTGTATGATCCCCTTGTCTGATCTCCCCCTGAAATCACTTCTAGAGATGCCTATCTTGCTGTGTTGAGCAGTAAACAGAGCTGGAATCCAGCTGATTGCGACTGGACTGCTCTCATATTGACTGGAGCACGGAGTCAGACTGAGAGGCGAGCAGGAGTGTGAGCAAGCACTAACAGTGCCAGGCAGCTGAAGGGTAGGTCAATCAAGATGGAGGAAAACAATAAACATTAGGGGCCGATAACCAATGCTAACTGGTAGTAAGCAGAGATCCACCACTCGGTCTTGCGAGATGGGGTCCCCAGGGCCTTTTCAAGACTGGAGGAGTGTGGACCCTGGGGCCCCACTACCTTTTTTAAAAACATAGGGACCTGGGGTTGGGCTGAAGGATATGAAGCCAGACCTTGCTGCCAGGCCCCGCGGCTAACCGCCCACCATGCACAGCCTTTGGCCAAGTGTAGCGGCACATGGATTAACGTGTGGTAATTAAATATTACTTTATGTTAAAAAAACCTAGAAATTCACTGAAAAAAACAAAGGTTAAAGGGACGTTATAGTTAGGAAATAGAATTTTTTTTAAACTTTAGAAAGTCACGTGCCGGACAGATGCTGCGTGTCTAGAATGGTCTTAAATATAACTACCAACAACGACCTGGAATTGGACCTTAAATCAGGAACTGAGTATAACAAGCAGTCTGTCAGTTAGGAATGCAGTGTTTCCAGCCTCTTGAGTTTCCGCTTCCCTGTTTTCCACATTCTCCAACCTCCATGCCGTATGCTAGATTGTTCGTCTCTGTAAAGTCCGAATCCTAACTGTTGCCCTATATAAGAGCAGCCATAGTGTCTATCCCCTTTGTACAACCCGAGTTGCATTGGTTTTACCACAGCAGCGCTCAGGCCAGGGATACCATTTGCATCCTGCCCATGCTTGAGGAAGTCCCTTTGTGTTCTCTCGGTCTCTATAGCTTTCCAGTCTACCTCGCCTTCCTCATTCCACAGACACTATGGGTGAACTATAGATGCGACGCTGAGCTCAAGATGGTTTCTCTTACTTCGCCCTTCTCTGTCTCTCTTGGCTTTACCTTTCCTTCACTTGCAGCATTGGACTCCCACATTCTGCTCAGGCTGGGTCTAGGCTGTTGATCCTAATTGCAGTCATGTTAATTCAGCTCCATAATACCTTTTGCTTTGCTTTTCTGGATAAATCTGACCATAATTAACATAGCGCTGTGGATAATAAGTCTAGACCCAAACTAATCTGCATTCTTGGTCCTTTTACATATCATACCAGAAACCCACAACTATATTCTCTCCTGGCTGGAGCCTCTACGTTTCACACTGGATCAAATTTGCAGTTTGTTTCCAATCGTGCAAGCTGGTTGACTTAAACCGACTATTATTTTACAGGCTACAGCTACTGTTAAGTGGATCCAGCGGTCACGATGATTCTGCTTTCCAGAATGAAACCCACTTAGCTTTGTTTTCAGAGCAGAGCATTACTGTGGTAAACCACAACTCTTGTAAAGTTATGGAAGCCTAACACAATCCACTTATGGAGAATGCAGGGATGTTATGAATTTCATCTGTGGGTTAAGGAAGTCTGCACTGCGAGTTTTGAGGAGACGCTTCTTCATGCTGGGATATTTTATGATGAAATGATGAAAAGAGACCATTTACAAGTTATGGTCCTTTTGGTAGGTCTAGAGTCCTCGGGCCATATGTACGAACACTTTTTCCCATAGGCACAGAATGGGTAAAAACCTTTGCTACATCTGGCCCCTCGTTCCACTTCCAGTGGGACTATAGTCTTTTTATGTCCTTTTGTCATCGCTGTATTTTTTGGTCGTGGATGTTAATATTGCCTACGATTCTGATTTACTTTCTCGAAAGGATTAGATTAATAATCCAACCACAGCAAAGTGGTCCAAGGCAAAGTTAGGAGAAATAAAAGCATTTCTCCTTTTATCACCAGCTTCAAACTGGTGTTATTTTTTGGTTCAAAACCCTGTCTGCTATTGTTTAGTAGATAAGATTTTGTGTCAAAGACCATGAGTTGTTGCATGGTAACACCCGTTTACCACCCATAGAATGCCCGCTTGATGCAGAAAACAAAACGCAGCACTTTGCACTGCTTTGTGTTACTTTCAGGAGGTTTTCTGGTGCAAAAAAGTTTTGCAGTAGAAAATAAATGTAAAAAAAAAAATTAAACTGGTTAACTGGTTTGCATCACTTTTGTGACACAAACCTAGTGCAAAACAAAATGCAAATCTGGGCCTTAGAGTTTCATCCTTAATGAGAAATACTTGAAGAGCACAGTTCAGGGTACCATTAATAATCTTCTGTCACAAGTTTCTCTTTTTAGGTGGATGCGTGCTGTCTGCAAAGACCTGCTGTATTCAGCAAAAGGACTTTGATCCCACCTGCTGCTTACCACTGGCTGATTGCAGCATCGCGCATCCTTGCGACCTCCTAACTGGTTCGGGCATCCCATGCCTCACTTCCATTCTTGGCAGAGGTGCACTGGCCAGTACAGTTTCCTTTCACTTTCATTGTTTATCTGTTGTCAGGGGGAAACTCTTTTTAAAATTATTTCCTGCCAGACTGGAGTATCCTGCTCCTTTTCTGATTTTGAAATGCTGTTTTACACGCCTGCTTCGGCTCATGTTCCGGTTTCAGGATGTTGTTTTACTTCCTGTATGCATTTACCCAAAAGGAGTATTTGTATTTATTAAAAAAAAAAATAAGCATGAGAGAACCGATGATATATTTATTTTTTAAAAAATGTAAGCACAAGAGAACTGATGTTGAGACTCAAACCTGGTTTCGCAGCTCCAAAGTTCGCAGCTCTGGCCGTTATACCACAAGTTTGCATTTTTGTTAAGAGCTCTATGGAAGCGGCTCAGTTTATGAGTAAATGGCACATTTCGCGTAGGCCAACATGAGCTTGTTTTTATCTTTCCACTCAGTCTCCACACCAGGGAGACGCTAGGCTTGTTTTTCATGGCTGGCGTGCATCTCTTCCTCTGGGCAAAGTTTCCATGTTTTGAGTGGGACTTGGGTCTGGCTAACTGAATATAGACACAGGATTGACCTATAAGGAAGTGGAAGATGTCCCAGCAGGCCAGAGCCTCTGACACACCAGTAGGGCCCCAGTCGAATTAGTCCCGGGCCTGACTCTGTCCTTTCTGGGTCACATGTTTGGGAGAACCTGAAACCTGTTGGCCAGATGTAACTAAAAGGAGGTAACATACATACACCAGTGGTTTTACCATGTGCCTAGTTACCTCATTGAATGAAGTATGGGTGGTTTCTGGGACACATTTTGAAACAGTAATGAGTCCGAGAATGTTTGTACGTCTTTGTGAATAGATGACCGACATTAAAGCAGGGACGTAACATGACTAAATTACATGGCTGTGATTGGCACCATGGTAATTCGTTCAGAATTGAGCTGGATTGACCAAAGCCTTGATGTACAGTCATTCACCCCCATATTAAAAAGATACTCCTGTGACGAGAAGCCCATTCCACTAGCCTGATTGTGCAGTTTCGCCATCTTGATTGCTTATGTGAGATGTCTTCAATAGTTTTTACAATATTACCACTTCATCTGTCTCCCTTCATCCCGTGCCAGAACTCAGATGGTTGCGTCAGCTGTTATCTTCTCAGTCAGCTGCAGATTATCCCAAACCCTGGTCAGTGGTTGTGAGTCTGATCTTTAGTTCATTGATGTCTTGGGGTGCTCAAGGTGAACGTAGTATTTCTCAAGCGCAGAGACGCATGTAAACGGATGTGCTTTGCATGCGCACAGCTGTGACTTCATATTTGAAGTTGCCCCCAGATGCTGTCCAGGAACCAGAACAAAGATACCAAACCTGTGTATTTTTCCTTGAAAATGCTCACTCAGGAATCCAAAGACACTTCCGGCCAGGCCTGCGTCTAAACCTTCAAACTGCGTGACTCTTTGAAATCAGCTTGTGGCAGAAGTGAGCAAGGATACCGAAAGTGATGTCATATGCAGATTAGACCAACCCGTCATCCGGAAGTGCTTTGTAAAGCTGACATTCAGCCCCTCATAGCTCCCATGCCACCACCAAACCATCTAGTTATAGCTGATTGGATAATATAGAATTTATAGCCCCTAGAGCTGATTGGTGACTGGGTTACAAGCAGACCACCTGATAGGCTGCAGGCCCCAGTGAGCTAAAGACCAGGCAGCCATTGACCTGTTGGGAAAAGCTCAATTTTTTTTCTGGAGGCCAGTTTCAGTCTGAGCTAGAGTAGACAAGGCGTAGCAAACCACAGCATCTCCTAAATCTAATTCCAACAACCGATATTAAGAATAAAAGGTATACTCCTGGAGGTGGAATGAGAACCCAGGGCAACATACCACTGTTTGTTGGACCAAAATGTAAAAGCACTTGTAATAATTTGCTTTTCTATCCTCAACTGATATAAATTGCCAATTGTGATCCATGAGCTGGACTCTCGTCTCGCTCAAGGAAAAGCTACTGTTCACAGGACCACAGCAGCTCACAGTCTGGTGGTGATTTCCCCTTCCCCAAAATTTAATTTGGTCTTGATTATTTTAACTCTTCTTCCAGTCCTTTATTTAGTCTTAGAAGATCGGGTGCTTGAGGGCTGTTGCATCCTTGATTACGCAGGGGTCTGACTGAGAAAGGCCAGAGCACCCCCAGTTTGGTATCTTGAGGGTTCTGGTTCCAGGGCCATGACATTCGTCCACAGGGGTAGCTCTGCTGTAGCAAGTGTTAGTTTTCATCCGGTACTGTGCATTCCTTTCCACATCTGGTGAATGGGCTGGAACTATACTTGTTTTTGCCAAACTTGAAAATCTTTAGGAGTGGATATGAAAGTCTCTGAGACCAGACACAACCTACTGTCAGTCAACAGAGGCTGTATTATCTTAATCTGTTGATTTATTCTTTTTTTTTTTTGTCCGGGGGTTATTAATGTTGTCTGCAGCTAGAATAAAACTAATTGGGTATTCCTCTGGGAATTGAGAACAAGGCTCTTGTACAGTTTTACTTGTTTATGAGGCAAGAAAAGAACAGTTATCACTTTACAATGCGAACAGCTCTAACTCGAGCAAATACGAAAACTGTTGCATTGCAAATGCTTGTTTTAATTTTCGGGAAGTTGGGAAACACCATGTTTATACCTTACTTAGATGAGAAGAACTGTTAAGCCAGAAACCTTTATGGATCACGTGACTGTGTTAAAGAAAATATATATGCTGTAAGCTCCATTGAGTCGAGAGATATGGTTTCTTCTTGGAGTCATGGCAACTGCATCCAAATCAACTGAGCCTGAGATCCGCCATTGAACCCAGGCATTGTCGTCTGACATTGTACCAGCCTTTATCATCAGATATCCTCATCAGCCACCTACTCAGACCACCGTCCAAAGCCACATACTGCATGGACTCTTCGTGAAGTGCTTTAGTGGTGCATATTGTGAGAGGGCGGGACCTCTTCCCAGTACATAATTGTGTAAACGGAGCCAAGAACTTTCATCAGTCTGAGACACGGTGGGTCTCACACTCTGTGATCCTGGGGGATGCTCATTTCACAGGTCGCTGGAGCGGCGCTATTTTATTGAGAGAAGAAAAATGTGTGGCAGGAACAAGCCCTGAGAGGGATGCACCCACCATTGAGCGGACAGCGGTCCCCCAGTGTGCACTTCAGAGGGTTTCTTCGGTATGAAGTTGACCTTCACTCCGTGCCTTGTGAAAGGCCAGGAGGGCCTCGTAAAAGAAGAGCAGTGGTTTCAAAACCTCGAGGTTACATCTCGCCAACCACCGTAAAACTGTTTTTATTTCAGTTAGAATACATCTGGATTTCGAAGAAAACTATTGCAGTCTTGGTGCGAAAGCAAGGCTGCAAGCATTAAAATTCATGATAAATGTTCCTGGGGTGTGCATGACGCTCCATCTTAAAAGGGGCCTCTGGGTGGCAAGATATATTGAAGCATCGTCTACCTTAGACGATGCTTCACTACATCTTGCCATAATGGCATCTTTCCCGGAAACACCTTATATTTGTCACCTCAACTACACGGTTATCCATGGTAACGAGTTCAATATTCCTTTGTGCTAGTTCATCAGAATTTTTTTTTGCAGACTGAAAATTCTATTTCTCAGGAACATACACACCCTTTAAATAATTAAACCGTTTGCTATTCCATTTCCAAAAGAAAGCATGCCGCAAATTTGCTGTAATCACAGACAGTAGCCCAAATGTTATGGACACAATTCACAAAGAAATTCGTGTCTGCATTTTATGCATGTAGATATACAAATGTTACAATTTCCCAAACCTTTCAAGGAGCACAAGCATTTCTAAGTGCATTTAGAAAACAGCGCCAGTCACAGACTTCCAGGAGTGCTCCTGAATTAAGGCTTTCCGGGAGCAGTTAAACACATGTAATTGTCTATAGTGAACAACGATGCATGCAAAAATGCTTTTTCCTATTTGCAATTGCACTTTTTTTCCCTCCTTTTTAAAGTTCCCTTTCCTTCATCTTCGTCAGTTTGATTGTATTTTCAACCCATTCTTAACCTGCAAATGAACTTGCTTCTTAACAGTGTAAATGTCCGAACGTTTACAGAATGGGAATGACAGCAAAAGTTTACGAATAGCCTCGAGTTCACGTTTGACAAACGAATATATATAGAGATAGATAGATAGTCAGACAGTCAGAGAGATAGATAGCTAGATATATATCACATAGGGGTGCTCGCACCTACAGCCCAAACTGCTGAACGTAATAACACGAAACTTGACATGAAAATAGAACTTTACTCAGAAAGTGTCCTTTTTTTGGTTTGGCGTAAATCAATTTCTGAACTGTTGCAGTACAACCATTAAAAAGATTATTGAGTGCACTTTAAATGTTTATCACTTTTGTGTATCTCTGCTGTTTGGGATTCGTTCATCCACTGAAAATACTGAAATTATAAAAAAAAAGTAATCTGATTATCCATGGGAGCCTTTTCTCCCATCAGTCCTTTCAAATCTATGGTTCCAAAGCTGGAATTGCAGATCTGAGAGTTCTCACTGACTGCTGCAAGAGAAAAAATAAATATCTCATTTCAGAACTTGGGGTACACCCTATGGGCCATTTTAGAATTTGGGGCACACCCCCAGCACTTGCAGCAGAAATTAAAAGGCCACATAGGGGCAGGATCAATAAACCTTGATCCCCAGGGAATCCTCCCTTGGGAAAAATAAAAACAAAGAACGTTTCACAAGAATTGAGGGATCAGCGGTAACGTTTTTGGGAACTGCGGCTCCCTGACATCTAAAATGACCACCATTCCGTTTATTAAAGGCTGTGTGCAGCGGGGATTGGATGTTTGCGATGGGTTGGGCCCGAGTCTTGTGGTCAATCTCCACTGTGCATGTCCGAGGCCATGTGCAGTGGAGGTTTGGGGGTTGACCACCCACAGTTGGTTGGTTGCAGGACCTCCTGGAGTCCACGCCATGTAGACTGCTTCCACGGCACACAGCTGAAGGTGGGTTGGGCACTGCAGGGTTTGATGATGCAAAGCCACACAGCACTCTGCCTTTGGCCATGTGTAGCTAGGGTTGGCCGCCCAAAACGGGTTGGCCATCCAAAGTGGGTTGGCCAATCCCCAGTGCATAACTCCTCTCACTCATTCCTAACTTACACACACTCTCACCCGCTCGCTCACTGTTTCTTTCATCCATCTCTTCTCGTGTTCTCCACTTTCACTCATAATCACTCGCTGTCACATTAAAAAACAACATATATTATTAACTTTTTTTAACCCTTAAAGTTGGTTCTGAAAATAATCTTTTGGGGAAAACAGAACAAAATGCAACTTGAACAATGGACAATCTATCTGGATACAGATATCTACATATTTTCCATGTCTCCTGGTGGAGAAACATTTGACTTTTCTGCACTTTTCCTCTTTTTTTTTCATAAAAGATAGCCTTGTGGCTTTCCAAGCAATGCAAGCCCACAGTTTCAAAGGAGGGATAAATCTACTTTTGTTCCTCCTACTGGACGTCTTCAGGGAACCGCTCTCTTGAGGAAGGATGGCTTGTTGCATTGCTGAAGAAGACATACTTGTCTCTTTTGCATCCTTCTCTCTCTCTTCAGCAATAAACTGCTGTTCATGTCTGGCATTAAGGTGCTTGTGCAGATCTAAAGCTGTATTTACCTCGGTTCCTTCAGCTCGGCTACACAGACTGCACACCACCCACTTGAAAGGCAGTTTTTATCACCAGTTGGAATCATGAACATTTTCCAGACAATAGTTTCTGGTGGCGATCTTGAACCCACAGTCTCAACACATTCCGTTCCTTATTTGTTTCCTTTCTATGTTCCTCTGATGTTGCCTTCTCCTTTTTTTCTGCCCAGAATCCTTTGCAAAAGAGCAAAACCTTTTGGATTCCCAAAGAAAGAAAAGCACAGCACAAAAAACGAAACAGTCTTCTTTGCCACAGAACTTTCCTTGGGTTAGAAGTGCAATGATCTATGCAAGAAATTCAAGAATTAATAACATGTGGAATAGTACATGCCCGTGAACCAATTAAACCTCTGCAGTGGTCCACCGTGATCTGCGGTTTCTCTGCGGTTCCTAGGAAATAAGCATGGGCGGATCCACCATGCCCTTCAACCATGGTTCTGAGCAAGGTACTACAAATCCTGGATGGCTTAGAATATGGCAAATTTGACACGTACCACCACAGGTGTGATGTTTTCCTCAAGCAATAGATCACTATTCTTTCTTCTACCAAACACAACTTTTTTAAGTTTTAATGGGTTCATGGATTGTATTTCAGTTTACGGAACTCTGAAAGGTTGTCACATCTCTGTGATTGCATGAAAGCTACAGATGCAGAAAATGACTTGCCGGTGCGCTCGAGGAGGGCTAAACACCGGAAAAGGCATGACGTATGCATACCTTTCACTAATGAAATTAAGCGACTTATGAAAGGAAAGCCCACAAACCAGCCTAACTGATGGGCAGGACATGGGCGTGATTACAAGCTCATAGAGAAAACAACAGGGATGGAGCGCTTTGCGCTCAACCCTAAAAACATGTCAATAACCTGTAGAAAAACAGAACCCACCCTTTGGTGGGCAAATATTCACTTTCTATGCAGAGAATCATGGAGGGGAACATCGGGTGCAAGCAGCCAGAATTAGTCATGTCCAGTCACTCTTCTGTGGCACATCAAAAAGATAACGTATTGGAAGTGGCAACAACTTCCAAGAGTGGAATAGCAGATCGTTCTGCATGAGATTCCCTAGTGTGAACATTTTTCACACACCCCAGAGAATATACTAAAGCAGAAATGGAAAATCAGTCATTTGGAAGATGAGGAGGAGGACACAGTGGGTTGGACACAGGGCCTAAACACAGGCAGGTCATTTGCCGAACATCTTAGGCACGCAGCTGAACGGCATGCACAGTCAGTGTTGGCCACCCACAGTGGGTTGGGCAGATGGTCTGGCCACAGGCCAGAACCAGCAACCACCTGCTGCTGTGCTCAACCGAAGGCCATGCACAGCAGTGGTTGGCCGTCAAAGTGGGAAAGGTGCAGGCAGAAGACTTGTACAGCAGAGGTTAGAAATTAAAAATATCAGTAAAAAAAATCTGTGAAATTCCCAGAGAAAAACTTAGGTATGGGTGGTCAAACACCCAAATCCACCGAAATTTGCCATTTGTGGTCAGAGCACAAATAACAAACACCATGACTCGCGCCACCTGCCATGCCAACAAAAAAGAGCTATCAAAAGGACATGGCTGGTGGGGGAGGAATAGCATATGTTGTGTTTCTTGCAAACGTAAAATGGTAAAAATACTAAAACAATTAGCAAAAAGGAGATTCATCAAAAAACGAAAGCCTTAAAGCATGACTTTATGTAAAAAAAAAAGCCACAACTTCAACTGTTAACACCAAACCATCAAGCGCCAAACCAACTAGCAGTGGATATCAGTATTGATGTCATAGGTAATGTCATCAATGATGTGTAATGTCATTCATAGCTCACTTTCTCTCTTTTTTCATGGAATAAAAACACACACACACACATATATATATATATATATATATATATATATATATATATATATATATATATATATATATATATGTATGTATATATATATATATAGATAGATAGATAGATAGATAGATAGATAGATAGATATAGATATAAAGATGATCACATCAATGTATGGTGAGGATGCATGTTGTGAGTACTTTACAGAATGTAAAATGGTTAGATGTTCTCCAGACAGAGAATCAAAGAGAATTCGAATTGCTGGTCACTAGGTAAGTAAAAGAGCTGCCACCCCAAATGGTTTGTAAAATGTATATACTATTAACAGAGGTTAATTAGAAATGTTGAGCCGCATAGGGGCTCCTTAAGTCCCGCCTACAGGCAGCAGTCCGGGTAGTTCTCAAACCAGCTGAAAAATGTCTTGAGTCAGTACGCCGGCTGCTTGTCCTCACCAGTACACTGCCCGCTCAGACTTTAATGATGTGCTGTTTCCACCCGGCGTGGCATTCAATGGTGTAAAGTCATCACAAGAGTTTCCTCCACGTGTGCAGCCAGGTCTCATGAATATGATGATCACTCTTTTGAGATGGTGCGTGTCCCATGGCCCACCTGTCACTCCCTCCAGCCAACCTTCAATTGGTAAGCTGCCTGGGTGGCTCAGTGTCGGAAAGCGAGCCATCAGCAGTATGGACTCCTGATGCACTACTACCCTGTCTTGCGGGGATTGGTGGACTAAATGCCTTAGGCAGTGACAGCAGGATCTGAGTGTAGCAGGCCTCACCACCCAGTTCCTGCCTGCCTTGCTGCCACTGACTCTGAGGTTGAGAGAAGTCAGCCTCTCCCCTCCCACCACATGAACCAGCCCGACTAAGCCTAGCAGATGTTTCACAGCTTCGTGAGATGCTTTGGAGGGTGATTGCGCCACAGGTCCTGGATGGGCCGTTGGGTAGAGAAGCAGGCCAGGGCTTCCTAATCTGTCTCCCTGACCTGAAAAAAGATTTTTGCCTGCTGCTTGAAGTGTAGGGCTAGTTTTAATTATTTTCCCATGACAGGTAGTTGTTTCCTTGATCTTTGAGGGCACTCATTTGTTGATTCAGGTTACTTTGCCTGTCCCCACACTCTGAATCCTGAATTTAGCTGAGCAAGGTTGGATGCTCACTGTTAGATGGAAACCACTTCTGCATGCCTGAAAAAATAATCAGAGCTAAGATAGCTGAGCAGACCAATGCATCTCTTGCACAGTTCTGGGTGGAACCAGAAGGTCATAATGTCAAATCTTTAATCGAATGATCCAGCAGTGTTAGGGCCTCTTACTTTTGGTCTACACAAATTAGGGATTTGGCTGTAGTGCCTAATTTGTACAAGAATGAGTGCTGGTGCATAAAGCTCTGCTCAGACGTCTGTGGCCAGTGTAAAATGTTTCCCAATACCATGGCTGCATACCCTTAAGTTCACCTCACTCCTCTTTAATCCACTACCAGACACTCCCTGCCCTATTATCTCACTCTCACAGAGACCTGTTTTCTCCCTTTGTGACGTTTCTTCGGCCATTCTCTTCCTCCTTTTTGCCTCTTTGTTTGTTTTTCCCTCTTTTGCTCTTGGTAAATGTGTGATGCAGAAAACTGAGTGCCTGGCTCCAAAAATGAGTACCAGTGGGTGCCATTGGCAACCACTGGCTCAAATTAAGCACTGGTTGTCTCTCAATGCTGGGTTTTATTAACCTACTCAAGTAGTTAAACGAAGGGTACAACTCGGGACATCAAGGTGGGAATCTTACACTGAGTTTGGCCATGAGTCCAGGATTTTCGGGGTTTTCCAGTCTTAAACATTGGGACTGCTTTAAAAAAAGAGTTCTTTGTATTTTTGATATGCTGCTTATTTATTTATTCTTGTTTTTGTTTTGCTGCTTATGATTTGTGCTTGTAGGGTAAGGTATCACCTCTATTTCTTCTTCTTCCCTATTGTCTTTCTTTCTGCTTATCATTCCCTTCCCCATTCTATCACTTTCTTGATTTTATATTCTGTTCTCATCACCCTTTGCTTTTTCAGTCAACACCCTGCTACTTCTGATCAAAATGAGCCTCTGGGAGCTATTCAGATGTGACAAGGAAGAGTCCTACTCTTGTCTCCGCCTTTCTCTTCTTTTTATCTGGGTGTGTTTTGAGGTGTTACCTGACAATACACTTAAGCCCATATTTAAGGAAAATGATACATAACTGCGCTAGTGCAGTTGTGCTTCAAAAATATTAACGCGAGCTAACGCCATTCCTTAGCGCCATATTTAAAAAAAAAAGACGCACCATGGTGCTAAGGAATGGTTAGCGTCATGGAAAATGACCGTAGCCAGTGCTGGAAGGCGTTAGGAAGAATGGTGCTAGTGGACCAAAAATGATGTTAGACTGATTAGCAGCATAATATCTGCCACTAGTCAGCCTAGCATCATTTTTGGTTGCACATCAGCCAAAAAATTATGCCTGTCCAGGTATGGACATGACACTTTACCCAAACCACAATGCTCACCAGAGGGGACCAGTGTCCCCAGGACAACTCCAAAAGAACCGGTGCCAGCCAGGGGACGCCTTGTAAAAAGCCCCCAATGGCACACAAAAGGTATGCTTGTATACTTACCTGGGATGAGCTCCCTCCACTCGTAGTGTCCCTGTGGTATGGGTGGTGGTGATGCTGGGCCTTGAGGTAGGCATCTATGTGCTCAAAATAGTGACACCATGGTGGACTCTATGGTGTTTCCTTTGGCAAATGTCCCTAACATCCTTTTAACGCCTGGTTTGACTAGGCATTGAAATTTTAAGCTAAATGGCCTTAGCCTCTTTTTGTGGCACCGCCTTCTAGGTGCGCATCGTTTTAGCGTAGGGAGGTAAATATGGTGCTAGGGGGCTAGCGCCATATTTTGGAAGGGAACGCCTACCTTGCATATTATTGTCGCAATGCGGAGCAAGGTGGGTTGGAGCTTCCAGAAAATGACGCTAACTCTGATATTTTGATGCTAGATGGGTCTAGCGTCAAAATATAAATATAGAGTTAAGTTAGTGGCGCTTTAGCGTAAAATCAAATGATGCTAAGGTGGCACTAACGTTTCATAAACATGGAATCATTATGATGATAGCATGGCGGTGCAGGCCCGCCAAATTATGACAATGGTAGTGAACTGGCTGCATTGCAGCCAGTTCACCACCTGTACCGCCAGGGGGGTAGGACCCGTCGACCCGGCGATCCACCTAACACCACCTGCGATACTTTGAGTATCCTTACCGTCAGGGATATGGTGGTCTGTGGCGGGCGTGACTTCGGCGGTCGGTATTCTGCAGCACACATGCAAAAAAATAAAAATTGTTAAACAATAGTTTTTATCCTGGAAGGGTCCCCTTCTAGAACAAAAACTATTCCCTACATGTGTTTCTAGAGCAAAGGTGTGATCCTTGGTCCATTGGCTCTTAATGTTCACCAGAGCAGGAAGAAATGGAAACTGTGGCACACATCAGTGGATATGGTGCTCTGCTGCTCTCTTTCTGACACGCAACACAACACAGCAACTTTAGTTGATGCACTCCGTTCTTTTACTTTTTAGTTACACTGGGCCCTAGTTTGCAGGTAATTCAGGGGTGTTCTCCAAAATATTAAAGTCTCCATTCCCCAATAACTTGAAAGCAATAAGTGCAAGAGGTGCAGTGAATTTGCTAAGTGTCAGGTAACAAATAAGCTTATGTATGGTCAGTGATGAGTTAATGTATTTCAGTTTTGAACTTAGACAAAGACCTAATGCTGGAAAGGTCACATCTGAGTTAGTGACAGTATTCAATGAGGCCCAGATTTACACATTTTTCACATAACGGAGTGAAGCAACCAAATGGGCTGCACTGAATACTGTGTTGTACGGGGGGAAATGCAGCGCAGATCCATACCTACTAGATATGGCCTGCTGCTGCTGTCATCACCTTTCCCTGCACTATAGCAAGGCTGCCTTGTGTGATGTACAACCTGCACCATGGTTCAGGGGTGAGCACGTGCTGTCTAGAACAGAGTTGTACTGGAAGCAAACCTTGCCAGTACAAGTCCTGTGCTTAGACAAGTTCATAAGGAAGATCCCAATAATGCATTTGCTGAATGTGATTCACCAAGTCAATATCTAAGGAGTGCAAGTGAAATCTTCTAATGCATAGAGGTTACATACATGTTTGTAACTTATTAGGAAAGAGAAAAGGAAATATGTATATAGTTTAGGTCCAAGCAGAGTTTTGGCATGAATAGTTACAGTTTCTTTTTAAAGGTTTTAAATAGCAAAATAATGTTTACAGATAAGACAATTTTATATGAATATTTGTTTATTATTGTTACATTTCCTGCCAAAAAGGGTGCTGCAGGCTTGTGGCATGGCAGAGGGTTTTGGCTTCGGTGGTCAAGTTATTTATGGGGCTGCTCCCAGGTGAAGTCTCTCTTTTCTCAGGGCCCGCAGATTTTCTTGCTTGTCTTCTCTCTCTTGGACAGGTGCAGAACCACATCCTTTCTATTTATCACTGGACGGAGTGAGAAGCAATAGTCCGGAATACCTCGGCTTCCCAGTCTCTATTAACTCTATCACAAAGAGAGGGCACTCCTGTATGTTATTGTTCTTTTGTGTGTCACCATCTTAGGTCAACATGTTTCAGCCACATTAATTGCCCAGAAGGGTCAAAGGCTTTCTTCAGGACAAGTTCCTTCTAGATCAGTGATAATTTATCAGTAATACAGTGTATTGATCAGTTGTGACACTTTCACAAACTCAAACACATGCATACCAGTAACAACCATTATTTGGGGATTTCCCTATTTTTGTACTTCCCATATGTTTTCTTGGCTCCATAGAGTCTCACAGGCAGGCAGATCCTGTAGTCTCATATTCATCAAGGGTTCTCGCCTGCTGGAATACATGGTTGAGTACACCGAGCCCTGAAGAAAGCCTGTTGACCCTTCTGGTCAGTTGATGTGACTGAAACATGTCGACCAAGGTGTTTGGGTACATAGTATATCCTAATAACATCCTCTCGTAGGCATTTTTTAATCTTTCCAAAGGTATACAGAATAAAGAAATTAACTCAGCTGCGATTCATGAAACCTGCAGGCAATTTTAAACACAGATCCCTTAGCAATGCGGAGCTCTGCTAACAAACAGCGTTGAGCCCACCCACTTACATTAGGTCCAGTGGATGAAAATCTGATGATGAAGCGTGCCACTGGTGGTATTAATGGGTGAGGATCCTTTTATATTTTCTAAGCGATTCCAGAGTTCCTGTCCCCTACCACAGAGAGTCATCTGAGATGTAGACACAAAGGAACAATAAATTACAGCAAAACCAGATCCTCCATCCTGCTCTGGCCACCCTTCAGCATGCATCTGTCACAGATGCCGGGTGCACACAAAAAGTGGCAAATATGGTTCAGAGACCGCAGCATGGGTGATCAGTCTTGCTTTTGTTTATGAACTTGTCAATGCTATGCACTGTTTTATGTGAGTGCAGCCGATTCTGTTACTGCTCAGGGTTCTTCTAACATTTTGCATTGTACAAAGAATGGCACCATTGTTTCTTCTTCTCCTTCTTGGCACCAGACAGGAAGTTCTTTCTGTGGGAGGATCTGTTTTTTGTGTGTAAGCCAATCAAAGATGGTTTAACGTCTATCCCAACCAACCTCTCTTCCCAAACTATAATGGGGTTCCTTTTTTTCTAATGAGGTAATTTCCTGTTTCAATATGTATAAGAGATAATTGCCACCACAATACTGTAAATGTTTATTTTTCTATGTGTTTTTGGCCCTTTAATTCTGATTTTTATCCCTATATTTCGCCAGTATTTTCTTCTAGAATCTTTGTTGAGCTTCATGGCTTTTCAGATCCTGTCCTGCCTTCTTTAGGGATGGCTAGTAGATGGTATTTTTACGTACACTATAACTTATTATTTGTGCCATTCTATCTCCGGAGATTTTATTATGCATTTGAGGCTATTTCCTTGAACCTGTGACCTACTCTTGGAGACAGTTGCTGACTTACATGTTTACTATAAGGCGTAGGCAGGACTGAGGCTACAGGATGGAGTCACTCATTCTTCTGGCATTCCAGAATTGAGAATTAGGATGTGAGCATTATGTCAAGCCCCTGTCAAATATTGCTATTTCAGCTCACTGTATTCTTTATCTTCATCAATGATGTATTTGTCCATCTTGCGTAAAATAAACATTTGAGTGGAAATATGTTTAGTACAGCAGATAAAGTGGTATCACTATATGTAGTTAAAGTAAAGGAGCCTACAGGAAAGTGAGAGATAGCGCATCAGGCCATAATACATGTTAGGGAGGTTAAAGGGTTCAGATAAACTCAGCCCATGTTTCTGAGAAAGTGAGACACCATTTCCTGTTAGTTTACAATACAGCATTAGAAAAATATAAAATGAGAACTGATTTTCAGTGGCTCACCAACATCTATAGAGTGAATAGATGCAGTTCATCAAAGGGGGATAAGAAGGGATAGCAGTATAGCAGTAAGATGGCCAGGCACTAAACCAACTGCACCGTTCTTATACAGCAGTAGTAAAGGCTCAATAATTTCAGAAATATTTGATTGAGGCACTTGACCAACTTACAAATGCCAAATGATAATTAAGTGGACACAGGACCAAAAAAGCTTGTAGAGAGAAATATGCACCTTCTCTTCCAGGGGATCCTGATCAATAGTCATAAGCACTGACTATACCCACCTACATGTGTGGATCTTGAAGCACACAGAACATATATATATATATATATATATATATATATATATATATAGATTAATTTTTTTGCTTTACTATATATATATAGATATATATATATATACACACACACACGTATAACCCCAATCTGATAGAGTTGCAGATTCCTTACCTTAGAATTTCCCCCAGTCGTCAGTCTGGAACTGGAGATTTTTCTCGAACAGTACTTCTGCCGGCCGTCAGGTTGTGTTGGTCGGCTCTGCGCCCGTCATCTGCATTATGAGCACCAGATATGACGTCGCAGAACCTATATAGGCGCCACCCCAGCCAGCCCTGATTTGAAAAAGAGCTACCTCTCAGTCACTTTTTGACTGGTCTTTTTCGACTTTTCGTTCAAGATTTTTGAGTGTCTAAACTCCTGGAGCGTCAAAATGTCATCACATAAGACGGGATCCAAGCCCTGTGGATCCCTGTCATCAGGGGATGTCTGTGATAGATCTGCATCTTGTGTGCTGGTGGTGCCTGGAGCGTGACCACGACCCAAAGTTGTCTTCCGAGTGCCGGGCCATGAATCCAAAAGCTTTGAGGGAGTGGTCCCTAAGCCCACTGCGGTCTGGCGCCCGGCTCTGTGTCGTTCCTGATCTCGGTCAAGAGGAATGTCCCGAAAACAGTCACGGAGCCCACATTTATCATCGTCCCAATCCAAGTCCTCAGGACAGTTGGGTAAGTCAAGGCACAAGAAGAAATTGTAGATGAACAAGCATTCTTTGACTTCACCCCGTCCGTTGGCCAACAAGACGAGGGAAAAGGAACATTGTTGTTTCAGGCCTCCATCCTTGGAGCCTGCATCTGGGTCGACTCCGCGCCTCCCCAAGTTTCCAGGAGCCAGAGCGACCCCTACCCAATTCCAAGAGTTTCATGAGGCCATGCACCTCATAACTGGGCAGTCTGACTCCGCTGTTGCACCCGTGTGCTCCACAGGGTTAGCAGGGGACCCCTTGGGTTCCACGCCAGTGGATTTGGCCTCAGCTCCCAGGGGCACCTATGGATCCGTTCCTGGATCCAAACCGGCGTCGGTCATACCACCTCGACCTTCCCCCAGTTCTGACGTTGACACTCCCGATGCCGCCCATGCCCCCGGGTGGCATCGACCCCCATCCTTATTATTGCCGACTCTGACACAGGGCCGTATTCTGACTTCGACATGGGACCTTGCTCCGTAGGTTGGATCCTGACCATTATTCTTTTCGGTTGGGGTACTGTGAGGATTGAGAGAGGTCACTGGACCCTTTAGAAGACCAGCTAGAAGATCCCCTGGACTGGTGGATGAATCTGGGTGAGGCCGTGGTCTGGACACCTCCCGACACTGGCACGCTTTCTTCCACTACTATGGCTATGAAGGAGGGAGCATCCTACTCAGTGGTGGTGTGAAGAGCGGCTGAGGTCCTGGGCCTTAAGCTGCCTTTGCTGGCAGTCAAGACTAACCTCCTGAGAGAGGTACTTCAGCGTGAGGCTTCCTCTTCTGAATCCCTTTGCCCTTTAATGAAGCTTTTACTGATGTTCTGCTGGGGACCTGGTCCAAACCCAGAACAGGGGCTCCTGTGAACAGGACACTCACCTGCCGCCATAGACCTGCTCCAAATGACCCAATGTTGCTAACGCAACACCCAACCTCTGACAGCAGGGACCAGTCAGCGGCAGGATTCGGCATCACCTGCCCCATTGGCAGTCCATCAAGTCAGATAGGTGGATTGTGCAAATAGTCCAAAGGGGCTACTCCCTCCCCTTCGAGACTACTACTCCATCCATGCCACTATGATCAGAAGACGGAGGATCACCTGGCACTTCTGCACAAGGAGGTTACGGCTCTCTTGCTTAGAGAGCCATAGAGAGGGTCCCTGTGCCAGAAGTAGGTTGTGGTTGTCATTTCTGCTACTTTCTGGTGCCTTAAAAGGACAAGGACCTCCACCCTATCCTAGACCTTCGATCCCTCTCTTCCTAAAGAAGGAGAAGTTAAAAATGCTCACAGTGGCTCAGGTTCTGTCTGCCCTGGATGACAGAGACTGGAAGGTAACATTGGACTTGCAGGACGCCTATTTCCATATTCTTGTCCTGCCTGCCCACAGATGTTACTTGCAGTCCATGGTAGACCATAAGCATTTTCAGTTCACTGTGCTCCCCTTTGGCCTCACCAGCGCCCCTCAGGTGTTCACCAAGGTGCCAAGATGATGACAGGTGGTCGCCGGTCAGTAGTTTCAGTCTTCCCCTATTTCGACAACTGGCTGTTGAAGGCAGCTCGCCCCAGGCTGTCATCTCCCACCTCCAGATGACTGCGGACCTCCTGCATTTGCTGGGGTTCACTATAAACATGCCAGAGTCAGACCTGACTCCCTCTCAGACACTTCCATTCATCAGAGCTGTTCTGTATACGGTGCTGTTTCGGACTTATCCTCCCAAGATGTTAGTCCAGGATATTCAGGCTATGATGCCAATGTTTCAGCCTCTATCCTGGATTTCGGTGAGAATGACTCTGAGGCTGCTGGGCCTCATGGCCTCTTCCGTCCTGCTGGTGACACATGCCAGGTAGCATATGCAGACTCTGCAGTTCAATCTGAAGTTCCAGTGGGTGCAGTATCAGGGGAATCTCTCCGTCATGGTCCAGATCTCAGAGGGAACTGTGCATAATCTGCAGTGGTGGCTCTTGAGCTGCGATTGGGTCAGAGGCAAATCCCTCTCCCTTCGACAACCACATCTGACAGTAGTGGCAGCTGCGTCACTTCTGGGATGGGGTAGCCACGTGGGAGAGGCAGGGATTAGAGGCGTCTGGTCTCCTGCGGAGTCCGAGCTCCACATCAATCTTTTGGAGTTTAGGGTGATCAGACCGGCACTGAAAGCATTCCTTTCTTCTCTCAAAGGGAAAGTAGTGCAGGTGTTCATGGACAACACCACCTTCATGCGGTACTGCAACAAGCAAGGCGATGTGGGGTTGTGGACCTTTTGTCAGGAGGCTCTGCGCCTCTGGACATGGCTGGAACTTCAGGGCATTTCCCTGGTGGATCACCTCCTGGTGGGCTCTCCAAAAGCCATAGATGACACACTTAGCTGAGAATGCCTACTTGATCACGAATGGCATCTAAATTCAGAGGTAGTGCAAGGTCTCTTTCAGCAGTGGGGAGAGACATGGTTAGGTCTGTTTGCCACTGCTGAGAACATGCAATGTCAGCAGTTATGCATGTTGGAGTTTTCAAGGCAGCATTTGCTCAGCAACACTTTTCATCTGAAGTGGAGCTCAGGCCTCCTGTAGGCCTTTCTGCCCATACCACCTCTGCCCAGAGTTCTCAAGAAGATCAAGAACGACCGGGCCCAAGTAATCCTTGTGGCTCCAGACTGGGCATGAAGAGTCTGGGATCCCAAGCTATTGAGCATGGCCATCGATCCTCCGATCAGACTGCCCCTTCGGGAGGATCTTCTGTTGCAGCTGCAGGGGAGGGTTCTCTACCCAAACCTGTCCAGTCTCTGCCTCCTTGCGTGGAGATTGAGCGGCGGCAGTTGACAGCATTTGACCTTCTGCACAAAGTTTGTAATGTTATCTTGGCAGCCAGGCATCCCTCCACCAAAATGGTATACACCTGTCATTGGCACAAATTTGTGGCATGGTGCACAGACAAGTTTGTTGACCCACTCTCTGCCCCTCTTTCTGAGGTCATATTGTTTATACTTTCTTTGGACCAGCAGGGCTCTGCTTTGGGCACACTCAAAGCTTATTTGTCTGCTATCTCTACATTTCTGAGATTACCTGACCAACCCTCTGTGTTTAAGTCTCCTATTGTTATTGGGCTTCTTAAGGGTCTTACCCACATGTTTCCTCCATCACCATTCATCATGCCTGAATGGGATATGAATTTGACTCTGACATTCTTCATGTGTGCTGCCTTTGAGCCTCTTCACAATTGCCCTCTTAGGCTTCTGACATTAAAAAAGCCCTCCTTGTGGCCATTACATCTGCCTGCAGGGTGAGTAAGCTACAGGTATTGTCATCGAAGCCACTGTACCTTACCATCTATCCTGACAGAGTCGTGCTTCGCACACAGGCTTCCTTTCTTCCGAAAGTGGTTACGCCCTTCCATGTAGGCCAGATCCATCATCTTGCCTATTTTTTACCCACCCCTACATCCTTCTAAGGAAGAGGAGAGACTCCACTGCCTGCACCTGTTCTACCTTGATTGTACCAAAGAGTTACGGGTGGATGATCAACTCTTTGTTGGATATGTGGGTACGAAGAAAGGTCGGGCAGTGCAGAAGAGAAACATCTCTAGATGAGTCATTCTCTGCATTAAAATGGGCTGCGCATTGGCTAAAAAGAAACCCCTGGAGGGCTTGCTCTCTACCACAGCGACAGCTGCAGCCACTGCATTAGCATGCAGAGTTCCAGTCCTGGATATCTGCCAGGTGGCAGCATGGGTATCTTTGCACATGTTTACCAAACACTACTGTCTGGATAGTCAGGTCCAAAGGATGGGTACTTTGTCCATTCTGTCCTGAGGACTTCTTAGTATGATTTGGCTCGCAGACCCTTCCCTGGGATGGTATTGCTTGGGTAGCTATTATAAGGTAAAGAATCTGCAACTAGAAGTCTCTATCAGATGAACAAGTTACTTACCTTCGGTAAGGCCTTCTCTGGTAAAGACATATTCTAGTTGCAGATTCCTTACCGACCCACCCATCTTTCCCGCACTGCGAACTGATTTCTCGTAACAGGGACTTCCTTTTCAGGGCCCTAGTTTTGAAGCATCAGTGTTCTTCATGGGTCCGCGCTTCTGGTGAGGAAAGTTGTGAAAAGAGACTGACGTCAGTGCGATGGGGTGGCACATATATAGGTCCCAGGACGTCATATACAATGCGCATGATGCCGATGACAGACGTGGAGCCAACCGACAACCCCTTGCAGCGCACAAGGGTATTGCTCGAGAAAAATCTCCGGATTCAGACTGACACCTAGGGGAAATTCTAAGGTAAGGAATCTGCAACTTGAATATGTCTCTGCCAGATAAGGTGTTACCGAAGGAAAGCAACTTGTTCTTCATGCACATAGTACCTTTAACACACACTATATATATATAGGGCAAGGGAGATACTCACTTATGATAACCCCTGCTCACCCCCTTGGTAGCTTGGCACAAGCAGTCAGGCTTATCTCAAAGGCAATGTGTAAAGTATTTGCCCAACACACACAGTAATTTGGTGGAAACACTACAAAATGGACACCACACCAACTTAAAAAATATAGCCAATATTTATATAAATCAAACAAGACCAAAACGACAAAAATCCAACATACACAAGTAAAGTTATGGATTTTAAAATAAAAAGAGTCTTACTCCATAGAAAACAATGGATGCGTTGATGTTACTCAAAGTACCTAGTTTGCATCAAAAATTAAGCAGCACTGGCGAGCGAGCATCGGAAAAGTCAGCAATGCGCCGATTCCTTACTCGCAAGTGAGGGAGTGCGTCATTTCTTCTTCAGACGGGTAGGCGATGCGTTGTTTTCTCTCCCGCAAAAGAGCTATGCGTCGATTTCTAGAAGGGCACCCTGGTGTCCAGGCAGGTTCACGTCGATTTTGACGCCCAGCAGTGATGCGTGAGAAATCCGGCTGCATTGTGAGGAGGAACAGTGCTGCTTAGGGGTTGTGTCGACTTCAGCAGCTGCAAGCAGGTGTTCCGTTGTTTCTACCACTGCGATGCAGGTGATGCGTCAATTTCCCAGACACGATGCAGGTGGTGTCTCGATTTTGCAGCCACATTGCTGGTGGTGCATCAAATATTTCCCTGCACGGTTCTTGTGCATGGATTTCCGCCTTGGTTTCACCAGCTTTACCTTTCAAGGGCCCAGGGACTGGATAGGGCACCACTTGGCAGGGTTGGAGTCTCAGTAGAGAGTACAGGTGCTGGCAGAGGAAGTCTTTGATGGCCCTGAGACTTCAAAACAGGAGGCAAGCTCAGTCCAAGCCCTGGGAGACACTTCACAAGCAGGAATATACCACAAAGTCCAGTCTTTGTCCTCTTTCAGGCAGAAGTAGCAAGTGCAGGCCAACCCAGCGAAGCACAGTCTCAGGCAAAGGGGCGGTACTCCTCCTCCAACTCTTCAGCTCTTCTCCTTGGCAGAGGTTCCTCTTGGTTCTAGAAGTAATCTAAAAAACTGGGGTTTTGGGTCCACTACGTATACCACTTTCTGCCTTTAAAATAGGCAAACTTCAAATTAAAAATCTCTGTTGTTCACAAGATCCTGCCTTGCCGAGGCCTGGCCCCAGACACCCACCAGAGATTGGAGACTGCATTGTGTGAGGGCAGGCACAGCCCAATCAGGTGTAAATGTCAGCTTCTCCCTCCACTATAGCCCAGATGACCCATCAGGATATGCAGGCTACACCCCAGCTCACTTTGTGTCACTGTCTAGTAGAGATTCACAAACAACCCAACTGTTAGTCTGACCCAGATAGGGAATACACAAGCAGGCAAAGTCACTGAATTTAAGCAAGAAAATGCCCACTTTCTAAAAGTGGCATTTTCAAACTGACAATTTAAAAACCAACTTTACCAAAATATGTATTTTTAAATTATGAGTTCAGAGACCCCAAACTCCAAATCTCTATCTGCTCCCAATGTGAAACTACCCTTAAAAGATGTTTAAAGGCAGTCCCCATGTTAACCTATGAGAGAGATAGGCCTTGCAACATTTAAAACCGAATTTGGCAGTATTTCACTGTCAGGACATATAAAACACATCCATACATGTCCTACCTTTACCCTGCCCATGGGGCTACCTAGGGACTACCTTAGGGTTACCTTACATGTACAAAAAGGGAGGGTTTGGGCCTGGCAAGTGGGGACACTTGCCAGGTCGAATTGGCAGTTTAAAACTGCACACACTTGCACTGCAGTTGCAGGTCTGAGACATGTTTACAGGGCTACTCATGTATGTGGCACAATCACAGGCCTAAAAAAAATCACAAAAATGTTAGTAGACCTGCAGGTCAAGTAACTTAAATAATCTACTTGACCTAACTGTAATGTACTTGACCCTTAAACAGGTCTCAAATTGTGTGATCCTAGGCAAATAGTTTACAGTCACCTTTTTATTCATTCTCACATGATTGTACTTCAAATATGTGAGCTCAGCATTTCAGCAGTACAAAATAAAAATATGTTTGATTAAGAAGGCTAAAGTTTGCTGCATGCATCACAAGAATCTAGCCCATGTATAGGGATACATAACCCATGAATTCTTTTAGTTTACTAACAGCATTGCCACCAGGACAGGAGTGTTTCTCAGTTTTTGTAAACACTCAGGCCCATATTTATGATGAAAAGTGGCACTGCACTTAGTGCTGTGCCACTTTTATTGTGCCCCTCTAACACCACCATGTGTGCCCTGTATTTAAAATACTGTGCACCATGGTGGTAGTCAGGTGGACTAGCATCATAATTGTTTACAGTGTTCTGGCGCTTTGCAGGACTAGCATAAAAAATTATGTCTCTAATCCTGCAAAGCACCCAGAGACCTATTGAACACAATGGGAGCCTCTTTGCAATGCCTGCACTTAGCAGGCATTAAAAATTGCAGATAAAAATGGCACAAAAAAATCTCATAGATTCTTTTGCACCATCTGTACACACCCCCCCCCCCCCAGCGCCAGAACGCCCCCTTTGCATACATTATGCCTGGCGCAGGAATATTGTGGGTTAAGAGGTTACAAAGTGGCACAGTGCAAGCATTTGTAGGTATGGCACGGCATTTTTGCCCTTCCAGCACCACATTAGCGTCACCAAATTATGCTAATGTGGCGTTAGAATGGCCCTAGGCCACCATAAATCTGGGCCTCAATTTTAATAAGTATATTACTAAACTATGATGTGGTAGCATATTATCATCTACTCACAGTAAATTTCCAAGAAATGTCCAAACACCTCTCCACTAACTTACAGCTTTACTGATAAAACTATATAGTGTATTATAAATCTGTAAAAATTGGGTTTCAGAAAACATATCCTTTGCACATCAACACAAAGTATTCTGATTTGTTTTCATCCTATTAAAATATTTTTTCATCACATAGAAATATATAAAAAAATGGGCTTTAACAACTACTGAAATATATTTTGAAATGTTTGCACAGTTGACTTAGTCATTTAAACTTTGTGTGTTAGGAAAAACCTGACACCCTTTCTCCTTTTATTTTACATTATAAACAACAGGTCCCACAGTTCATCTTACAAAGTCCTGGAACTCTGCAGTCAGAAGAAAAATTAATTGTAAGAAAAACTGACTTTTGACCTCTGTGAACACAGAGCAAATGTGACATAAGAACAAGATTTAAAGGTACTTTTTATTGCCCCTCCACTTTTCAGCTGAACAGAACATCTGTTCTTTGTCAACTCGCCAGGAGGGGCGAGTAGGCCCTTAAAGTAGCTCGACTTGATAGCTGGACCTGATCAAATAACAGTCGCCGTAGTGAGTGGTCGAGCAGCTTTTTTGCGCCCTGAATCAGTGCTGCAGGCCCACTAGTAGCATTTGATTTACAGGCCCTGGGCACCTCTAGTGCTCTTTACCTGGGACTTACTAGTAAACCCAATATGGCAATCATGAAAAAGCCAATCACCAATACAATTTACATAGAGAGCGTATGCACTTTAGTGCTGGTTAGCAGTGGTAAAGTGCCCAGAGTCCTAAAGCCAACAAAAACAGGTAATAACAAAAAGGAGGAAGGAGGCAAACATTTTAGGAATGGCCCTGCAAAAAGGACCAGGTCTAACAATATATGAAATGTCATTTTTTCACTGATTTTTTTTTTTTTTCTGTCACGCTGCAAAAAGAAGGCACAAACAGATCCTCACACTGTCTGTATCATCTGTCTTTCTGGGAATCATCTGCCTGAAAACTGTCACCATTGCTGGAAGATGTCCAGGTGAACTTTAAAAGACAGAGAGAAAATGTGTCTCATTGGGCTGCAGGAGAGAGGAAGAACAGCTTCAAGTGGCCTTGGAGAACCCGCACCTACCTTCAAGAAGCTCTCCTCTCCCCCCAAGAAGGCGCCCATAGGAAGATCTGCAGAAAGGCATGAAAAAACTGTGTTCTTGGTCGATGTCGAGGTTGTTTGCCGTCAGCATCGAGAGTTCAATCGTCACTGGTAAGGCCTCCGTTGACGTCAACCCAGTGTCACCCGACCTCAATGAACACATGGCTATCTAGGCCTCTGTCGACGTCAGGACATCACTCGTCGACGTCGAGGCATGCAGCACCTGTTAGGCCTCCGTCGACGCCAAGACACCACTTATCAACTTCGGGCATGCATCGATGTCAACGGCTCCGTCGAGCAGGGAACAGCATCACTCAACATCGAGACACCATTCTACATCGGGCCGTCGTCAGGACAGGCTGCCTTCTCAACGTCAAGGCACACACAATCTATTCATTCCACATCACGATCTGTACAGCCACTGTCGACACTGCAACCACCGTAGACATCGAGAACAGAGAGAGCTGGGAAGTGTTCACCTTTTAGCCCAGGGTCTCAATCATTAATACCCTCAGCCCCAGCAGGGCATTCTGCATCAAAGATATTCAGATTGTGACAGTGCCACCAATAAATGTTGCATCTTTTGCACAGTCTGCACCCCCTGTGAACCTAATAAATATTTCTCCACAATGGATGGACAGTCTACGCAAGCGCAGGGAACAACAAAGTCCAGGATCATACTACTCATGTACATACTCTCCATCCAGAGCTGCTTCACGCTCACCATCACCAAAGTCAACAACGCCACCTGTTTCTCCTCTGGCTTCCACTTCTCCTCAGGAGTGCTCCTGTAGCTAGATCACCAAGGAGATTCAGAACACCTCTAAGGCATACGTCAAGCTCCAGAACATCAAGAACCAGATCCACTTCTATGTCCCGTCGGTCTTGAAGATCCAGTTGCGACATCGACAACAGAGGTCTCTTACCTGGTCTGTATCCTTTAGGTCGCCAGTAAGAGACTATTAACCCACACTGACAGACGCTCCATTGGCAAGAGTATCTCCAATAGATGATCTGTCAATGTTCAATTGAGTGTTGGTTCAAGCTGCAGCCAAGTTAACCTTATACATTCCTGCCCCCCCCAACATCATCACTGGTTTTCTTTGAGACCTTGCACCATCGATCAGTATCAAGACCATTGCTTCCTCTAGTTCCAGGCCTTCTCCAACCTGCTATGGACCTATTTCTTACCCCGGCATCTCTGCGAGCAGCTCCATCACGGATCCTCATAAAGAATAGAGCACCTGATGAGAATCCGTTATTTTTTAGGTCTGATCCCCACCACTAGACTCTGTGATCATAGCTACGGCAAAGAAGACACATGCTGTGGCTGCTTCATCGTCTATGCCTCCAGATAAAGACAGCAAGCGCATGGATGCCTCAGGTAAGAAAATGTGTGGTACCTCCACTTCCTTCATGAAGGTGGCTAGTGCATATGCCTTGTTGAGGATATACAACAGATCTCTCTGGGACTACCTTTCCAGCTTCACAGAACGACTACCAATGCAAGACAGGCAAGACTTCCAGGAGATAGCTCAGGAAGGGGGTCTGGTATCCAGTCAGATTACCAGCATAGCGGCAGATGTCTCTGATCTGGCTGCGCATGGAAGCTCACATCGAATATGCGCCAGAAGGTCCTCATGGCTTTGCCTTACAGGTCTCAAACCAGAACAACGCATTTCTCGCATGTTCTTAAAGTGCATGGCCGAATTAGCAGCACCCTCGCGAAGACAAAGGATATTCATCTATCCCTAGCTAGACGATTGGCTTATAAAAAGTTCCTCTGAGCCCCAAACGGAACGTCATTTTCAGATATGTCTCAACACTCTGCAGAGGTTGGGGGTTCAGGTCAATTTGCAAAATACATATGAAAGCCAGCACAAAGACTCCACTATGTGGGTGCAACCCTGGAAACAAAGCCACAAGAGTGTGTCCTTCAGAGGAGAGATTATTCTCAATAAAACTGAAGTGTCACAATCTCTTGCACACTCTCCATCCATCAGCCAGATGAGTTGTGTCGCTTCTGGGATCAATGGCATCTTGCATCTTCATTGCTCCTCATGCCAGGCTGCACATGGGACATCTGCAACAAAATCTGGAGGATCAGTGGAGTCACTTCTCAGACCACTGGGAGGATAAATTGACTCTGTCACAAGAGGCAAAGGAATCACTAATATGGTGGTCACAATGACACAATCTACTGGTAGTGGTCCCTTTCCAACAGGATTTTCCCATGCAAACTCTCATAACAGATGCCTCCCTCCAGGGGTGGGGTGCCCACATGGGTTCTGTACAGACGCAAGGCATGTGGCGGGACAGAGAGCAGCACTATCACATCAACATGCTGGAGTTGACGGCGGTCCATCTGGCCCTCAAGTCTTTCTATCCATAAATACGAACCAACCCTCTCCTGGTCCAGAAGGACAACACGGCCACAATGCATTATTTGAACAAACAAGGAGGCACTTGTTCTCGTCCCTGTCTCTAGAAGCGAAGACCATCTGGGAGTGGTCAATAGCCAGGAACTTAACAGATTCTGCCATTCACATTCCAGGAGTCAAAAATACTCAGGCCGACTCTCTCTCCCGAAGCACACAACTGGATTGTGCACAACAACGTCGTAGAAGACATCTTTCGAAAGTGGGGGCTGCCGCAAATGGATCTCTTTGCAGGCAAACAACAAAAAAATCGAGAGACTTCGCATTCAGGTTTTCCTGACCGGGGCAGAAAGGAATGTCCTTTTGATAAATTGGTCCAGGAAATTACTTTAGACAGTTCTCTTAATTCCCCTGATCCCGGTGATGATCAACAAGCTTTACAGATATAGGACCAGGATGATCCTCATAGTCCTGGAATGGTTTCACCAGTGGTGGTTCCCGGCCGTCCTTCACCTATCAGAAAGACTGCACAGGAGGTTTCCATGCAGACAGGATCTCCTGTACAGGCTGGGAGGGCAGATGTTCCACTCCAACCTTCCCACTCTGAGCTTGACAGCATGGTGCCTGAATTCCTCCAAAATGGGCATCTAGGCCTCTCACAGGAATGCATGAACACTCCAAAGGAGTTCAAAAGACCCTCTACCAGACGCTCTTACGTGTTCAAGTGGAAAATGTTCTATGTGTGGTGAATCCAGAATAATTTTCATTCAATTCTGGGACAGGAGGATGTCATATTGCCTTATCTTTTCCACTTAGCAAAGTCTGGTCTACCACTGTCATCTGTTAGAGTACAAATAGCAGCTATCACTGCTTACAGAAAGTCTCCAACCCTCCTTATTTTTTTCAAATGCATGTAGAGAAAGATTTTCTAAAAGGCCTGAAAAAGTTTTTCCAACTTTGCATTCCCTCTCTCCTCTGTGGTCCTCTTGAGACCGATCGGTCCGCCTTTTCAACCTGTACATAAGGCATCTTTACAACACCTCACATGGAAAACTGCTTTTCTAGTGGTAATTACTTCAGCACCCACAGTCAGCGAGATCCAGGCTCTTTGTGCTAAAGAATCTTATACTGTTTTTCACGCTAACAGAGTAGTCATGAAAACCTAAAGTGATTTCCGATTTTCACATCAAGCAGACGATTTGCCTTCTCACGTTTTTTCCTAATCCTTCCACTTCAACAAAAAGAGCGTTACACTCCTTAAACATAAAATGAGTTCTCAAATTTTACTTAGATGAGACCAAAGACATCAGACAATCTGACCGTCTAATTTTCAATTACAGTCCACTGAAAACAGGTATGACTTCCTCCAAACAGAGCATCTCTAGATAGATAGTCTCTTGTATAGCACTTTCCTACCAGCAAACATTTACATCTACGAGAAGTAAGGCAGCAACAGCTGCTCCACTGCTCCACTGAGAAATGTCTCCATTGCCAAAACTTACAAAGCCGCAACATGGAGATCGGTACATACTTTCTCCAGACATTACTGTCTACACTCAGATACCCAGGCAGATACTCAAGTAGGGCAGGGTAGTTCTTTAAGAAATCTGTTTCCATAATTGCAACAGCTGCTTTTGTCGGATCTAGATTCATTTGAAGAGGTGTGAGATGGGCTTGCTACTCTATTCAGTGCTTTTGACTATTGATGAGGATCCCCTCGAAGAGAAGGATAAATCACTTACCTCTTATCCTAGTTCTCTTCCAGGAATCTGCCTTACAGCAGCATTTACATCCTTAGTACTGTTATCTTTATGTCACTGTAAACAGATCTGACCTCACTGTCACCTGTGGGGCATGAAGGGATACAGAGTGCCAGTTTTCAACATAGTGCTTTTAAATGCATCTTATTGGCTCACAAGCTGTTCATTCCATTGCAGTTTCTTGTTTAATAAACGCTGTAATTCCACCTTTCTTTCTCTTTTGTTTTTCCTGCACACACACACACACACACGTTACTTACCTTTGTTAACGCCTTATCTGGTAGAGACATATTCTAGTTGCAGATTCCTTACCTTAGAATTTCCCCCAGTACCCTTGCGCAGTGTCAGCTGGCACGTTGGTCGGCTCAGCATTCATTCTGCATTTGACTATGTATATGTATGTGTGGGTGTGTGTGTGTATATAAATATATATATCATCATTCAAAGTGTGCTCTAGGGGTCCACACACGTAGGCAGGAATATTCAAGGCTTATGACTTTGACGGCTTTGATGATGATACCCCTGGAAGAGAACTAGGATCACAGGTAAGCAATGTATCCTTCTTTGCAATCAGAAAAATTAAGTTGTTTTTAAAAAGGTGTGTGCTCCTATATAAAGTGATGTTATCAAGAGAGAAAGTGACCTATATATTAATTGGCATGCATGGAAGCAGATAGCATCAATGTTCTCTCTATCAAGAACTGTCTGATGTCATTGCACTAGAAAAATTATGAATATAATGAAATACAACCAAGGGTTATGCAGCATCTACTTTCTCTCCAGTTAGCAGGTGTGTTGAGTTAGTTAAGGACTTCCTCAGTCACGTGTTCCAGTCACTCACGCTTATTCGAATGGCTCTAGAAAGATTCTTTTACTAAAGAAAGCGCCACTGGATCCTGATTAGCTGGTAAACTACAAACTTTTCTCTCCATTACTATTTTACTCTAAACTGTTGGAACAAGTTGTTTTTAATCAGTTATCAAGCTTTGGTGGCTGGTTGTCTCTACTTCACCCAACACAAGCAGGTTTTAGAGCTGGGTGTAAAACAGATTGCTTAGTCACAGCTGCCCTGGATGATGTAGGGATTGAGGTGTATCAGAACACTCAGGTTGCTTCGATTCTTCTTGATCTATCCACAACTTTCAACACCATAGACCACCAGATTTTATTGCACCATCTGGGGGTCCTCAGTGTCAGTAATACTGTATTGAGCTGATTTCATAGATTCTTGGCTACAAGAACAGTCCTGGTGGAACTGGGAGGACAGCTTTCAGAATGCAAACAACTTACCCGTAGAATGCCCCAGTATCCGTTGTGTCCCCTATATTGTTCAAACTTTACATGCTATTTCTCAAGAAGATGATTTAAAAGGCAGGTGTGGTATCTTTAATTTATGCTGATGATACATAAATCATCTACAGAATTGATGACAACATTGGTAGAAGTGATAGAAAAACTAAACAGTGATAACACAGAAACGCTGCTCCCATTTACTCTCAGTCTATGGACCAAAAAACCTGATTTGATGTTGAAAGACAAATTCGAAGGTGTGTCAATTGACTTCAGACTCTGATTGGATGATTAGATTAAGTCTGTGGTGATGTCGTGGGTCCATTTTAGTTATAGTTATAGGGCATAGTGATAGCTTCGCTTAGGCTTGCGGCCTGTGCCCTTTTATTTAGTTGCTATGCTCTGTATTCCTGTATTCATTTTTTATTCATTTTATTATTGATTCTTTTTGTGCTGTTGTTTTAATTTTATTATCAGCCACTATTCTGCGAAAGTGTAAGTGCTATGGATGACATACTTTGGATCATGCTCTTTTCCTCTGATTTACATGAACGGAATGGGAGGCACACAGAATGCTACTTTGTATTGCCAGCCCCAAGACTGCGTAAACAGTCCAGAGCTTAGGTACATACCTTCGTCAGGCCTCTGTGCATGAACATAAACATGTCTCCTATAAAAACATCTTGTAGGACAAAGGGCTTTAGAGAGGGGTCCAGTCAGAATTTCCATCCATGCTGCATGCCGGTTTTCGGTCGACTTGAGCCTTTGTGTCTCCACGGATCCCGATCTGGAGACTGGCGGCCTGACCTTGTACCAGGACACTGTATGGACAGATTTGGCTTACATAGCCATGCTCTCGCTAATAGGATAGAGATCAGTCTTTTAGGTAGGAATTGTATACTCATATTATGACAATATGTTGGGGTTGTTCATAGTTGCATCTCTAATTTTCACAATCCTGATTTTGTTTTTCCTCATTATTCTAATCATTGCAGCTCATATATTTTATTGTAGATAGCAGACTTTTTAATAATTGTATTGAAAACTGTCCTGCATCTGTTTTGTTGGCTATGTGCGTGTAAGAGACTTAAATGTGGAGATAAAGGGGTAAGGCTTGTTTTACCAACATTTCTCTGAGGGTCTTCAGAGTTCCATGCCAGGCTGCACCAAATCACTTCTTCCGAGTGGATTTTGGTGAGGTGCTGCTAAAGAGCCGGGAGGGTTGGGCCAACAACTGCCGACTGGTGTGGGAGTGACTCAGTCACCTACAATGCAGAGGTGCTGCCTCCCCAAATCCAGCAGTCTCGTTATAATGCGAGAGTTCATGACAGTGAAGAATTATTTCTTTCACATGTGCCTTCTAAAAAGGATCCTTTGCTATTCAATCATGTATAAAAGTTCTCCTTCTAAATGCTTTTCTTTCAGCTAGGCTTGATTATTGCACTGCTGTATAGCTTGGTCTGCCGGCATGTGCAGGCAAAAAACTCCAGCTTGTGCAGAAGAGGCAGTGAGCTTCTCTTGCATTGTCCCTTAGAAGGGAATCAGCATTGTTCAAATTCATAATAAGTTTAAAGACTTGGCTGTTCACTTCAGCACTTTGCTCTTGGTACCCTAAGTAGTTTGGGCTCCCTCGCTCCATGATGCCCATGGATGGATGTGCACTTAATAAAGAAAAACCTCTAAATAAGTATGTATGTAAATTATATCTTCAAGACTCAGGAAGGCCACTTAGATTTTGGATGTTTTCTCCCAGTGTCTTACCAAACCCAACAAAATAGAAAAAAGAAATTGCAATGCAGCCACCTTTTTTTACACAGGATCACTTAGCTGACACCTGTCCGGAAACCTTTCGTATAGACAGGGGAGGTGTGCTGACCTGATAGTCACCTCCTCTAGGTAGCCCTCCCTCAACCCCTCTCCTCCTACTCTCCCTTAACCAGGTGCCCCTCTCCACCCTGTTGAATTGGCTGCAATCACCCTGCATGGATGAAGGACAATTCCATTTCAGCCTGTGAGGTTCTGTAGCTCCATTCAGCTCTAAGACATTTTAAATGGAAAGAAGATTTCCTCATTTTCTCATGTCATTCACTACTGAGTGTTCAATCTTTGATTGGCTCGTAGAATCCTCATATGCAAAGATACCATTGACAACAATGGCAAAAACCCAAGACTCAGGGGCGAATTCATATTGACGGGCTACTTACTCCATCGCAATGGTGACATGGCCTTCAACAGATATCTCGTAACAGGATGATACTTCGGGTCCGGCCGGTCCTCATACAGGCGCAGCGATTCATTATTCGTATGTCCATACAGTGCTTACAAGGAAACAATTCTCACAAAAAAATAAAAGATTTGTAAAATTCTAATTATTGGGAACTATTGCAGCTTATCTCCTGGAATGGGAAAAAGAAAAAAATACACAGCAAACACAGAACGTTTCATTTTAACATGAGTTACTCAAACTGAGGCATACATTACTATGGTCATCTTTAGCGGGAAACTCACATTATATGCGAATATGTTGTACAGATTAAAGTATGCTATACAAAGCATGAAATATTGACTAAGTTTTACCAATAACAAGACGCAGCAGCCCCTAATTGGCGTCCATGGATTCCCCCTTCAGTGGTATCGAACTGAAATCCTACATAAGCGTACCTTCTAGACTTTGAATTTACTATGCTTTAAAATAGCATATTCGCTATGGAGTACCTGTTCAGTGTATTTCTGGCCCCTCCTGAGTTCTCTTTTCCCCTGTGCCTGTCACAAGGGGGCCTTGCTCGTAGCATGCCTCAGAATTGTTTCTGGTCCAGACATGTCCTGACCACTAAGAATGCATTAGGATGTATAACGTTGTACGTGCTGGCAGTGCCACTAACTCTGACAGCTTCTGTTAAGGAATTCCATTGTTTTGCCTTTCGAAATATCCTGGAAATGGCCCAAGATGGTTTTCTTTTCAGGGCTTCAGAATCACATATTTTTGTAAGAAAAACAACTGACGCCAGTCGTATGCAGTTAGTGATCACATTAATAATGGACCATTCTTGCCTGAAAAAAATCTCGGATGCATTCATCGGAATGTTAGAGAATTGTGGAGTGAAGTTATGCGTCCCAACCGCTTTCAGGGAACTGTTGTCTGCCCACACTTTCTTGAGCAAGAGATCCTGGGCATCTATTGCAGAGGCTTCAAGTTTGTGGATCGCTGTCCAGAGGGTTTCTGTCCGTGCTCTTGCTTGCAGAACGGCGGTTTCAGTGGGTTGAGCTTCATTCAAAGTCGTTCTGTAATGTTAGAAATGTAGATCACGGAGAGGATTGTTGCCTGGCAACTGAAGTCCCATCTCCAGCTCTATCCAGTCCATTCTGATTTTTGTTCAGTGCAAACTTTCCTATGGGAGCTAAAATTGAAAATCTTTTTTTTTTCTTGTGTGGCCTCCTTAACTTTTTTTGTCGTTAATGATCTGCACATAAAATTGCATGCTGAGCCTCAGCCGACTACACCAAGCAACTCCAAACTTTTGTGCAAATCCGTCCACGGCAGGGTCTGATTGGGACCAAAAATAAGGCACTGCAAAAAAAGTGATCCACATTCGCAGATTGCGACCTTTTGTAAAGCATTATTTTGTTAGTGTCATCATGCATATTTCGGGGGCAGTAGCATTAGCAAAGATTGCAAACATCTGCAGGTCTCCTAATGCTCAACCTTAGGTCTAAAAATGCCCTTCTTACCTTAGGTCTCTTCATCAACCGCAAACCTTTGGGTTCCTAAAAATGTGCTCACCCACAAATACTTGAATGCCAGATTCATCAGCCCATTCTAAGGCTCCTACTCTTCAAGTGGGTTCCTGATAGGCCCAAGAGTATCACCACATCCTTATGTCTGGAGGCTTTTACTCTTCATCAGGAACCCATCAACCTACTCACGCTAAGATTCTGAGGCTCCAGCTCTTCCAAGACCCACAGGCACCTGCTTAGTTTCAGATTCCCAGCAAGGGCACATCCTCATTTATGTCCACGAGGGTCCAGATCCTCAAGTCTTCTGTTCACCCTCACTTCCCCCAGGCTCTTACTCACTTTAGTACCCTGGGCTTCCACCCACACAGTTTCCTGAGTCTCCTCTTCACCCATAGTTCCCTAAGGCTCCTGGTCATGCTCTGCTTCCTGGGCACCTGCTAAATCTTAGTTCCTTGGGGTTCCTCATCACCCTCAGTTCCTTGGGGCTCTTTTTCAGACTGGGATTCCTAGTAGCACTTCCCTGAGACTTCCATTCACACTCATTACCTTTGATATTCCTATACTCCCTCAGTTCCATGAGGCTACTGCTCACCCCCAGATCCTTAAGCCTCATACTCACCCTCAGTTCCTTGAGGATCCTACTCACTCTTTTTCCACGAGGCTATAAGTCATACTCAGTTCCATGAGGCTCCTACTCGCCTTCAGTCTCTTCAGACTACTGTTCAACTCCAGTTCCTAAGTCTGCTGGTAATCCTTAGTTCCTCTGTCCCCAGGGCTCCTGCTAACACTCAGGACACCAAGAGAGTCTTTCTTGTAAGAAGGCAGATTTCTGTGTGCCCTGATCAACTGAAGATCAGGACAGAAGATCAATGGGAGGGCTGTTTTCACATCCTATGTGCAAGTGAGGACTGAGGTGTGTTGACTCAGCTTTGTGTGCACAGATTGTGCTTAACTAAGATTAGCGTGCATTGGCTGCTCTAGTTAAGGATTGAGGCACATTGATAGAGCTGTAGGTGTGTACAATTTGTGAGTGAGGTACACTTATAGAACTTTAGAATCTGCAAATAAGGTTCAAGGTGCGGTAGCAGAGCAGTGCCCGACTGAAGATGTATTTTGGGACTGAGGTGCATTGACAGAGCTATGGTTGTGCACAGAGGGATGTTCAGACCACAACTGACATACCCTGGCAGAGCTGTGAGTGCACACAGAGGAGCTGAAGGTCATGCCTGAAGAGCACTAGCATAGCTTTATTTGTACATGATTATGGGCAGGTCAAGTTGAGGTATACTGGTAGAGCTGTGTGTGTGTGTGTGTGTGCATCTATGCGCAGGTCAGGGTTGTGTTATGGTAGCAGAGCTGTGCATGCACTAGGTATGGAGGACACCCAGGAGACATGGCCAGGCACGGGGGAATGGGGTCCCCGGGGCTGAGATCGGCTTGGGGAGGGTGGCCTCCTCTTCTATTGAATGAAGACTGGGACCTGGGGTCCCCAGGGCTAAAATCAGGCCAGGGAGGAGGGATGCGCGGCCCCCATCCCTTATTCAATGAAACCAGGGCCGGGAGATGGGGTTCTCGGGGCCGAGATAGGCCCCCCTCCCCTATTAAGTATGTTTACTCAGCTATTCCATATCGAAAAATGTTCTAACATCCTTCGTGGAGGTGAATGCATTGCTGATCCACTGGAGCGCAATCTGTATGTGACTGTGGCAAGTGAGTTCTTTCTTGTCCTCTCCTGGTGAGAGCAGAGTCCATGGTTCTCCCTTTAAATTGCTATGGGTATCCAAATGTGCAAAACACCAGGAAACTGCGTCTGCTTGGCCCCGCACTGTCCACCTTAGTAGTAGGCATATGCCTTCCTATCTTTTTGCCAGGATAACGGACAGCTTAACAAAGGCACCCCCCTAAGTGCTTTTCCCACTGATTATGGTGGTGCGTTCTGGATGCTGAGGAGTATGGGGACATCTGCAGAAAACAAAGAAGCACTTACGTCATATAGATAAGAGAAGGACCCTTGTTTGGTGGAGATTTACGTCTTTGCAGTCTCTGTGGCCTCTCTATAGGATGATTTTTGTTATCACAGAATTCTAGAGAAAGGTGCACCAGGAACAGTCATGTTGCCAAAACGCACCCAAGGTCACTGGTGACATTTACTGGTGCTCCATGACACAGCTGTAGTGTAGAATACATACTGGACATTTACACAAGGAGGCAGAAAGAACTCCACTTGGGTAGATATCTTGTTTAAAGCTGTGGACTCTTGTTGGATAAAAGGGCAGGTGAGGTTCCTTTGTGGCTGACTCATTCACACTGCTACTGACACACCTACTCACAGACACACTCAGACACACACTCAAACACTCACAGACCCACTTAGACACTCATGCACCCACTCACAGACCCACTCAGACATTCACACACCCACTCACAGACGTTCTCAGACATTAATGCACCCACTCATAGACCCACTCAGGCTCATGCACCCACTCAGAGGCTCTTGCACTCACTCACTCACAGACCCACTCAGAAACTCATACGGTCACTCACAGATGCAATCAGAGACTCATGTATCCAATCCCAGACCACTCAGACCTTCATACACCCCCTGAGAGAGCCACTCAGACACTCACACACCTACTCACAGAACCACATAGAGCCTCACATATCCATTCACAGACCCACTCAGACACTCATGCATGCAATCATAGACACACTCAGACAATCACATACCTACTCAGAGACCCACTCAAACAGTCATGCATCCACTCACACAACCACTCAGAGACTCATGCACCCACTCACATACCCACTCAGAGACCCATGCACCCACTGACAAAACCAGTGAGATACTCATGCACACACCCACAGACCCACTTATGCGTGTGACGTTGGGTGGCTACACAACACCAGCCTGACAGCAAGCATCCTTATTTCTCTGCATTCCAAACTATGTGGGCAATCACCTCCAGGTCATTTATGTACAACTGTTTTCATACTGGACAAAGCAAGGTCAATTTGTTTTTTTTACTCTGAATTAATAGATAGTTTACAGGCAGTAGTGCCAACAACAAGATGTGTTCAACCAGGTCGACAAAAAGATAAGTCCGGCACCATACATGGGTAAATATACTTCTGGAATATTAAAGTGAAGCACAATAATGGAGCTAAGCAAGCAGCCACAGGAGAGGCTTCTGACCCAAGTGAATTGTGGGTTTACTTTTTTGCTTGAAAAAGGAATAATGTAACTGTGCAGAACTTATAAATAGGTTTTGTCTAAATAGCTATTTTTGAGGCATAGGGGTTGGGTTGGGTTGTGTAATAAGGCTGTGATTCCTTGTTTATTGCTCAAGTAAGTGGGGAATGGTGGGATTCTAGATACTGAAGATGTATTTTCAGGAAACTGAGAGTTCAGTAGCTATTGCCCTTTAGTATCCCAGCTGATCATAAACTTTTGGCAAAGCTTTCCAAAATATGTCCAAGACATGTTAGTAAAGACATAATGCAAGACAGAGCAAGCAACTCTGGGAAAGCTTCCATTTTGTGTGGAGAACTTTCTCATTGAAAATTCTTTAATCTACCGTAGCACACTGCATCATATCAGCACAGATACATGCATTCTTGCAAAGTCTTTACACATTAGACTAGCTTAACATCACGCATAGGCATTTACCTATCCAGATAGAGTATTAATGTTTTTGATCAATAAAATGATATCCAGGCCCACTGCCGATTGAGCAAAAGTAATATATGACATGGTTTATTGTCTTTAGAGATGATTAACTGAATGAAGCATGGTCCAGTCAGGAGCAAGAGACCAACTATTTACAAGTGAAAGTAAACCGTTAAAAGCTTCACATGATGTTTATACCATGCAAAAAGAACAGAGGAATGCTAAAGCTCCCATTTCAGGTGGAAAGCATTCCAAGTGAAAGGCATGACATCATCAGTGACATTTCATTTTGCCATCTCAGATCTTTAGTTTCTAGCAAAGAAGATAATTGCATTACAGCAAAACATCATTGTTAGAAATTGGGTTTTTGGTTTACTGGGGTATGAGCACTGGACAAGCAGCAACCACAATCCTAGTTAGGGTAAGTGTCAGGCAAACCCTAAATTAACCTCTGCTCACCCTTTGGTGACTTGGCACACAGCAGTCAGGCTAAACTTGGAGGCAGTGTTGTGTAAAGTATTAGTGCAACACTTAAAACAATAAAATAGTGACAACACCACACAAAAAGACACCACACCAAGTTAGCAAAATGGGTATGACTTTAATAAATAAAACAAAACCAAAACAACAAAAATCCAATCGTACAACCAGAGTTTAAAAAAAAATAATCTTTATTTATATTTTAATGTTGCCATTTACAACATAACAATGTATTCATCTTGTTGCAAACATATCAATCACTTGATGTACTTTAAGAGGTCGCATACATTAAACAGTACTACACATTTCCACCTTACCCTGAAACATCGGGTTGTTAATCTAGCCACAATTACTACATATGTTCGTGCGATTCTATTTTACTACGCCCCATCAGAATGTCTCTCCTGTTTCTGGTTCTCTTGTTTCCTTTACAACAAGGTAGCGGCTATAGGCCTCCCAGTATTTCTTTGGCCTAGTGGCAGGGGGGAGCATCTCGTTATAGTTGTCTGACTGTGTGTTACAATATTTCATATCTCTATGCCACTTTTTTACTATAGGGACTGGGCCGCGATCCCATCGCATTGCTATCCGCCATTTGGCCAGTAGGAACCCCATCACCACTAGCCTGCGACTATGCAACGCTAATTGTTTATCCCATCCCAAAAGTGCTGTCAGCGGCTCACAGGTCATCTGCACTCCAGCAATATTGTTTAGTTCCTGTGTCACTGCCCTCCAAAATTGCTGCACCCCCACACACCCCCAAGACATGTGTAAGAATCCAGCCCGTTCCTCTCCACATCTGGGACAATTAGCTGTCTCTCGTAAACCATATTGATAGAGTCGCAGGGGGGTATAATAGACTTTATTCAGATATTTAAAATGTATTAGATGGTGTCGGTCGTTCAAGGATATAGAACGCGTTCTGGAGCAGCAGTATCACCACTGCGCGTCTGTGATCTGCACCTCCAGCTCTCTCTGCCACTCCAGACGGGCTCTCGATAACGCGTGCTCCCTTGACCCCTGAACATGCGCATAGAGACAAGAAATCAGTCGGTGAGGCTGTTTTCCCAACAGTACCACCGAGAGAGCATGTACCTCCGGGGGCTCTTGCATACCGTCTCCCAATAATTCTGTCAGAGCGTGTCTCACCCTGTGATACTGATATCGTTGCAAGGAAGTTGAGGTCTCCGTGTCCCTCGCTATTACGTCCCAGGACTTCACTATGCCCTCCTCGAAGATGTCCCCCATCTTGTCAATTCCTATTTCACGCATGGATTGCACCAAACTACGGTCTCTCCCAGGAGGGAACCAGGCACAGCACTCTACCGTGACATGCGGAGAATATAATAATACCAGTCCCTGCTTGCTAATGAGTTCATGCCATGCACGCGTACCGAATTTATGGATGCAAATTCCTTATTTCGTCTATGGGGGGTATGGAACAACCTACAACTCAGCTGCTCTGGGGCAGCCAACTCCCTCTGAATCATTAGCCACGAGGCCTCTCCCGTCCCATGAATCCAGTCCTGCGCCACTGCTGCATGCGCTACTATGTAATATATCTCAAGGTCTGGGGCGCCCAGGCCCCCCATCTCATATGGGAGCGTCAGAGTTCACCAATTCATGCGAGGTACCTTGTTCGCCCATGCCAATTTAATTAATAACGTTTTCAAATCGGCAAAATATGTCTTTGGCAGGACTATCAGTATATTTTGAAACAGGAATAAAAAGCGCGGTAAAACCACCATTTTCATCAGCGCTATGCGTCCAAGTAATGACAATGGTAGTTTGATCCACCTTTCCACATCCAACGACAATTTTTTCAATGCAGTTTCAAAATTATCCTCTATCACTCTCTTAGGGTCAGTATGTGCCTGTATCCCCAAATATCTGACAGTGTTCGTCTCCCACCCTAGCGGGAAGTCCACGTCGACCTGCGTTGTTACTGGAGTCAAGGGAAACATAATGGACTTATTCCAATTTATTACTAGCCCTGACAGAGAGACAAATTTTATGATTTCCCAAAGTATTGGGGCGACATTACGCTTAGGATTTTTAATGTACAGTAGAGTATCGTCTGCATACGTAGACAAAACAAGGGTGTAATTTTGAAATCTGAGACCTCGGTGTCCATGGTATTCTCTTAATGCGCACGCCAGGGGCTCCACCACCAATGCATATAACGGGAGACAACGGGCAACCCTGTCTGGTACCCCTCGTAACCCCAAACGATTCCATCACCGTACCGTTGGCGCAAACTCTGGCTCGGGGGTCACTATACAATGTAAAGATCAGTTGAAGGAAGGTGTCTCCTACCCCAAATCTGCGCAAAGTCGTCCTCAAAAACTCCCATTCTACCGAGTCGAACGCCTTTTCGGCATCCAGGAAGACTGCCACTGCCCTCAATTCCGGGTTAATATTTTGGATTGTGCCAAATAATGTGCGAAAATTCATGGACAGATTGCGGCAGGGGACAAAACCAGCTTGCTCAGGCCGAATCTGAAAGAACTCTGTAATCTCTGAGGCCAATTCGGCTTTAAAGACAGTATCTAAAAGCGAAAAGGGAGGAAACCTCCACGAAAACGGAGGAGCCATTATCGTTCCAGTTGTCAACAGTATTGGTACTGGGGAGTGGTCTGAATATGTACGAGGCCAAGGAGTCTCCGGGGTCAGGTTGCTCAGCAACCGTCGGGCCACTAGCCAAAAATCTATACGCGCATGTAGATTGTGCGCAGCTGAATAGTGTGTATAGCCTCCTCTCTCAGGGTGTCTATCTCGCCACATGTCTACCATACCCAGTTCGGCGGCTAGACGTGATATCTCGCATGCTGCTGCCGGCCTACGAGCCACCCCCGACCTATCCAGTGCTGGGTCTAATGTACAGTTGAAGTCACTGCACCAGAGTTGTGGTTGCCCTCCCAGGAGTCTGCCTTGAGTGCCAATTCTCGATAAAATAGGGGGTCATCATAATTTGGGCCGTATATGCCTATCAGTAAGAATGTGAATGTTCGCACAGTACACCGTGCCACCACATATTGCCCTCCTGGGTCCGCTGCCACCAAGGAGAGACCAATATCCGTTTCTTCTGATGCCCAGATCAGCACACCTCTGGAATGTGAGGTGTATCCTGCCGCAACAAATTGTCCCTGCAATCTCCGAGACGTAAGCATAGGGCTATTTGGGGCCAAGTGTGTCTCCTGCAAAATGGCTATATCTACCTTATGATTACGTAGATACGCTATTACCTTACGAGTCTTCCGCGTGTCATTGAGGCCCCGAATGTTCCAGGTGATCAATCGAAGCTGATTGCGATCTTTATTTATGTTGGGATGTGTGTGTGTAGAGGTTTGTCTTCTCTATTATAGTGCAGTACAGTATTAATCCTACCTGTGTTGTAAATTTGCAACTCTATATCTTTGTGTAATAGTCTGTACTCAAATAACTGTTCCCAAACAACCCACTGCCATCCCGCCCACCTCCCACAATAGGCAATACCCCAACTTGCCCATCTTACCCATTCCTTACCCAACTTCGTCACTCCCCTCCACCCACCCAAAACTACACCTCCTTTTTTCTGGGGTATAAGTGGAGCACACATCAGGGCGGATGTTACCCTGCCTTGTCTTTGTGTGTTAGTGTGCCAGCCACCTATGCTAGTGAGTAATCATGTCACTTTTCGCTCCCATAATGCGCCCAGATTGTTCAGTAACGTACAGTACATGTGATCTCTCTGTTCCATTGTATCACGAGAACTCCATCTTCTGCAGGTTTGATAGTGTATTGAAAATGACAGTGGTAGTGGAAACACCACCCTCTTGTCGCTACCTACATGTCCTTGTCTGCGGCAGCTTCAGCACCGTTGTTCGCCTTCCTGCGCTTCATAAATTGTTCCATTTTTTTAGGGTCTGTGAAAAAAATCGGACTTCCACCCACGTCAACTCTGAATTTTGCTGGGTAGAGCATTCTGTACTCCAGGTGCATGGACCGAAACAGTTTCTTCCCCTCAATGAATTTTCTCCTCGCCTCCTGCACCTGCACTGTAAAGTGTGGGTATATCGACAAAGTCGCCCCCTCATATTGCAATTGTTTAAGTTCTCTTGCGCGACGTAGGGCAGCATCGCGGTCCCTAAAGTTCAATAACCTAGCGATGATGGGGCGCGGAGGGGCCCCCGGAGGCGGGCGAGCTGCTAAGGATCTGTGCGCTCTCTCTACTACAAATAGGTCCGAAAAGGTAGTACGACTCAGTAGTAGCACCAGTAATTGTTCAGTGTAGCCTTCCATGTTGGTGATCGCAGTGGACTCTGCCAGGCCAGATTATTCCTTCTGGACCGGGCTTCCATGTCCTCCACCTTTAGCTTGAGCGCTCCCAGTTCTTTGCTGAGTTTCAATTGGCCGCCTGTTAGTTCCGTTTGCCCGTCTTCAGTCGCAGACACCCTATTCTCCACATGATCTAATCGCTCCGCATGCTTATCTATGCGTTCAGACATTCTGTCCATTCGGGAGGTGAGCGCGTCGATCTTCCTGTCTATCTGATTAAGACTGTGCTGCATTGAAACTAGGAGCTGCCTTAAGTCCTGTTCTTCCCCAGGAGTGCCCTCCGGGCCTTTCTCTGAGTCCGTCACTGTTCCATCTCCTGCTGGGCCCTGCGTCTTCCGTTGCTCAAATTGCAGCCAGGCTTGCGTTTTGTCTGTCTTGCCCATGTTTTAGGTGTCGTGGAGATTCTCCTCTCAGTTCCAAAAGGCCCGCGCCACCAGCGCACCCCACCCCATGATGGATGGCGCTGCGCGCTGATAATTACTGATGTTAGATGCAATCACCCCGTTTCACTCGGTTGTGTGCTGAAAGTGCTACGTTTGTTGATCAGTCTCTTTAATGTTCCAGTCGCGTTAAAACAAAGTGAGCCAACAGTGGGGCCTTCCCACGGCACCAGAGGCCTCCAGGGCCCGCCAGACCCCACGCTACGCCGTCTACCCCAGCGTTCTCCGTCGCCCCTAATGCGCCGCTTCTAATTTTCCCCAAAAGGCCTTCTTTGACTTGAGGGGGGAGGAGGTGCCCACCTGCATCCACGTGCCGTGTTTCTCAAACGCACTCGTGCCACCGGTGCACTCTCGCAACGATCGCCAGTCCTCCTCATCGCCCTCTGTCACTCGGTGTCCAAGGTTCGCCGCTGGGGCCACCTGCCGCCGCGGGGCACGAGAGCCGCTCCGCCTCTCCCTACCGCTCCGGGCTCTTGTTTCCGACCGTCCTTCCCCTGGGGCCGCACCCGTCCGCTCATGCGGCCCACCACGCGTCCAGCTCTCAGCTGGCTGCCAGCGCGTCTCGCACTACAGGGCTCCCGTTCGTCCTTTTTTTCCGGGGAAAAAGGGCATCAGCACGCGCCCCCTCCTCGTAGCTGTCCTTAGCACCACACCTGGTGGCATAATTCGAATGTGACATGTGGGATTATGGAGAGATTTTACGGTGGCTGGCGGAGCTTTACTACAACACGGCCATCTTGTAGCCGGGCAAGCTCCGCCCCTCGTACAACCAGAGTTATGAATTTTTTCAGAATAAACTGTAGAATAGTGCCAAGAAACAGGAAGCTACAACCACGGCATCTCTTCACACTAGACCGGATGAAAGACAAAAATTCAAGCCGACTGTGATAGCGTGCGGGTCCGACACAGTCCCAGATTAGTCCAGCTGAAGTTTTTCTTCTCAAGAATAGTGCCAAGAGTCCCGTTCACGGGGAAGGTGTTAGCTAGTAGCAAGTAGGGTGTCCACTTCAATGGTCAGACATGGCGGAAAGAGCTGTCAGGGCATCGCAAACGGAAAGGCTGGAGTCTCGTGGCCACGAGTCACCATAATTCTGTGCAAATAGACAAACTTGTAGATGCTCATGCTGGATTTCCAGATGAGCGACGAGGTTCCGGAGCGAAAGGGCCCATTCGCGAAAAGTCCAAAAGCTTGACTTAAAGAGCAAAAAGACCACTACCAAGGGTCCAGCTCATTGAAGATGGGCCCAGGAGCTGTGGGGAGCCCGTTATGTCCCGAAGGCTCAGATCAGGAGGCCAGCAGACAAGCCTTTTGAGTCACTCTGGGGTCCTTGGTTCAAGATGAGTTCCAGATCCAGTTTTCCTCTCCAGGTGAGAGGGTAGCAAAGCACCAGTTCCTGCAGAGTGGCAGTCCAGTATAGTGGCAGCATTTTCAGCAGCACTGCAGCCCTTCTTCCTGACAGAGTAGCCACAGGTCCAGAAGTGTAATGAAGTGGTTGTGTCAGAGGTCCAGTATTTACACCCAGTTGGGCCTTTGAAGTGTGGGAGACTTCAAAGACAGGCCTCTGAAGTGTACAGGGTTCCTGCCATTCCGGCCCTTGCTCCAGACTCACTACAGGGGTTTATGCAGCCCTTTGTGTGGGTACAGGACACAGCCTATTTAGGTGTAAGTGAGGCTTTGTGCAGCTCTTCCCACACATCCCCCAGGATGGCCCATGAAGTCGCACCTGAGCTTCCATTGTATGTGGGCGTCTAGGAGGAATACACAAAGCCCAGCTGTCAACCACCCCAGACATATGATCAGAGACAGGCTTCAGGCACCAAATGGCCAAAGTAAGACAATGCAATATTTCTAAAAGTGGCATTTTCAGAATTGCAATTAGAATCCAACTTAACCGTAAGTTTGTCTTAGAGCCAAAAAAAACAAGGTCAGAAAAAATAGCAGAAAGACGAAAAGTTTAGGGATAACCCTGCAGAAAGGGCCATTTCCAGCAACCACTCATTCCAACCCTAAAGTATAGCATTTGTCAACCCTCTCAGAGTATGACAAGCCTTGGACTGGTAAAATGCTGTCGAAAAATCACTGGGAAAATACTAAAGGGTAATTATGACCACTATTTTGGTCTCATGAAAGCCATTCAGAGAACAGATAAGCAAAGGACCTAATATGAGTGAAAATAATTGGCAGTCCAGTGCAATACCTATATTAAGCCAAATGGAAAGATGAACATTCCCATTTTAAGGACTAGACCACCAAAAGAGTTAAACCCTAAGACGAGAAGTAGGTTCTCCTAGTCTGCAGAGCAAAGCATTGTGTCTTGAGGTCGCAGCTTCCCAGATGGCAATCATTACATTGGAACAAAAAGTGGACAAGTTACAAGTATTTAAAATGTCCTAACCAAATGAACCCCCGTCAAGAGTATGATGTTTAGTAACCAATATAAGTTACATTTTTGTGTTGACCCAAGGCCTTTCCATACAGTCAGTTTTTGGGTAAACATACTGCTACTGGTACAGCTTAGCTCATGCTTGCACAACACAACATACAACCTAAGATAGATGAAGAGGTTTGGGTCAAACCCTTTAGCCAATGGCTTGAATGTGCAAGACCCCTGTCGGACATTGGCTAGCTTGGTTGTCATTCGTGCATTGTTAACATCTCAAATCATTTCACAGACGTATACATTTTGGCCTCTATATTTTAAATTGGTGAACAGGCCAGAAAGTAGTCCCTCTCTGAAAAACTCTTTGTGGTGAAAAGTTAACACTATGATGGAGCAGATGTGGCATATCTTATACCAGACGTCTGAACATGTATTCCTGTATTCTGCTGAGTGTCACCTCACATACATTTCCATAAAGCATGTTGGCCTTGCTGTCACTTCATTATTTTCATTTCACTTAATACAACTTCCCTTACTGTCACATTTCTTCCTGACTCTCAAATTACTACTACTTATCACTTACTCTCAGTCCCATAACTGTCCCTCCCTTTATTGTCACTTCACTTGCTGCCATTCCCTTTACTCTTCCTGACTTTTGCCATTACTGGCACCTACCATCATCGTTAGTCCTGTTACTGTCACGTCTCTCTATCACTTCCCTTACTGCCACTTCCATTATTGCCACTTCCTCTGACTTTTGCTTCACTTACAGTCGCCCCATAAATGTCACTTTTATTACTGTTACTTCTATTGCTGCCACTTTAGTTGCTGCTACTTTCTTTACTGTCACTTGAATTGCTGTGACCCCCTCACTGTGACTATTTTTACTGTCCTATGTTTACTGTCATGACTCTTCCGGTGCTGTTTCTCTCATTGATTTCACTTCCCTTGCTGCCACTCCCTTTATTGTCGCTTACTTTATTGTCACTTTCTGTGCTGCCATTCCCATTACTGCCACTGACATTACTAGTTCTCCTAGTACTGTGACTTTCTGTACGGTCAGTTCACTTAATTTCACTTGTAATGCTCTCATTTATATTGCTGTCACTCGCAGTACTGCCAATTTCCTTTATGCCATTCCCATTACTGTTGCTCCCCTTGCATTCACTTCCAATAGTGTCAATATTATCATCAACCTAATTGGACCTGTCAACCTTATGGTGGACTTCCCCCAAACTTTTTACCTTCTCCAGTATTGGATCTTTTATAGATTCACTTGCTTGAATCATTCCCCGTCGTCGAAGTGGGACTCCCACGGGACCATAGAAAGCAGTAAAGAAAAAAATACATTGAAGTTAATGCAAAACACACTCACTTTAATAGTTTATCAGTTTTATTAGAAATGACCCAAAGTCCAGCTAATCAGTTGACAGTACCCTTTAAAGTACAGCACAACAGAAGGCGATAGGTGGCTGGTAAAATGATGCTCTCTCTACCAGTGTTCATTACTAAGTCTGTGTATATTCAACACTTTTCAGAATTATTCAAGGGTGCTGGAAAACACGGGAGCCACCTGTTCCCCAGGAGCTGGGTAATCCACCAAACATAAGAAGGTAGTTTCAAGCACTCCACTCTTGTGTCGTGGTAAAGTACCAAAAGAAAGTCCTCCACTCGATGAGTTTTCTGTTTATTTCACTTAATATAATTTCCACAGGCTAAATTAACAAGTAGCATCGCCTTACAAAAATAGCCAACACGTGTTTTGTCTGTTAAGCGGGTATCATCACAGACTTCATCAAGGCTACAATATCAAAATTACATCAATTAATATGTTATATAATTAATAGGTCACTGCTAAGACCACCACCAACATCACAGAGGGTGAAGGAAAATCAAATTACCATTTTCCCATTGTCAAAGAAGATTGAAACCCCAAGTGTAAAGTGTGCAGAGAAAATCTCCCTAAAAGTCAAAATAAGAGACAAGTACTACAAGCTAGAGTGTCCAAAGAAACTCACCCAATCTGTATGTGCGATATATGATTCATTGTTGCCATCCAGAAGCCATCTAACCCTATAATACCAAATCATGATACCATTAGTATTCCTAAACACTGAGCCCCTGTGATTTCAATATAATTGCAAAACTATAAATGCTCTCCAAAATCGACCAGTAAACAGCACCAGTGGTCATCGTAAGCATTATAAATGCCTAATCTGTAGAAAATGTAAATGGACAGAGAACCCTATTACATCTAATCAGAGTATCGAATATGTCCGTCCAGTACAGTAGAAATGAATGCCTCAAATACAGTTGAACATAGAATAAAAATTCTATGGTGTGTTGACACTATGATTTCGCTCCAATCTTAAATATGAGGTTTACATGTAATATATCTATTCAATGCAATGAAACCAGCACTGCAATTAAAGTTCACAAATAACCTTGTCTAACTGTATATGTACCAAAATGCTTGTGACGGACACATTAGAAGGTCAAAAAAATAGTCCAACCTCATGTTGCTATTTAAACAGTTGTGCGCCTCACTATGCGATGTATCTGTTCTATTTAATTCAATAATGCCGCCACTTGGTATTCACAACTAACCATATCTAATTTGGTATGCCATACAGTATTGATTATTACCATGTTAAAGGATCATGAAATTAATGAAACCTATTGTATCAATTCATATTTGCGTCCTACCAAAAGACTGCAAGCACATAACATACAGCGTAACTACCGGCATATAACTTGAGCCCAACCCGACTTGCTGCATCACTGTAGAGTCATAGTTATTCGAAGATATAAACCCAAACCCTTCATATGAGCACCATGCATTTGATAACTCCTAAGTACTGCAATTGATTCCCTTGCAGTAAATCACTTACCATGGAGAGTGCTCCACAGTCTGCATGGTGTCCCAATACGATGAACAGCGTGCAACACAGGCGCCATCTTTGGTGTCCCTTAAAGTACTAGACTAGTGTAACGAGCCGCTATGTGCGGTTTAAAACTGCTATTCCAACTTGGCAAAATAAACCTTTTGCCAGGCCAATACCTTCCTTTTTAATATATATAAACATCCATAGGGTAGGGCCTAAACATCCCACACGGCAGGGTGCAATGTATTTAAAAAGTAGAACATGTCACTTTAAGTTGTGCTTGTACTGGTACTGGCAAACTTGTTTTTCACTGTTGCAAGGCCTGCTTCTCCCATAGGATAACATTGGAGTTACCTTATTACATTTAATAAGCTGTAACTTTCAAATGAGAACAGGTTAACCTTTCATGTTTAGTGCCTTTGGAATTGTAAGGAAAAACCCTCTTTTATGGTGGTCGTACTTTTGGTTACAACTTTGAAAATAAATGCCGCTTTTAGGAAGATGTTGTTTTCCTGCTTTAGGCATTTAGTGAGTGCAGCCTGCCTATGGGTCACATGGCCGGGTATAGTTGACAGTTGGTATTTGTGTATTTCTCCTAATCAGCATGCACACTATAGAGCTTAGGTGTGCCTGGGTGGGCTATCATTGGCAGGATGGAAGGGCGGAGTTAGGCACAGCCCCACTTACACTTGGATTGGCTGTGTCCTACCTTCCCACAAAGGATAGCACCTGAGTCTGGAGCTAGGGCAGGAGAGGCAGGAAACCTGTGCGCTACAAAGGGAAACCTCTTGAAGCTTTGCCCACTTCAAAGGAGGCACCAAGTATAAATATTGGATCTCAGACACCAACTCTTCAGTCACTTCTGGACCTATGGAAGACTCTGTTAGAACAAAGGACTACTGTGCTTCTCAAAGGACTGCCACTCTGCTCGACTCCTGCCCTGAAAGATTGCTGCCTGCTGTGCTGACCTGCTGTTTTTGCCTGGGTGAGAAGGACTAGACCTTAACCTGAACTCAGGGCCACCAGAGTGTCTCCAAGGGCCAGTCTCTTAAAACTAGCACCTGGTTTCTGCAACTGTGATTCGTCGTATGCTGCCAAGCAGTGCCACCCCAGTCCTGGACCCTTGGAAGTGGACTTGAAGGTGCTCTGCCAGTCTGTCTATGAATCCAGCAGAAACAAAGCACCACCTCTGCTGTGCTGCATAACTCTAAGCAGAACCGATGCAGTGTCTCTGCCGTGAGAATACTTCCAGTGCAAGAACTCTGCACCGCCCTTACAGTCAGATTCGGAACACCAATACGCAGTGCAACACACACCCCAGTATTGTAAACATGTCTTCGATGGCATCCTCGACGACAATGCAGGATTTCGCATTGCAAGACCCTCAGTCACTTCAGAACCTGCCAGTGTGAAAAATGCATTCTCGATGCAAGACTCTGCATCTGAAGCTTCTCTCATTGGCAGCCTCCTCAACTACGATGCAGGACCGAGCCCTGCAGCTCCTTGAACTAACACATTGCCTTGGCTGTGCAATGCATCTCAGCACGGGAGCTTGCAATGCTCCACAACTAGGATACTCTTGTTCAGTGGGCCTAACTGGGTCCCTAATGCCAGCCCATGCTCCTTTGTGGTTGGCCTGAACTTGGGACTTTGTGTGACCAGATATCCGCAGTTGGCCCTTTATGCTTTTTGGCACTATTTTCACTTAAAACATTAAAACTGCATATCTCCTGTTCTACTGATTGGAGTTTTGTTGTTTTGGTCATGTTTTATTTATTAAAATGCACTCTGTTTTTTTATTTGGTGTGCGATCCTTTCTATGGTGTGATTTCACTTTGTTATTGTTTAAAGTACAGCACAACTACTTTACACATTGCCTCAGAGCTAAGCATGGCTGCTTTGTGCCAAGCTACCCGAGGGCTGAGCAAAGGTCAATTTAGGGTTTGCTTGTGACTTCCCTGACAAGGATTGTGGTTCCTGCTTGTGCTGGGTTTCACTCTCCCACCCTCAACCAGTAACCAAATTTCTTGCAACCCTACTTTCTGTCACTTGCATTTTTTTCACTTGTGTTACTGTCACTTCTGTTGGTTTCACTTCATTTCTGTCATTGCTGTCATCTTACAAGGTGCCACTTCCATTGCTGTCTCTCCACTTACTGTCACCTGCTATTCTGCCACTCCCCTTACTTTCACTGCTCTTTCTATCATCAGTCATATTCATTGCATCAGTGTCACATTCATTGAATCAGTGTCACATTCGGTGCATTGCATCAGTGTCACACTCATTGCATCAGTGTCACGTTCATTGCATCACTGTCACACTCACTGCATCTCTGACACACTCATTGCATCACTGTCACACTCATTGCATCAGTGTCTCACTCATTGCACATCTGTCACATTCACTGCATCAGTATCACACTCATTGCATCAGTGTCACACTCATTGCATCACTGTCACAATCATTGCATCAGTGTCACATTCATTGTATCTCTGTCACACTCATTGCATCAGTGTCACACCCATTGCATCTCTGTCACATTCATTGCATCACTGTCACACTCATTGCATCAGTTTCACATTCTGTGCATCAGTGGCACATTCATTGAATCTCTGTCACACTCATTGCATCACAGTCACATTCATTGCATCACTGTCACATTATTTTCGTCAGTGTTACATTTGTTGCGCCAGTGTCACATCCATTGAATCTCTGTCACACTCATTGCATCACTGTCACATTCATTGCATCACTGTCACACTGATTGCATCACTGTCATACTCATTGCATCAGTGTCCTACTCATTGCATCTCTGTCACATTCATTGCATCAGTGTCACATTCATTGCATCTCTGCCACATGCATCAGTGTCACATACATTGCATCTCTGTCACACTCATTGCATCACTGTCACACTCACTGCATCACTGTCACATACATTGCATCACTGTCCAATTCATTGCATCACTGTCACATTCATTGCACCACTGTCACATTCATTGCATCAGTGTCACACTCATTGCATCTCTGTCACACTCGTTGCATCTCTGTCACATTCGTTGCATCACTGTCACACTCATTGCATCAGTGTCACATTCATTGCATCAGTCACATTCATTACATCAGTGTCACATTCATTACATCAGTGTCACATTCAGTGCATCTCTGTCACATTCAGTGCATCTCTGTCACATTCAGTGCATCTCTGTCACATTCATTACATCAGTGTGACATTCAGTGCATCAGTGTAACATTCATTGCATCAGTGTGACATTCAGTGCATCTCTGTCACATTCATTGCATCAGTGCCACATTCATTATTATCACTTTCTTTACAGTCATTTTCCTTACTGTCACTTATAATACTCTTGCTTCAAATACTCTACCTCTCATTTTTAACTATGATTTCTTCTTCCTCCATTACTGCCACCTGCGTTACCCTCAGTGCATTGCAGTCAAGTACATTACTGCCACTTCAATCAATCAATCAGTCAATCAATCAAGCATTTGTAAAGCGAGCTACTCACCCACTAGGGTCTCAAGGCACTGAAGGTTAAGGAACTGCTACTCAAATACCAAGGTCTTGAGGCGCTTCCTGAAGGTCAGGAAGTCCTGGGTCTGTCGTAGGTGGGCGGGGAGGGTGTTCCAGGTCTTGGCGGCGAGGTGGGAAAAAGATCTGCCGCCGGCTGTAGTTCGATGGATGCGAGGGACGGCAGCGAGGGCATGGTTGGCGGAGCGGAGTTGGAAGGGGAGCGTGGAAGGTGAGTCGCTCGTTGAGGTAGGCAGGGCCCGTGTTGTGAACAGATTTATGGGCGTGGATCAGGAGTTTGAAAGTGATCCTCCTGGTAACGGAAAGCCAGTGTAGGTTGAGATGTGGTTGTGGCGTGGGATGTAGAGGATGAGACGTGTGGAGGCGTTCTGTATACGTTGTAGTTTCTTCTGGAGCTTGGCAGTGGTTCCTGCATGGAGCGCGTTGCCGTAGTCCAGTCTGCTGGTGCCGAGGGAGTGGGTGACCGTCCTTCTTGTTTCGATGGGGATCCATCTGAAGATCTTGTGAAGCATGCGGAGGGTGTTGAAGCTGAAGATGAAACAGCGTTGACTTGATGGGTCATGGTGAGCGATGAGTCTAGGATGAAGCCTAGATTCCGTGCGTGGGTGGTGGGTGTAGGTGCGGTTCCTAGGGTGGCTGGCCACCAGGAGTCGTCCCATGCAGAGCAGTTGGAGCCGAGGATGAGGATCTCTGTCTTGTCCGAGTTAAGTTTGAGGCAGCTCTTATCCATCCAGTTGGCGATGGCATGTAGTCCGTCGTGGAGGTTGGTTTTGGCGGTGGCCTGGGTCCTTGGTGAGTGAGAGGATCAGCTGGGTGTTGTCGGCGTAGGAGATGATGTTGAGGTTGTGGGATCAGACGATGTTTGCGAGCGGTGCCATGTAAATGTTAAAAAGAGTTGGGCTGAGAGAAGACCCTTGGGGGACGCCGCAGATGGTCTTGGTGGCTTCCGACAGGAAGGGAGGGAGGCGGACTCTCTGAGTTCTGCTGGAGAGGAAGGACGTGATCCAGTCCAGGGCCTTGTGGCGGATCTCGGCATCGTAGAGGCGAGTGCATAGGGTGTGGTGGCAGACGTGTCAAAAGCAGCCGAGAGGTCCAGGAGGATGAGGGCCACGGTTTCACCGTTGTCGAGCATGGTCCTGATGTCGTTGGTTGCGGCGATGATGGCAGTCTCGGTGCTGTGATTCCTACGGAATCCGGATTGGGAGATGTCCAGAGTGTTGTTGTCCTCCAGGAAGTGGGTCAGTTGGCCGTTGACGATCTTCTCGATGACCTTTGCCGGGAAGGGAAGGAGGGAGATGGGTCAGTAATTCTTGAAGTCTTCAGGGTCCACTTTGGGTTTCCTTAGCAGGGCGTTGACTCTGGCGTGCTTCCATCCCTCCGGGAAGGTTGCGGTCTCAAAGGAGCTGCTGATGATCATGCGGAGTTGGGGAGCGATGATGCAGCTCTCTTTGTTGAAGACATGGTGGGGGCAGGGGTCGGAGGGAGACCCGGAGTGGATAGTGCTCATGGTTTTTGCGGTGTCCTCGTCGTTGATGTGGGTCCAGGAGAGCAAGAGGTTGGTGCGGCTGGGTGCGTTGGGGTTGGTGGTGGTCAAGGAGTTGAAGCTGTCATGGATTTCCGTGATCTTGCGATGGAAGAAGGTGGCGAGGGAGTCACCTACTGCTACTTCTCTTACTGTCACTTCCTGTACTAACACTCCCTTGTCTGTAACTCTCCTTACCGCCACTTCCTAGTGTCGCTTTCATTACCGTCGCTCAGTAATTCACGCTACAGTCTCTTCATTATGGTGACTCCTCTGACTGTCACCTCACTCTGTGCTGCTTTCCTTGTTGCCACTAAGATAACTACCAATTCTAATACCGCCACCTCCCTTACCGGCGCTGCGATTAATGTCATTTCTTTTGATGTCACATGCATTACCTTCACTCCATGTGCTATCACTTCTTGTGCACTCAGTCTCATTTCGATCACTTCTAATACTGCCCCCCTCTTCGCTATCACTCCTTTGCCACTGTCACTTGCTCGGATGTCTTTTCCCTGGGTGTCTCTACCCTCACTATCACTTACAGTTACTTTCCATATTTTACTTGCTTTCTCTTCTCTTCCTGCCCATTACTATCACTGCTATTACTAGCACTCTCAACGCTGTAATTTACTTCCACCTGCATTATTGTCACTTACCTTACAATCACTCCCAGTAAAGAGAGTATGTTGCAGATGGGGGTGAGAGCAAGAGATGATGGGGGGTCCTCACTGTGCGTAGGGGTGCATCCCTGGGGGGGAGAGGACTTTTACTGCGTGTACTGCCCATGATGAAGTGTACAGCACACAAAACAAATGCAGAAAATGTCACCTTCAAACGAACGTATTGACAAAGGCGCTAGGTCTGTCTTTAATGTGATAACGCCTGTTTGCTTTATCAATGCGTTTTTTGTTTTTTTTACAAAAGGGCTAAACTGAGCTGTCGCCAAGATTCTCCGTTTTCTGTCCACCCCTGGAAGGCTTTCATGGCAGTCTGTTGCCAATAAGTTCACTATAGGCTCACTGTACATTATTTTATAGTTTTTAAACAAGTCAAGACTGTCCCGGGGGAAGAGAATACTGTTTCAGGGCTATAAAATATTGGCAGAATGATTTATAGCATTGGCAAATAACCTGATGCGTTACAGGAAGTTGGTTTGAGAGGGGAAGTCATTCAGCATGTGTACATGGTCCTACATACCACATGGGGTGAGGGTGTCGGGGGTTTCACATATTACTTCTGAAATATACTGCAGGATGTATGTGGAACACTGGGGTGTGAGGTCGATGTCTCATAAAAGCCACAGAGCTCAGACATATTTTGCATGCAGGAGGCAATGGTCCTGTGGATAATGCAGAGGTCAAAAAATGAAATATAGTCAGGGGTATCGTGAATCTCCGGGAGCAAAACATGGTAATTCACAAAAAAAGTTTTATTTCAAAAACATTTTTCCTTAAGCATTTCTTAGACCTGGAAGTACACAAGTCAGACATTCCTAAGCCTGGAGTACGATACAGTTATTAAAAAAAGCATTGTAAATCAGGCCTGAAGGTTCAGGTGCAAATCGGACACGGCTATTCAAATAAAAACTTGATAAATATAGGTTTCTAGGGGAATGAGGGAGCCAAAGAAGAAAGTGCCCATAAAAGAAGCATTGCATGCAGGTCTGTTTTTAAAAGTGCTAACCTATGGAAACAAAGGCATGCACAAGGTGGGCGTCAATTCACGCAAATGTCTGGGGTAGCGGGAGTGATATCACACGCCATTTAACCTTTACTTTGACTCACACACACATGCTTACACATACACACACATTCACACTCTCTCACATAAGCACACTCACCGGCAAGCACGCACAGAACATACGTTTAAAAGCATTTTTACTTACCTGAGCTGACAGATAGGGACATATTCCAGCTAATTGTACTCTATTTTTATTACACAAATAGCGAATAGGAAACCTAGAAAACCAGAGAAGTGGAGCCCCAACCGATGTCCATTAGGACAGGTGCCCACTTCTGATGCCAGGGATTGCAAAGATGGTGCCAGAGATCGCAAGGGGCAAATAAACCCCTAAGTAACGTCCATGATGCACAAATGCATTCTTGTGTATGTTTGAATTTGCATGCGTTACAGAGCATGCATAATAGTGAACTTCTGCATGCAAGTGTGTGCACGCTAGCACTAGGGGACGTTTTCTTGGCTGGAGATTTGAAAGCAGAGCAGGCACTTGTTTGAATAGCACTTTTGGCCACCACATCCTGGCGTGAGGTGATGGACAGTGTCTTTTGAGCAGTTTTGTGAAATAAAGGCATGTGTGGCAGAGCAAACTTTGTTCAGCTCCAAATGCAAAGCACGGTGAGCATGCTGCAGTGTGGGACAGACCAATGAGGGGCTGACAGGGCTCCGTTGCAGGGCTGACTGGGCTTCAGGTGTGGCTGGTGTGCGAGTGAGACAGAAAGCAAAGCGAGCATGCATGGTAAAAGGCACACAAGCACTGCTGGGAAAAATGGCTATTTTTAGGTCTGGCTATAGGGAAGACCTTTTGATTTTAGTGAAATAATATGCATGATATAATGACACGAGCCTTCAGCCTGCCCTCTTGATTTACCGGTCTGTTATTGTGTCATTCACATTTTCCTTCTGGGTGGGTGAGCCCATAAACCTACTGGCTAACTGAGGCCTATATTTATACTTTTTTTGCGCCGCATTTGGGTCATTGTTGACGCAAAAGGCGCACAAACTTACAAAATATAATTGAATTTTGTATGTTTGCTCCGCTTTTACGTCAAAAAATGAAGCAAATGCAGCACTGGAATCCCTTACAAATACAAAGTAGCTCCTTAAGTGTCGGGGATATCTATAAACATTAGTGCTTTTTAAATGCACAAAAATAATTTTGCTTTTAGCCCAAACTTTTTTTATTTTACATTGATGAGGGCCCAGCAGCTTCCCCAACAATAAAGTTTTTAAAAAAAACACAACAAAACAAAAGAAGCATTGTCAAAGCTAAAACAATGGTGGGAAACACCAGATCCAGCGCCTTTGCCAAGACTTGTTTACGCTGAAGCAGCATCTCTGTATCAGATGCTTGCTGTTTATTGAAGTCTCCAGTTCTCATTGAAACAGACCAAAGTCATGTCAGTGCAAAGAGCGGGGCTACACATCTGTTATTTGTTCCTGCTGGGGCACGAACAGCAGACCATGCACAAGGGAGCGCAAAGTGGGTCAGAAGCAGATGAGGGAAGAAGAACACGAGGTATATAGCATATGATGTGGCAGAAGTACAGTTTCTGGGAGTTACACCCTTTAAGACAAGCAGGAAACAAGAGGTATGTAGTGTTGGGCCAAGAGATTCTTATAAAGCCACCAGTCATGCTCGTTACTGGAATGAAAGAGTGCACATGTCTGGAGGCCGTGTACAAATGGTCGAAAAAATATGGGGCCCGATTCACAAAGGTAAACTTAGACCAAAAGTCTAAGTAGATCTGAAGTCTGAGTTTAGACCTAAAGTCTAACTTTACTAGTTAGACCAAAAGTCTAACTTTACTACTAGAAAAGTTAGAGTTTTGGTCTAAGTTAGACTTTACTACTAGAATCTACTACTAGTAGTAGTAACTTTACTAATAGTAAGGCTAGACCTTTGGTATAAGTTAGAATTTTGGTCTAAACTTATACCAGAAGTCTAAATTTACTACTAGTAAAGTTAACCTTTAGGTCTAAACTTAGACTTCAAGTCTAAACGTAGACTTTTGGTCTAAGTTTACCTTTGTGAATCAGGCACTTAGTGTCCAGTGCCAGTAGCCAGAAAATTTCTGAGGGTTGTGGGCGGAGCAGCAGGGTCAGAGGTATAACTGAGAGGTAGTGGGACATGCTCCTCGCCCTGCAAGCTTGTGGCCTAAGTGGTGCAATTATTTTTGTTCAATTGGACAACATTAACCACAAATAATGCTTTCATGAAGAACTACTTTCTTGTGGATTGCCAATTTAAACTTGATATAAGGCTTATATCAAGCGTTAAATGCATGGGCTGATCCAAAATGTGATGGAATGCCAATGGAGCTCAACCAACAACATGATGGCTGTAAAGGCCATCCAAAAGTCCTTTTGCATATGTACATGTGTACTTATATGTATGTTATGTGTTGTGTGGGTTGAAGAGAACAAATTCCAAATGACTATTTACATTTCACAATACAAGAATACAAAAAATCGAACCTAAGCTATTACAGGAATATTGTCAAATGTACTCAATATATTATGTAGCATAAATTTGCCATGACTTCATAAGCCCCACTCAAATAATAAACATATTCTTTTTCAAGGTGAACCACAAAAGTCACTAAATAAACCTGTGCTTAATCCTCTGGTAGCCTGGCATAAGAGCAGTCAGGCTTAATTTAAAGGCAATGAGTAAAGTATTTTGTAGCTCTCAAAAAGGAATAAAGTAAAAGCACAACACAAGCAAAATTCCAAACTAGAAAAAAGGTTAATTTAATAAATAAGTAATACATATATAAATAAAATGATACCAACATGACAAAAGAAAATTCAGTAAGCAGAACCAGACTTTTGAATTTTTAAAGTTACTAGTGAACATAGTGGCAAAGCCACAAAGCATAAACTGTGGTTATCGGGTTGCGCTAGCTTGGGTTAAAGTTGCAAGTTCAAGTTAACTGCTATGGAGCGTGGGTCGAATACAGGGACTAGGTGTGTCCTGCTGAAGGTTTTACCTTCTGTGAGTCCAAGCCCATTCAAAGAGCTGCAGCAGAGCTTCCCATTGATTGACCGTTGTCATGTGAGGAGCAGATCGGGCATCGCGGGTGCTCGCTGATTGGCATAAAGAATCTTCACTGGATCTTTGCTTTGGTATTCGACACGGGCTGTCGCTGTTGGCACTGGTTCTCAGAGCGAATGCAAACAGCAAGTCGTCTCTGGGGATTCTTGTTGCCGGGTGTCGTGAATGGTCACCAGGCAACACAGAGTTCATTTGCGGTTGCGACAAGCCAAAACACTTCTGGGTCCTCACCTGGAACTCAGGACTTGCGGTTTTGAGGCGGGAGGAGATAACCGATGCGGGCCAAGGGTCCATTACCTGGAATGGCACTTCTTGGGAATCAGGCTCCTTCCAGCAGAGGCCAGCAGCAGGAATCAGGCAGGTCTAGGCAGATCCAGTTGATGCTGGGCAGTTGTAGGAAGGACTCTGGATACTTACTGTCTCCCTGTAGGTCTAAAAGGAGACCAGCCCGCTGACCCTGAGAGTCACTTCTGGTGTGCACAGCAAGCAAGACTAATCTTCCTTCTTCTTAAAGTAGAGCAGTCCTTTTTCTGAATTATCCAGCATTCTTTGAATGTTCTACTGAGATGTTCTTACGGTGGCACTTTTATCTCCAGATGGGGGTAGCTTCGATGGGGGGTGGGTGTTAGGGGTGTTACAACCCCCTAATAAATGTATTCTGTAGTAAATACTTGGGTGCAGATGTTTTAAGTCGTGTATGGTGAGTTGTGTGTTGGATTTCACTTGAGATTTTTACATACACATACAGACAAAACACACACACTTGTCTCTGCTTTAAAGGCATAAAAATGTTATTTTACAAAATATTGAGTTTTAAGTACCCCTCACAATCTGCATTCCTCCTTCCAACTGCTCCTTAGTCCCCCCCTGCCCTTCTTCTCATATAATGTATATTAACCAGCAGGATTGTTGGGAAATCTGAAGCTCACACACCCCCAATCTTACTGACCAAGCGAACCCCCTATCCCCAGTGCTGGCCTGTGTGTGGGAGGCGCCCCTTTTGTCTGACCTTCCCGTTTCCTGGGTGTGGTTCCAAACTGTCTAGATTACCAAAGGGCAGACAGACCTAGGTGTGAGCTGCATTTGTCAGTGGCAGGGCAGGCAGCTCTTAGACAGTATGAAGTGGGTGGCAAATGCCACGGCTACCCTTTGAAGCTCAGGAAGGACTGAGTACAGTCCCTCAGAACACTGTGCTCAGGAGAGTAACATCTTGCCTCGCACCCAAGGCCCTTTAGTCTCCATGTCTGAAAGGAATACACAAAACACCACAGGAGAGCCATTCACAGCCCCTGGACACTGGCAGAAAGGCACATTTGGTTTAGGTAGAAAAATGTCAACTTTCTAAAAGTGTTGTTTTCAGAAAAGTAATCTAAAATCCAACTTCACCATTAAAGAGGATTTTAAATTACAATTCATTAGAGTGAAAGAACCATTTCTCTATTTGTTCCCAAAATGCAGTTATCAATTATTAAGTATATTAAGGTAACCCAGAGTTAGCATATGGGAGAGATAGCCATACAACCTTGAAAATGAGTTTCCACACTCAGAACATGTAAAAGTTAAGTACACATGTCCTGCTTTTTAAATATCCTGCACACTGCATTATGAGCCTTTAGGGTCTACCTTAGGGGCCACCTATAAGTATTAAATTGGCAGGTTAAGACCTGGGAAAACATTTATTCTGTCAGATCAAAATGACAGTTTAAAACTGCATTATAGGCTGCAGTGGCAAGCCTGAAATATGTTTTGCAGTGCTATTTTAATGGGTGGCCCAAAGAGTGATGCAGCCTACTAAAAGCATTTGATTTATAGGCCCTGGGTATGTGTAGTATCATTTACTAGGAACTTATAAGTAGATCAAATGTACTATTCCCAGGTTTAGGCCAATTTTCCAAGTTCAAAGGAGAAAACACATGTATTTTGCCACTGGTTAGCAGGGGCAAGGTGCACAGAGTTCTTATATCAACAAAACAAGTTAAGCCAAAACATGGGAGTGAAGGCAAAAGTCCAAGGGAATACCACGCTACGGATGTCAGGTCTCTCATGTAAACGTTGCTTTATAAAACTCATCAAGCTAGTGTTCTGCTTTGAGAAACATTGTCATGCATGGCTTTGTTTGCTCAGAAAATATCTTAATGTTTGGCTAAGAATGGAAAAAACTACTCAGAAGATAGTCTGTAGTGGATACACTCAATTTGGAATAATTGACTTTCAGGTATTCATCATATCATGGGTTGTGAAGTAAGAGAATACAAGAAGTATGAGTTTTATCTCTGGATATTTTCTTATATTGTTGCTGTATTTAAAAACTAAAAGCAATTATTTGGGTGTTGCATCTTAAACAAAATATGTCAAGCAACCTGAACAGAACCCTCTGCAATTTACAAAACGTCTTAATTTTTATTTATGATTTTTTAAACAAAAACCTAAAGACTGTAAGCGCAACTATGAGAATCGTTGGGATACAGAATATGCCACATATCTCATATGTATCAGAGATTCCAGCTGTTCCAATGAGTAGCTGAAGGAATTATTTACTAATAAACCCTCCAGCTTTAAAAAAGAATAAAGTACACCTTAGGCATTCCCCCATGGTAACAAAACATTGGGGCCAATTAACGGGGTGGTCGCCGCTGTGATGGCCACCTCCCAGCCAGCCCCATTATGACTTTCCCACTGGGCTGACCGGTGGAAACTAAGGTTTCCACCGGTCAGCCCAGTGGGAAAGGTGTGGCAGCATTGTCAGCAGCGCACGAAGGGGGCTCCAGCACCCTCGAAATGCGCATTGTCTGCACAACAGACAGTGTGCATTTCGGGGGAGCTGGGCAAGGGGACTCCTGCACTGCCCAGGCCAAGGTCAAGGGCAGTGCAGTGCCCCCCTGTTGCCTCCTGCACTTGTTCTCTGGCAGCCTTTTCATGACGGTTGAACCACCATGATAAGGCTGGCGGAGCGCAAGGCTGTAATCAGCAGGGCAACAGTGAGTTCAGCACCACCCTGGCTGATTATACCCTGCACCGCCATCAGCCCATCGGGATCTGAGATCCTGGCGGGGACGGCGGTAGGTTGGCGGGTCTGCCCACCAACCTCGTAATGTTGTGATTGGACCGCCACAGCTGCGGCAATCCGACAGCCACTGCAAGGCTGCCAGTCTCATAATCAGGCCCATTGTAATTTTTTCAATATAAGGATGAAATCAACAGAATATAAACCAATCCCATTTCTTATTCAACCACAACACATCAACTTGAGTCAGTGCTCAATCTCGCATCTTGGTCTCCAAAATATGTTTGTTACCTGAGATGCTATGGTTTTCAAGGTTGAATATGTTTTGGTAGTTTCTTTACAAAAATTACCATCTTTCAACCTTTGTTATATATAAGTGGGAAAGGTCCCTTTGGGCTTAATTTATCAATACCACATTTACCCCTCAAAGCAGAGCGGTCAGCTTACTGGCCGAGTGCAGGACATTGGCCACATGCCCAATGAACAGCACTAAAAGAGAAGATTAGAAACTTGCTTAGGTGATTGTGGGAATTGCAATTGCACCTGTTTCCCAAACGTCATGGTGCCAGACACTACCATGCTAGATGAAAAAAATTCTACATCTGTAAACGGACACTGTGGGCTAACAGTGGGATCAACGCTATGCAGAAGTACCAAAGTGTAGTTAATTATATTTAGAAATTTAAAGTGTGCAAGCTTGTGTCTGTAGTTCATAGACATGTTTTGTCTGTGCACAGCAGTACTGCCAGCATCTCTTCCAATTTCTGGACTTAGGTTGGTCTCCCACAGGCAGGGCGTTCTATATTCAAATTCATCTCTGTAAACATAGGGTATAGTTCAGAGATGCTACAACTTGTATCTGGGGCTCGTATCATCTGTGAGAGTGGTGCAGACTCTGGCGGCTCTACGTTAATGATTGAAAACTGGCCTGCACTGAAATGTACCAGTATTTCCAACGCTGTCAAGCTCCCATTCCCTCAGAATTGCTCTGCTTGCAGAACTACCCTTTCTTTAAACAAATGTTCCATACGTTTTCATACTCCTGAGGGTGAATAATTCAATTATTGCTGTATCTAGCTTGAGGGCTGTAGGTTAATCTCAGGGAGAGTGATAAAAGGGAGTATAACTTTGCATTACCTGCTGACCAAATAATCCTCCAGATCACCCAATGTGTGTATTTAACAGTCTGAATAAGTGTGGTAATTCTGGGTAAAACATCACATAACATTTTCTTGGCCTCCTGAATGGCATGTTTCTCTTCCAGCTGTGATGTCTGGAAATATGGCTAAGATGTTGCATTGGTATTCCAGCTGGCCCATGTCATTGGCTAGATGCAAAGCAGCACTCCATTGCTATAGTTATAGAATCGAGCTGTAATATACTGTGGGACGCGCCAAGTGGAGCTGTACGTGCCAGCTTGCAATGTGCTCATTTAATAACAAAAATGGCAGGAAACTATGCTCTACCGACTACATTTATAAATAGTGTCTCACAAATGCCTCAGAATTCCAACTGTTACTAGATTTTGGCAAACCTACTACTCTAATGTTATTACTGTGAGATCTAGGCTCCAAATCATTGTTTTTCATCTTAAGAATATTCATAACTTTTTCCTTTTTCAGTAAGGATTCATGAGAGGCTGTTCCAGAGCATCTATTTGACGTTCTGTGATGTCAAACCCATCATCATGTTCTTTCATTTCTCCAAGGCGGTTAGAGAGGGTGCCACTCTTGTTATCAATAGCTTGAATGCTATTGTTCATTCCTAGAATTATCGCCTACACCTTGCTGCTGTCGTTTCCAGCTTCCTCTGTTTGATCCTCTGCACTTTGCATTATCAGTATGTCTCTGTAAGCCTTGGGGTTTCTTTTTTATCGTATGACAATTTAGTTTACGATGATCTTGTTTCCTCATTTTGCTAGTGATTTAATGTGTGGTCTGTCTCTTCAGCAAATGGCTTCGTGCTATTAAGTAGGTCACAACCCCCACCGTTTGACTTCTGCCTTGATTTATAACAAAGTGGCCCAAGACAGTAATGGCGAATCAATGGTAAAAGGCCCAGCCTTTCTCAGTACTCACTCAATTCAACTGTTGAGGTACCCTCTCTCTTGGTCCTATCACTGATGAGCCACATCATTTTTAGTGCATGCCAACCTATGATCAGTGTGATGTCACCATAGGCAGTGTCTGCCCACACTCCATGCAAAGAAGGGTCATCAGGGAACCCTTACTCTCAGGTTATTGCAGCAACATAACCATGAGCTGTATTGTGCACTCACCTTCATAGCAGAGGCCACTCCTTCTGTGAGATTAGCTTGTCACATGCACCAGTATTGAGAGGCAGTTGGACACACATGTGACACGTGTGTACAACTGCCCCCAATGCAAGCAAAAGATGGCAGGCAGCACCAATGTGGCGCACCACCCAAGTAAACCCCACTAGTTGCTGCCAATCAGGATGCACGAAGGGTCCATTGAAGACAATCCAGGCTCCCTTATAGGCCCACTAGCAGAAGTTTGCCTGTTGTATGCCCCAAGGCTGTTTGTCATCATAGGCGTAAGAGGATTGACACTACCATCCTCATCGCTCAAGTGTTGGCATTCTGATGCCATGATCCGCTGCCATCCAGGCCATCCCACATGGGTTTTAGAAGTAGAATGATGATATTTAATAATTTATGCTTTTTGGATTGCTCAATGTAGGACCAGAGAGTCTCACAGAGGCGGCCATGTTTGTCGGCAGTTTGGCAATGAACACAAGGTGTCTTCTTAACGACCCCCACGTGCAAGCTGTTACACTCACCTCATTGAGATGGTAGTTTCATTCAAAATCAGAGAGAAAATTGAAGTGTTCATTTTCCTCTCACATCTCCAGCCGAAGGGGAGGGCAAGGATTGGATTCATGCTAGCCTGACATCTGTGTGGACTGTTAACAATTCATCATTTCCACCACTGTCCTCAACCACCCTAAGGTTAAGAAGTTCGGAAGGCCTCAGTTTCATTGTGTTAGTAGGTTGTGATGTAGAGAACTAAAATTTATGAGTATTCTCTTTGGATAGTTTATTCTGTTGCCACTGGATAAAAAAATAAACGACACAAATATAGATAACAACACAGATCAGGCTTCAAAAAGGAAAGGAAGCTAGATTACTCCAGTATTGGGTCTTTCATAGATTCACATGCTTGAATCATTCCCTGTCGTCGAGATCGTAGTCCCACGGTACCTTAAAAAAGCAATAAAGTAATGCAGTGATCTGTATAGACAAGAAAGACCCATGGCCCTTCATTGTAGTAACATATCCTAGTCATTTTTCAAAAAGAGACCAAACTTAAGTGTTGCACCAACCTCTAGAACTCTCCTGTGAGGAGCTCTATTCCCTCAGATTTTCTACAGCACGTCATGCAAGAGAGTCTCCACTTGCTCAGTTTTTCCTGTTCCAGACTAAGGGCCTCATTCCGACCCTGGCGGTAAAAACCGCCAGGGCCGCGGACCACGGAAAGCACCGCCAACAGGCTGGCGGTGCTTCCTGGGCCATTCTGACCGCGGCAGTAAAGCCGCGGTCAGAAAACCGGGTCCGGCGGTTTCCCGCCGGATTAACCCCGGTTGGCCCAATCCTCCATGGCGGCGCTGCAAGCAGCGCCGCCATGGGGATTCCGACCCCCTTCCTGCCAGCCTGTTTCTGGCGGTTTTCACCGCCAGGAACAGGATGGCGGGAACGGGTGTCCTGGGGCCCCTGTACTGCCCATGCCACAGGCATAGGCGGTGCAGGGGCCCCCTAACAGGGCCCCATTAAGCTTTTCACTGTCTGCATAGCAGACAGTGAAAACCGCGACGGGTGCTACTGCACCCGTCGCACACCTGCAACACCGCCGGCTCCATTCGGAGCCGGCTTCAGTGTTGCAGGCCCTTTCCCGCTGGGCCGGCGGGCACTCACTTGGCGGGCGCCCTCCGGCCCAGCGGGAAAGTCTGAATGGCCCCAGCGGTCTTCTGACCGCGGAGCGGCCAATTGGCGGTTCCCGTTTGGGGGGCGGCAACCGCCGCCCGCCAAACTTAGAATGACCCCCTAAGTCTATAGAGAATGTGGGACCTATAGCTCTTCAGATATATACAGAAGTATTCTTATTCCTGTATATCTGTGTATATCTTGCTAAAAATCAGACTTCAGCATGTCAGAAAAAGCAAAGAAGAGCCTATTTAGAGACTGCGCTACAGGTGGAAAAAAGAAGCTGTGCTATGATGACCCTCATCAGGAATATATTTACTGCCTCTATCCATCACCTAAAGTTAATGACTGTAAGATATGTTGGACCTTCTGTACAAAATCTTTGAAGGACCATGAAGGGGGACTGCTATTATGGCTCCAAAAACCTAATACCAGAAAAGAGCTTGTGTCAGACAGTGACAGTGAGGATTCATGATCTTCCTCTGGAAGGTTGCATGAAAGGAAGAGATTCTCGACCTGTACTCAGTCATCTCTGGAGCCATCTCTGGAGAGAAAGTGCTCTCAAGAGTCTCACTGAGAACACAGTCCATCCAGGTCACCACATGAAGGCGAGGCTTCTTCAAAGCAAAAGGAGAAAAAAAACATTATCTTTCAGCTCAAAAAGACCTTGAAAAACAAGGTCTGAGCCTCATCACCTCCACTGCAGGTGAAACACACTTTTAAAAAGTCTTCATCCATGCCGTTGACGGACAAATTGTCAATGAATTACTCACCGTCAATGAGAAAGTCGTTGTCACCACCATAGACGACAAAGACTTTCACTTCAGCATCTACGACGGCCACATGCAGTACCATTTCCACGCTGTCAACAGCGTCATCATTCTTAACAATGACATCCTCATCGTCTGGTCGCTCACCTAGACCGTCGACACTGAAGATCGCATCAACCCCGTCGACGACAGCGCTCCCGTCGACGACAGTACTCCTGCTAATGAAGGCGACTACTGTTCCATCTATGGCAAAACCAACTTTGGCGTTGTTCAAGCCTCTGTCTATGACCATATCCTCATTGAGGACTTTGCCGACAACAGAAAACATTTCTGAAAAATTGCAGAAACAAGACAAATCCAAATCAATTACACCTGCTCAAACTTTTCCAAGCAAGGTGTTACCATTACTACCTGCACTTCTGTTACATGAGGATGACTCTGATGATGGTGGTCCCTTCAGTGTGGCTCACAACCCATCTGAGTTACACGTCAAGTGTCAGGAGGATGACTACAACGAGGGTGAATATTATGAACAGGAGTATTACGCCCCTCAGGAGCAATACCATCAGCAATATCAAGAAGTAGTTGTATGCCTTCCCTCTTCATTTGTTTGTGACCGACAGTTTATGCTGACTGATTACAGGAGGCATTTTCCACCTGCATTGTCTGACACTACACACAGTTGTCTGCCGACAAAATCTCCATCTGTGCAGCCGTCCATCCAAGCCACTACTAATATCTACTTCGCCACAACATACTCCGCGGGCAGATCTCCCCCAAGATCCCACATTTTCTGATGAAGGCATGGAAAAAGGTGCACTCCGAAATGCTCAGTCAGAATGAAATGATGCCATCACCTCCATCAAGCCTCCAGTGGAATCCCCTCCAGAAGACATTGGGGGATTCCTTAGCCTGCTTGAAAAAGCAGCAAGGTTTAAACTACCAATGCCAAACGAAGAAAATGTACTGCTTCCTTTATGATTTTAAAGAACCCTTTTCATAAAAGCATGAGGCCTATGCCCATTATTGATTATATCTGGGACAGGGGCATGAAGAACCCAGCTAAGGTTGCTGCAGACCTACTGAGCCTACAGAAATATAAGGCCCTGGAGGACGCTCCTGCATGTCTCACTTAGCATCCTATACCAGATTTGGTGATCAAGCAGGCAGCACAGATCCAGAAATCCTTCAGCACCAATTTCAGCATCTCTGGACAAAGAGGGTAGGGGTCCTGACAATATTGGCAAGCGTTTTTCATCCCTGTCAGCACTTAGACAGTGAGGGTAGCAAACTCTTTGTCGGTTATCGGTGATTCGACCTCCAGATGTGGCCTGATATGGACAAGCTTCCACAGGATGCTAAAGCAAGCGCTAAGAAGATCCAGCAAGAGGGTGAATGCACATCAGCGGAAGTTATTGATTGCACCATGGACATTTCTACTTCTGCCCTCCGGCAACTTGCAGGAGCAGCAGTGTTAAGGAGACAGGGCTGGCTTAAAGCCACTTCCTTTAGACTGGAGGTCCAAAATAAAATCCTTGATATGCTTTAGGATGGGAAAGCCCTCTTTGACAAGCATATTGATGATGCCCTCCAGGCCATAAAAACAGACACATCAAAATGATCGGGGACCCTCCAGTAGAGGAAAGTGCCCTTTTTGGGGTGCTCTGGAAGAGGTCTCCCATGTTACAGATGTGGTTACCAGCAATACTGTTACCCCTCATATTCGTCAACCTCCCTGCAGTTTCGACCCCAATATCAGCAAAGATAACTACCACAAGCAGCCTATAATAGACCCGCCAAGGAAAAAGCACTGACCCCCGTCAGTGACCAGCTTCAGGCTCTGGGTACCTCCCTGCTTTTTCCATTGTGCCTAGTTGAAAAAGTACTCAAACACCTTCATCGTTGGCAAGAAACAACAGTAGGCCAATGGGTTTTGGACCTTGTTCAATTAGGGCATGAATTGGTATTCATCGAAACACCACCAAACCTGTCCCAACATTCCATTCCAAAAAATCTACAACTCAAGTTGGAGGTCGAAACCATGCTAAAAAAAAGGAGCTATTGAGAGAGTTCCTGCACCTCAAAAAAGGAAAAGGTTTCTAATACTGTTTCTTCTTGGTCAAGAAGTTAAAGTAATGGCAACCAATTCTGGATCTGAGAAACCTCAACACCTATCTCAGAAAGGAGTCTTTCCGTATAGTCTTGCTGCAGGACCTACTCCCGCTCCTCAACCAAGGAGATTATGGGGGTCATTCCGACCCCGGCGGTCAAGGACCGCCGGGGCCGGGGTCGGCAGGAGCACTGCCAACAGGCTGGCGGTGCCCCGCAGGGCATTCTGACCGCAGCGGTTTGGCCGCGGTCAGAACAGGAAAACTGGCGGTCTCCCGCCGGTTTTCCGCTGCCCTCAGGAATCCTCCATGGCAGCGCAGCTTGCTGCGCCGCCATGGGGATTCCGACACCCCATACCGCCATCCTGTTCCTGGCGGTTCGCCCGCCAGGAACAGGATGGCGGTATGGGGTGTCGTGGGGCCCCTGGGGGCCCCTGCAGTGCCCATGCCAATGGAATGGGCACTGCAGGAGCCCCCGTAAGATGGCCCCACAGAGAATTTCAGTGTCTGCTTAGCAGACACTAAAATTCGCGACGGGTGCAACTGCACCCGTCGCACCTTCCCACTCCGCCGGCTCCCTTCGGAGCCGGCTTCCTCGTGGGAAGGGGTTTCCCGCTGGGCTGGCGGGCAGCCTTCTGGCAGCCGCCCGCCAGCCCAGCGGGAAACACAGAATCACCGCGGCGGTCTTCAGACCGCAGAGCGGTGTTCTGTTGGGGGAACTCTGGCGGGCGGCCTCTGCCGCCCGCCAGAGTTAGAATGACCCCCTATATGTCAAGCCTCGATCTCCAGGATGCATAGTTCCAAGTTCCAATTCCCCCCAAACACAGGGAGATTCACAGCAGCCTGCAGCCATTACCAGTTCAAGGTATTTCCCTTTGGCCTAAAATATGCCATGTTCACTAAGTGCTTAGCACCTGTGGCGGCCCTTCTGAGACAAAACAACACAAGGTGTTCCTGTATCTCAACCACTGGTTAGTCAAGGCACCTTCCAGTCAGACTGCTCAGGAGTCAACAGCAGCCTGCTTACATCTTTTCAGCGAACTGGGCCTCACTCTCAACCCGATAAGGTCAGTTTTTTACCCATCACTTATGACTACATTTGTAGGCACCAGGCTCAACACCACACTCACCAAGGCATGCCCCACGCCAGAGAGACAATAATTACTCTAGCGAAATGTGTGCAAAGTAAAAAAGTATTTTTTCAGTTTGCCTCTACAAATCCCAGCTAGGGATTATGTAATCCGTCATTCCTCAAGTTCCATTCTGCTGTCTGCGGATGCGTCAGCTACAATAGGAATTGGACAGATAATCGATCCAGGCTACAAGATCTTTTGACAGCCTCATCCAGATTACTCCAGGAATGATCAGCGCCCTATCCTGGTGGACGCAATAGGAACATCTGTCACTCGGTCTGTCTTTCCTGCCTCAGACCTCTCCTTTGGTCATCACCACCAGCTATTCCCTAGAGAGGTGGGGAACTTATCAACAAGACTTTCATCAATGGCAAATGGCAACCTTCTTAGCTTCATCTACACATCGATCTCCTAGAGCTCAAAGCAGTGCATCCAGCCTTACAGATGTTCTTTCCCAGAATATGCAATTCTGCTGTGCTCATCTGCACAGATAGTACAATCATGATGCACTACATCAACAAGCAGGACAGCACATGATCTTGCCTGCTGTCCCAGAAAGCACAACAGATCTGGGAATGGTCTATCTGACACAACATGCTTCTTTGAGCAGAACATGTCCCTGGCAAGCAGAATATATAGCGAACACTCTCATCAGACTAAGGACATCATGTCACGAGTGGGAACTCGATCTGGAGATCCCGGACAACATCTTTTTCCGGTGGGGCAAACCTAATCTAGACAACAGACAGGCGGAGGACAAAGTACCGCCCACAGTATCACAATCTACCAATCCGCCACCTTTTCCGGGGCGGATACACCGCGGACAGAAACACGGCGGAAACAGGACCTCAAAGGGAAAACGCTCACCTCTACACACCCCACGAGGAACCAGGACGCCATGGAACCAGAGCTGCAGATCATGCCAGCCCTTATCTTCTTGCTCCTCTACCAGGAGCACGAACGCCGGCGGCGAAGACCACGGTGAGTACTGCACCTACGACACAAGGAAGGGGGGAGGGAAAAAACAGGGACACACACACGCAACACCACCACCCCCACCCTCACCCACGACAACACATACACTAATACATCATGATACATTATAGTTACATCCCCCAACCCCCCCGGAAGAATGCAAAGACCAAAGAAAATGAGTGTAACCATTGTAATATATTAAAATCCAGTACGCAAAAATATATATATACACTATAAACAAAATATACACCGAGAATAGTAGTCCAGGTAGTGCTCCATTGAAGTCCGTGGAACACTGGGCCCACACGGTATGGGCGAGGCCCACACAAGATTCCCGACCATGACGGAGAGAACACTGCAGGGGCATCAGATAGCAATAAAACAGGCACCTCAGGGGAGGGAAAGGGGGGGCACCTCAGCCGGTTGAGTGCACGACGCCAAATCCACGAGGGGGCCACATGTCCACTGTTCAATCCTGGGGAGTGCAAAGCCACAGTCTCTCAAGCCTCTACAGTGGGTGGTTTGCCCACTGTTCCATCCTGGGGAGTGCAAAGCCACAGTCTCTCAAGTCTCTACAGTGGGTGGTTTGCCCACTGTTCCATCCTGGGGAGTGCAAAGCCACAGTCTCTCAAGTCTCTACAGTGGGTGGTTTGCCCACTGTTCAATCCTGGGGAGTGCAAAGCCACAGTCTCTCAAGTCTCTACAGTGGGTGGGTTGCCCACTGCTGCATCCTGGGGAGTGCAAAGCCACAGTCTCTCAAGTGGATGACAGTCTCCACTTGTTCTGGCTTGGTGCCCAGAGTGCTTCATCCTGCCAAGGACTGAGGTAGTGGATGGATCTCTCCACTGGTTCTGGAGGGGGCTTGGTGCCCAGAGTGCTTCATCCTGTCAAGGACTGAGGTAGTGGATGGATCTCTCCAATGGTTCTGGAGGGGGCTTGGTGCCCATAGTGCTTCATCCTGCCAAGGACTGAGGTAGTGGATGGATCTCTCCACTGGTTCTGGAGGGGGCTTGGTGCCCAGAGTGCTTCATCCTGCCAAGGACTGAGGTAGTGGATGGATCTCTCCACTGGTTCTGGAGGGGGCTTGTTGCCCAGAGTGCCTCATCCTGCTCGTGACAGACTCAGTAGCGTCAGTGCCCTTGGCGCTCATGGGCCAGCGGTGAATGTGGCGGCAGTGCCCTGTTCAGCGGTGCTTGTGGCGGCGGTGCCCTGTTCAGCGGTGCTTGTGGCGGCGGTGCCCTGTTCAGCGGTGCTTGTGGCGGTGGTGTCCTTTGCAGTGACTCAGCTGCTGGCGGTCCTTCATGGCCCAGCGGGGCTGGTGCTGGCGGTCCTGTCTGGCCCGGCGGGGCTGGTGCTGGCGGTCCTCTCTGGCCCAGCGGGGCTGGTGCTGGCAGTCCTGTCTGGCCCCGCGGGGCTGGTGCTGGCGGTCCTGTCTGGCCCAGCGGGGCTGGTGCTCGCCTCTTGGGCAGCAGGGCAGGTGCTGGCGGTGGCCTCTTGGGCAGCAGGGCAGGTGCTGACGGTGGCCTCTTGGGCAGCAGGGCAGGTGCTGGCAGTGGCCTCCTGGGCAGCGGGGATGATGGCAGTGGGCTTCTGGGCAGCGGGGATGATGGCGGTCTTCTCCGCCGTGCTGCTCTTCCCAGACCTGCTGACTTTCTTGTGGCCCTTCCCCACCTTGGAAGGTGTCGCAGCTGACTCCACACTCCCACCTGTACCCCTGGGAGCGGCTTTGGTGGCTGGAGTCTTCACCCTCTCCCGCCGGGCACTGGCCAACTTTTGATGCTTCACAGATGGGGGACTGTCCGTGCTGTGGCTCCGTGCCACACTGGCTGCCCTGGTGGCCGGTGCACTCCAGATTCCGGTGACTACAGGCACCAATGGTCCTGGAGATGTTGTGGCTGAGGTGCTAGGTTGGGACCTGGAGAGTCGGGCCCTAGGAGATGGACGTGATGGTGGGGGTGGGTGGGTCAAAGAGGTCATGGTTGGACAGGAAAAGTTTTTGGGAAACACTGGGACGGGTAGCTGGAGGGGGTTTGGGAGTGGAGGAAGAGGTTGTGGTTGTAGGAGGTGTTCGTTTGGTGACTTTGGGTGAAAGTGCATGTGCTGGAGGCTGTCATGAGGTGGATGGCTGTTGGGTGGGTGTGTGCCTGCGTTTGTGTATCTTGGGAGGTGGCGTCACAGACACACTGGGAGAGGACACAGGGGACGTGTGAATGGCAGTGGGGGTGGTGACTGCACGTGAGCGGGGTGTGGTGGTGTGTGTGCTGGTGATGGCAGTAGTGGCTACTGTAGATGTAGTGCATGCAGGTGTGAGTGGAGACGGGATTGGGAGGGAGACGAGGTGGAGGGGGACACAGTGGAGGCAGTGGAAGTTGGGGTGTCTGCATGTGTGTGATGCTTGTGTGAGTGCCTGTGGGATGTGTGGTGCTTATGTTTGCCTGAGCTTCCCTTGTGTGTTGATGTGTGTGCATGCTGCTCTGAAGGTGTGCTTGGGATAGGCTGAGGTAGAGGGGATTGGGTCTGGGTGGAGGAAGTTGGAGGGGGGAGGCTAGACACAGGGACAATGGCTACCATCAGTGCTGAGGCCAGAGTCTGAAAAGCTCGCTGAAGGGCTGCCTGACCAGAATGAATGCCCTCCAGGAATGCATTTGTTTGTTGCAACTGCCTTTCTACACCCTGGATGGCATTCAAAATGGTAGACTGCCCAACAGTGAGGGGCCTGAGGAGGTCAATGGCCTCCTCACTGAGGGCAGCAGGGGTGACTGGGGCAGGGGCTGAGTGCCTGGGGCGAAGGTGATGCCCACCCTCCTGGGTGAGCGGCAAAGGCTGAGGGGCTGCTGTACCTGTAGATGCGGGGGCACAGATGTTGCCGCCACCACAAGGGAGCTCCCATCAGAGGACGAGTCCGTGTCACTGGTGCCCGCCGTGAAGCTCCCCTCGCCCTCCGTCCCACAGGTGAACTCCGAGTCCGTTGTCTCACCCTCCAGGGCCATGTGGGATGCAGCTCCCTCCTGCTCCGTTGCCACTGCTCCTCCGCCTGATGATGCTAATGCACACAACAACATGGAGACCACAAAAAGGGGGGGGACGACAGAAGAAAGACATGTTGAGTGCATGCATTACCGCTACTGTTGGCGGACACGACAGACACAGAAGCCCCCTGCACTTCGCCGCGCACTTCGCCTCCACTGTTCAATCCCTGGGACATGGCCTACAAGGCTATGGACGACATCTGCGCACATGGATGACACAAGAGCCTGACTAGGTGTACTTGGCACTGTACACAGGTGGGGTGGGGTGCCACAGGCTCTGCCAGAACAAGGGGACCTTGCCTCCTAAACTCGCCCTGGCCTAGGGAAACCCACAGCCCACCTCCCCCACCCAGACACCTCCACTGCGCGCAAAATCAGCAGAATGAGAGTGTACTCACCCCCTTGTGGCTGCTGTGATGCCCCCAAGCGCCCATTTAACTCTGGGTACGCCACTGCCAGGATCCTGAACATCAGGGGGGTCATGGTGCGACGGGCACCCCTCCCACAATGGGAGGCCATCCCCAGCTGGGCCTCCGCCATCTTCTTGCTCCAGCGGCGAATGCCCTCCCATCTTTTGCGGCAGTGGGTGCTCTGTCTGTGGTAGAACCCCAGGGTCCAGACGTCCTTGGCGATGGCACGCCAAATATCTTTTTTCTGGTGGGCGCTGACCTACATGAATTGTACAGGGGGAAAAGAAAAGTTATTACCAAATGCACCGTCACAGTCATTGGCCCCCATCCCTACCCTTGCCATGATGCACATGCACTCACCGTCGTTTCATGCACTCCTCAATCTCCCCCCTCCATCTTTCATCCACCCCACTCCACACAGGCATAGCCCATACAGCATGCTCCCAGTGTATTTACCTGTTTGTCTGGAGGACCGTAGAGTAGCGTGTACTGAGGGAGGACCCCATCCACGAGTTTCTCCAACTCCTCCGATGTGAAGGCAGGGGCCCTTTCCCCAGTCGCACAAGCCATTGTCTCTTCCAGACCTAGGTCACAGCAGCACTTGCAGTGTAGGTCCTCTCCTGTCGAAGATCAGGTATTGAGTGATTGAACAAATAGAAAATGGCGGTCACGTCCGCGGCAGTGCATACCGTCACCGCCGGCATACATCGTCATTGGCTCCTGGGAACCATAGGGTCCAGTGTTAACCAATGCAGCATTGCGCCGCGGTCTTCGACCGCCTACTGCGACGGTGTACAACGCCAGCGCAGTTACCTCACATCCCAATGTCCCACTTTACAGGTCAGGCAGCTGCCATTTCAGGGGCCCACATGGATTAATTTTTAACTGCGTCACACATACCTCAACACACATACAGGCCAATTTTCGGATTATGATTCGTGTTCTGTGTAAGCTGTGGGTACGCACCTCTGAGTTGTTTGACTCTGTGCTCGCTGTTGTCCTTCATAGGCGCCGTCCGCTGGGACATGTGAGGAGATGGCGGCATCCTCCGGTGTACAGACCACTGGTGGACCTGTCGACAATGGAGGAAAGACATGTGATCATCACATACAGGCTTGACCGTGCCACAATCCAGGAACTGTGTGCCCAGCTGGAGCCAGACCTGATGTCAGCTATCCGCCATCCCACAGGAATCCACCCTCAAGTGCAGGTGCTGTCAGTACTCCATTTCCTTGCAAGTGGGTCATTTAAAAAAACAGTGGCCATAGCATCAGGGATGTCCCAGCCTATGTTTTCCAACGTGTTGTCCAGAGTGTTGTCTGCCCTGCTGAAACACATGCAGAGCTACATCGTTTTCCCTCAGGTGGAGGATTTGCCTACAGTGAAAGGAGACTTCTATGCCCTGGGACATATCCCCAACATCATAGGTGCCATTGATGGGACACATGTGGCTCTGGTACCCCCCTGCAGGAGTGAACAGGTATACAGAAACCGGAAGAGTTATCAATCCCTGAATGTGCAGATGGTGTGTTTGGCAGACCAGTACATCTCCCATGTGAATGCCAAGTTCCCTGGCTCAGTGCATGACGCCTACATCCTGCGGAATAGCAGCATCCCTTATGTGATGGGTCAACTCCTGTGTGGCTAATAGGTGAGCACCTGGAAGCAAGTCATTGGGAATGGTTGTCTGGGTCTGGGGATATCCCTCCAGGTTAGTGTATGTCTAACAGTTGTCCCTCGCCATTTGCAGGTGACTCTGGTTACCCCAGCCTGTCATGGCTACTGACCCCAGTGAGGAATCCCAGGACAAGGGCCGAGGAACTCTACAATGAGGCCCAAGGGCGAACTCGGCGGATAATAGAGCGGACCTTCGGCCTCCTGAAGGCCAGGTTCTGGTGCCTCCATATGACAGGTGGATCCCTATTTTACTCACCAAAGAAGGTGTGCCAGATCATCGTGGCCTGCTGTATGCTTCACAACTTAGCTTTGCGACGACATGTGCCTTTTCTGCAGGAGGATGGTCCAGATGGCAGTGTTGTTGCAGCTGTGGAGGCTGTGGACAGTGAAGACGAGGAAGCAGAAGAAGAGGACATGGACAACAGGATCTCGGTGACCCTGCAATATTTCCAGTGAGACACAGGTAAGAATACAAACCTGCCTACTACATGTACTTTAACACTACTACCTCTCTACTGTCTGTCGTTTTCACCCAGTGTATGGTCACTGAGTTGTCACTTTCCCTTACGATTTCACAGATGTGTGTCCCACAGTGTGACATCTGCTTTGTTTCCTCATGGACTAGAGCTGTGTGACATAGGTATGTTGACATTACAACTGAAAGAGCATTTTGCCACAGTAATTGCTAATACACTATTCCGAAATCACAGACTGACTCCAGATTGTTTTGTGCTTCAAGGGTGTTTATTTAAGTGCTCAAAATTGGAGGGGGTTGTAAAATGGTGAGGGGTGATGGTGGAGGAATGCCCATGCCAGAGTCCAGTCTATTAGTCTCACAGGTGCATTGCCCAAATGGGCATAGGTAGTGGAGCTGGGGCAGTTTGAGGATGGACAGGGTGATAAAGTGGGACAGAAGGATGACATTCAGGGTGGTCTCATTTCTTGGCGGGGGTCTTGGCATCGTTCTCTGTCTTTGTCCTGGATCTCAGGGACCGTTTGCGGGGTGGTTCTCCCTCTGCAGGGGGTGGGGTGCTGGTGTGGTGGTCCTGTGGCGGTGCCTCCTGTCCACTAGCGCCGGCGGAGGTGGTGGGAAGTTCATCGTCCATGCTAGTGTCAGGGGCCCCTTGTGCCACAGTGTCCCTCCTGGTGTTGAGTACTTCCTTCAGCACCCCTACGATGGTGCCCAGGGCGGAATTGATGGCTCTGAGTTCCTCCCTGAAGCCCAAATACTGTTCCTCCTGCAGGCGCTGGGTCTCCTGAAACTTGGCCAGTACCGTTGCCATCGTCTCCTGGGAGTGGTGGTAGGCTCCCATGATGGAGGAGAGGGCCTCGTGGAGAGTGGGTTCCCTTGGTCTGTCCTCCCCCTGTCGCACAGCAGCCCTCCCAGTCCCCTGTGTTCCTGGGCCTCCGTCCCCTGGACCGTGTGCCAACTACCACTGCCCCCAGGTTCCTGTTGTTGTTGGGGTGGTGGGTTAGCCTGGGTTCCCTGTAGTGGTGGACACACTGCTGATTGACGTGTCCTGGGGACAGAGGTATGGGCCCGGTGGGTTTGTGCTGTGCTGGTGTTTCCAGAGGGGGGAAGGTCTGTAGTGGCCTGTGGCTGTGTGAGGGGAACCGACTGTCCCGAGGTCCCCGATGGGCCGGGCTGGTCATCTAGATCCAGTTGGACAGAGCTGCTGTCATCACTGTGGGCCTCTTCTGTTGGTGGTGTAGACATGTGTGGACCCTCCTGTCCGGTGACGTTGGGTAGGGGTCCTGTAGGGGTATAAAAGGATGTTTATTACATCTGTGTGTGCCATGGTGTGCAATGGGTGGGTGTCTGTGTACCCCAGTGCTTGAATTATTGTGTAGGACCTTGTGTGATGATGGTTTAGGGGGTTGTATGGGTATGTGCAGTGGGCATGCTTTGGTGATGGGTGTCCATGCTTTGTTGTTGCATGCAGGGCTTGGTGTTTGGATGGGTGGGTTGTGATAGTGGGACATTTGTGAGGAGTAGGAGTGATGGGGTGAGGGTGGGGGTATGTGATGGCATGCAGGTAGGGTGGGGGATGTAATAGTTAAGATTTGACTTACCAGAGTCCATTCCTCCATCTACTCCTGCGAGGCCCTCAGGATGCAGAATCGCCAAGACCTGCTCCTCCCATGTTGTTAGTTGTGGGGGAGGAGGTGGGGGTCCGCCGCCAGTCCGCTGAACCGCAAGGTGGTGTCTTGAGACCACGGAACGCACCTTCCCCGTAGGTCGTTTCACCTCTTCCTGATGTCATCCCGATTTCTTGGGTGCTGTCCCACTGCGTTGACCCTGTCCACTATTCTGCGCCATAGCTCCATCTTCCTAGCTATGGAGGTGTGCTGCACCTGTGATCCGAATAGCTGTGGCTCTACCTGGACGATTTCCTCCACCATGACCCTGAGCTCCTCCTCAGAGATCCTGGGGTGTCTTTGTTGTGCCATGGGGTGGTGTGGGTGATCTGTGGAGTGGTGTGTGTAGTGATAAGTGGGGTGATATTTAGTGGTGTGTTGTGTGAGGTGCGTGAAAGTTCTGTGGGTGATGGTATTGTTTGCCTGTGGATGCTTGGTAGTTGTTTGTGGTGTCTCTCTCTGGCCTTCGTTCGGGATTTTGGTTGTAGGGGTTTGTGGGTGATGTGGGTGTGTGTTTTATATTGTTTTGGGTGTGTGGGTGTGGTGTGTGTATGTGTATCAGGTGTGTGTGTTTCGAATTGTCTAATGTGGCTGTGTTTTGTAAATGTGTGTGTATTTTGAGCACGGCGGTGTGTACCGCCAATGGAATACTGCGGTTGAAAGACCACCATGTGGATTTGTGTGTCGTGATAGTGTGGGCGTATTTCTGTTGGCGTGACGGTGGAGGTTTTGTTTTCGCCAGTTTATCACTGACCTTTGGTGTGGCGGACTTGTGTGGGTGTCTGAATTTTGGCAGATTCCGTGCTGTGGGTCATAATAGCTGTGGCGGAATTCCGCGGCGGTGTGTTGGCAGTCTTCTGCACGGCGGTAAGCGGCTTTTACCGCCGATATTGTAATGAGGGCCTAAGTTACTTACCTCTAACTGTAGTTCTCCATTATTGGAATCTTTTATAGATTCACATCCGACCCACCCGACCCCCCCCTGGGGAGCTCACCTTATTTCTCTCAGTAGGTGTTTTTCTTATATACACTCATGCGCTGAAAATCTGAGGTAATAGAGCTCCTCACCTAGAGGGTGGTGCAACCTGATTGGTTAACACTTAAGTTTGGTCTCCTTTTTAAAAATGACTAGGATATGTTAGTAAAGTGAAGGGCATAGGGTCTTTTTAGTCCATACCTATCATTGCACTGCTTTTTTAAGGTACCATGGGACTCCCATCTTGACGACAGGGAAACATTTAAGCCTTTGAATCTATAAAAGATTCCAATACTGGAGAACTACAGTTGCAGGTAAGTAACTTAGGGCCAGATGGATCAAATGATTTTGCACTTGCAAACTGCGAAATCGGCCGTTTGCGAGTGCAAAATCATGGTCTGCAATGCATCAAAGGCATTCGCAGACCACAAAATGAAAATCGCAAAAATTGCGATTTTCTGCGTTGCGACCTGGATTTTGCGAATCGCAAATTGCGATTCGCAAAATCCAGGTCGCAAGGCTATTCTGCAAAAAATCGCAAATTGCAAATGCAAAATACCATTGTCTGCAACCAGGTGGTAACCTGGTGCAAAATTTAAAAATGCAGTGAAACTGCATTTATAAATTTAATATGTAAAGTACACATGCCCTTTTGGCAGTAAAAAAAAAAAAATTGGGGTGCAGGAGAGGGGGCCTTAGACCCCCAGCACCCTGCCCTTTTGCATTTCCCAAATTGCGATTTCTGGTTCAGAAATCGCAATTTAGGAAATGCAAAAAATTTGCAGCTATGGGCCAACAGGCCCATAGCTGCGAATGGGGCCAGTATCGCAATTTGCGATTCGGTAATTGCATTTGCGATTTTTAAGAAATCGCAATTACCGAATCGCAAATGTGATACATGGCCCTTTGCGAGTCGGTAATTGCGATTTCTTAAAAATCACAATTACCGAATCGCAATGGGCCAGAATCATACATCTGGCCCTTAATTTCTTGTTGCTTATATTAAGATGAAATTTGCATTAATCATTATTGCTCACAGATTCCTTGTTGAAAATTCTGGAATTCGCAAATCTGGTTTATTTATTTATTTATGTATTTATTTTATTCGGGTTTTGTGGAGAACTGTTACTGTGCAAAGTTTGAAACCTTGACTATTTCCTTTAAGATACAAGCACTTAGAGGAGCCTTGAATCCAGGGGCCTAGAATATCAACGTTGGTCTTATATATTTGACTGTAATTTCTGCTCTAGACATGGGTTGCCTGGAGGCCAAGAGAAAGATTTTCATGTCTTGATTGAGGAACTGAGGCTCCAATCTGTATGGACTCCCATTCATCTTCTCTGTCACAGATCTCCTCCATCCGCCACCCAGAGATTATGTTATCCATGAGGCAGGCCTCAGCTTATCTCTGCCAGGGGGGTTCTGGCTTCGATCTTGGCTCCTCTGTGGATTCATAGATAGGTGCCAATTTCCTTCTCCTTTCTTACATCCTGGCCATCTCCTCAATTAAGCAGCTCAGCCATTGGTCCGTTGGGGCAAAAATAGGCCGGGGTGGTGGGGAGACCTCAGAATTAGAGCTCTGCTCCAAACTCCGACGAGAATGCTTTGATGGTTGGCGTAATGTGCACACACCACCCTTGTGATTTTAAAACAGATAATTTTTTTCAATTATTGTTCCCATGCACTCCCACTATTAACTATAGGTCGAGATGCATGTTGTTAGACTTTTCATCTTTGGCGTGGTCTCCCTTAAACGTTTGCCTCTGTTTCCCAGGTTGTTGATGTGTGCTGGACTCTTTTTCTGTTTTTATTACTTTGGGCACTTTACCACTGCTAACCAGTGCTAAAGTGCAAGTGCTCCTTTTCAAAATGTGTATTTAATTGGCTTATCCATGATTGGCATGTTTGATTTATTAGTAATTCCCTAGTACAGTGCACTAGAGGTGCCCAGGGCCTGTAAATCAAATGCTACTAGTGGGCCTGCAGCACTGGTTGTGCCACCCACATAAGTAGCTCTGTAATCATGTCTCAGACCTGCCACTGTAGTGTCTGCGTGTGCAGTTTTAACTGTAAATTCGACTTGACAAGTGTACCCACTTGCCAGGCCTAAACCTTCCCTTTTCTGAAATGTAAGACACCCCTAAGGTAGGCCCAAGGGAGCCCCAAGGGCAGGGTGCAGTGTATGGTTAAGGTAGAACATATAGTAATGTGTTTTATATGTCCTGACAGTGAAATACTGCTAAATGTGTTTATCACTGTTGCAAGGCCTGTCCCTCTCATAGGTTAACATGGGGGCTATTGTTAAATATGATTAAAGTGTAGATTCCCTTTGGGAGCGGATGGACATGTGGAGTTTGGGGTCTCTGAGCTCACAATTTAAAAATACATCTTTTAGTAAAGTTGATTTCAAGATTGTGTGTTTGAAAATTACACTTTTTTTCTGTGACTCTGCCTGTTTGTGGATTCCTTGTCTGGGTCAGTTTGACAATTGGGCTGGTTGCACCTCACACTAGACAGTGACAGAAAGGGAGCTGGGGTGTAGTCTGCATTTCCTGATGAGCTATCTGTACTAGGAGGGTCACTCACAACTGAAAGGGCTGTGCCTGCCCTCACACAATGCAGTCTCCAACCCCCTAGTGAGTGTCTGGGGCCTGGCCTGGGCAAGGCAGGATTTCACATTCAAGAGAGACTTTGCTTTGAAGTAGGCCTAATTCAAAGGAGAAATTGGGTATAAGAAGGGCACCCCAAACCACAGACTTTAGAACACTTCTGGAAACCAAGAGGAACCTCTGCCTGGAGAAGAGCTGAAGAGCTGAGGAAGAAGAGCTGCCCTGCCTGTAACTGTGCTTTGTGGAGCTATCCTGCAGTTGCTCTTTCTGCCAGAGTAAGAGGGCAAAGACTGGACTTTATGTGCCTTCCATCTTGTGAAGATCTCCAAGGGCTTGATTTAGAGCTTGCCTCCTGTTGTTTGAAGTCTCAGGGACAGCAAAGACGTCTCTCTGCCATCACCTGGAGCCTCTGGAGAGACTCCTACTCTGCCAAGTGGTGCCCATCCGTGTAAAAACAACGCCATGCCTGCCCGGACCCGAGAGTGCTGACCGGATCGACACATTGCTCTCCTGAGGAGAGAAGAAACTACGCACCCGACCCGATGAAAGGAGAAACAACGCAAGGTCTCGCTTGTGAATGAAATCAACACATTGCAAGCCCTTTTTGATGCACACTCACCCGTTCGGGGTTATTTTTGACACACCCAAGGTACATTTGCATGCTAACAGTGTTAGTGTGTGTTTAAAATTACATGAAGAATCTTTTTGTCACGACTCACGTGCTGCTTGCGCCTGGAATTTGCAGATCTAGTGGCGTGGGTCTTCAGTGTTCGGCTTTGGCCCAAAAAGGGGCGACTCTTTCTGGTAGCCACGGTGCTGTAGGCAATGGAGACGCCAAGAACAGACCGTGCCCTTCAGAAAATAGCGCCAGAGGGAAAAAAAACCTTTAAAAAAGGGGAAAAAACCTCCAAACAGAAAGATTCCTGAAAACAAGGACAAAAGAACAGGAATCAAAAAGAAAAAATTTCAGGTAACACAGAAATGACGAAATCCAGAACCGAAAGGCAAGGAAATCAGGAGCGAAGACACTATCCGAACAGAAAGTGTTGCAGCGCAAAGACAAGAAGAAAACACATCCCTTAAATACCAAAAAACAGGAAGTGACCCACAGGAAGTAAAAGGACACCATCTTAGACAGGGAAAATTACATAGAACAGAATAGAGTAGGAACCATAGAGAATAGGGAACAAGGAATGCTGGGAAGAAAAAGGTAACCTGGGAAGGGGGAAAAGACATAAAGGAAGGTACAACAAAAAGACCCAAGAAAGAAGAAAAGAAAAAGGAAGGAGCAAGAACAGGTAAGAGGGGTCAGGAGTCCCCAAAAATGCGGTGAGGAAAAGCAGAGCGAGGCCCCATGCCAATTCTGGGGCCTCGTAATGTGCAGGAAAGGCTGGAGGCGCGCCGCGTTTTGGAAGCACGCTGCGCGGCCCGAGCCGAACGCCCGGCTTGCGCCGAACACTCGGCTCGCGCCGCACCACGCCGCGCGACAGTAGGTCCCCTTCCCGAAGGTCCAGGTTTGAGAGGAAATAAACGGTGAAAGCGTTCAATCAGAAGAGGTGCATGAACAGAAGATGCATCTTCCCAAGAGCATTCACTGAGAGGATAACCCTTCCAATGAATCAGATACTGAAGACGTTTGTGAAAAAGACGAGAGTCACAAATTTCCTGTACCTCATATTCAGGAACATCATCCACTAGTACAGGAGGAGGACAAGGGAACTGACGAGAGTAAGGGTCAGGTACATAAGGTTTGAGCTGGGAAACATGAAAGACTGGATGAATCTTCCATGTATGAGGCAAGTGAAGACGGACAGTGACAGGATTAATCAACTGAAGAATACGGAAAGGCCCGTAGTAGCGAGGTGTGAACTTGTTCGGAGAAAGACGTGAGGGTAAGAATTTGGATGAAAGCCAGACTTTATCTTGCAGGCGATAGTCTGGAGTGGTCCTACGTTTCTTGTCTGCTGCTTTCTTCATATATCTCTTGGTGTGTAACAAATTGGATCGAATTAGTCTATGGATTTGTAGAAGTCGTTTGGAGAGATAAGTAATAGCGGGCAGGGGAGAGGTGGACCGAGGAGAAGTAGGAAAAGAGGTAGGATGAAAGCCATAAGAACAGAAAAAAGGAGTGACCTTGGAGGCACTATGGACAGTATTATTGTAGGAAAATTCAGCAATAGGGAGATAAGTGTTCCAGTTGCTTTGGGTAGAATTGCAAAAACAGCGAAGGTATTGCTCTAATCCTTGGTTCAGACGCTCGGTCTGTCCATTGGTCTGAGGATGGAACCCCGATGACAGGGCTCTATTGATATTAAGTGTTTTACAAAAATACCTCCAAAACCGGGAAATGTACTGAGGTCCTCTATCAGATATAATGGTATGTGGGAGTCCATGGAGACGGAAGATATGATCGATAAATATCTAGCTTAGTTCTTGGGATGTAGGTAGCTTTTTCAGGGCAGTGAAGTGAGCCATCTTAGTAAAGGAATCCACAGTGACCATGATAACCCGGTTTCCTGCTGATGGTGGGAGCGAACACATGAAATCAGTAGAGATGGTGTGCCATGGAGCTGGCGGAACAGGCAAAGGCTGTAGCAATCCTGCAGGTCTGGTACGGGGAATCTTGACTTGAGCACATATGGGACAAGCCTGAACGTATCTTTCAACATCCAGCTTGCAGGTAGGCCACCAGAAAAATCGCGAAAGAAGTTCTTGTGTGGCCTTGAGGCCTCTATGACCAGCAACCGGTGAATCATGGCACATTTGTAATGCTTTTTCTTTAACTCTGTTAGTAGGGAGGAATAACAGGTTCTGATAATAATAATATCCTTGTCTCTTACTTAATAAAGGTCTTAGTTTTTCTACTTCGTGGTCAGATAGGCTGGCGTATTCCAGTTGTACCTCCTCCAGAAAAGACTGAGCCACTCCAATGATCTTACTAGGTTCCAGTAGATACTGAGATGGGGAAGGAGTACAATCTGGATAACGGCGAGACAGAGCATCAGCCAGAATGTTTTGGGATCCAGGAATATAAGTGATGTAAAAATCATACTGACTGAAGAAAAAGGCCCAACGAGCCTGGCGACTATTCTGGCATACAAAATTTCGTAAAATTGTAGGTTACGGTGGTCTGTTCTCACCTCAAAATGCTCCTTGGAACCCATCAGAAACTGTCTCCATTCTAGGCAGGCTGTTTTCAGAGCCAATAATTCCCTTTCAAGTACTGAGTAATGTTGTTCTGCGGTAGAGAGTATATGAGACAAATAGAAAACAGGATGTTCAAGACCATCATCCTCTTGTTCTTGGAGTAAGACAGCTCCGATGGCTCTTTCGGAAGCATCGGTGACAACAATAAATTGTTTGTTGGTATATGGATGTCTTAAGATGGGGGCTTGAGTGAAAGCCCTCTTTAAATCTTGAAAAGCTGTTTCAGCCGCCTTAGTCCAGACAAACCCTTTCGTTACATTTTCCTTCTTTAAAGTGTGAGTTATGTGACTGGTCTGTTTCGCAAAGTCTAAGATGAACTGCCGATAAAAGTTTGCCAATCCTAGAAAACATTGTGTTTCTTTAATAGAGGAAGGAGAAGGCCAATCTGGAATAGCTTGTACTTTTTCTTGATCCATAGCTATGCCGGTAGGACTTAAATGATAACCCAGATATTTGACTTCCGTTTTGTCGAACTCACACTTTTCTGGTTTGCAAAATAGTTGATGTGCCCGGAGTCTTTGAAGGACTTGTTTCACATGGGAAGAATGGAGTTCGGGATTTCTAGAATAAATAAGAATATCATCTAAGTAAATTACAACTGTCTGGTTCAGAAGGTCAGAAAACACTGAGTCCATAAATCTCTGGAAGATTGCCGGGGCATTAGTGAGACCAAAAGGCATAACCTTGTATTCAAAGTGACCAAATGGGGTCCTGAAAGCTGTCTTCCACTCGTCTCCTTCTTTAATGCGTAAAAGGTGGTAGGCTCCTCGTAGATCTAGTTTGGTAAAACGTTGAGCCCCTCTGACTGCTTCTAGAATATCCCTGATGAGAGGCAAAGGATAACGATCTTTAATAGTTATCTTATTCAGGCCTCGAAAATCCAGGCAAGGACGAAGATCCTTTGTCTTCTTGGGTACAAAAAAGAGAGGAGCCCCGGCCGGAGAAGACGATGGAACAATAAGACCACTCTGTACATTTTCTTCCAGATACTCTTTTAGTACTTCCTTTTCGGGTTCCGTGAGGGAATACATCCTCCCAAAAGGAACGATTGTGCCGGGTTCCAAGGGAATAGCACAATCGTAGTCTCGATGTGGAGGTAACACAGGTTTGGATGGTTTTTGGAACACATCTTGAAACTCCAAATAGTGTTCAGGGACTCCTTGGACAGTATTAATGGAATAACCGGTAGTACCTTCAGTAAATATGGATCTTTTCGGTGACCAATACTTGTCGGAAGCAAAACAGTTCTCATGACAAAATTGTGAAGACAAGGAAACAGTCCGGGTTACCCAATTCACATACGGATTATGTCTGATGAACCACGGAATTCCAAGAATGATGGTATGGTTGGGGGATGTTATGAGATCAAAGGAGATGTGTTCTTGATGGTTCCCGATCTGTAAACTTAACATCAGGGTTGTAGTATCAACTGGACCAGAGGATATCAAGGATCCATCCACTGTGTGCACTTGTTCGGGAATTTCTTTAGGTTGTGTAGGAACTTGTTGAGCAGCGGCCCACGTCTTATCCATGTAAATACCACTAGCACCACAATCTAGTAATGCCATAGTCTTTTCTTGACGGCTGTCAGGAAGTTGTAACATGACAGGTAATATGAACAAGGATGTCGTATTGTCATTAAAGGAGCTGATGGAAGGTATAGCCGATGATCCCGTCCCCTCCCTTCTTACAGAGGACGGGAAGTGGCGTTTCCCGATGGCCTGGGCGGACGTACAGGACAGGTACGAAGCATGTGACCAGCAGAACCACAGTACAGGCACAACCCTTTCTTACGTCTGTCTTCTCGCTCGCTAGCGGAGAGCGGGCCTCGAGTAGTATCCACCTGCATGGGTTCCCCTTCGATGTCTCTAGCAGGAGGGCGAGGTTCCTCAGAACGATGCAGATAAGCTTGTGAAGTGCTTGGCTGGGAAGACCCTCTACTCCTTCTCTTCTCCGATCTCCGTTCCTGAAGACGGTACTCGATGGAAAGTGCTTGATCCATCAGGCCACGAAGATCTTCCACTCTGGTGGAATGTACTAATTCATCTTTTATTTCTTCTTTGAGTCCTCTACGAAACAAAGTCACCAGAGTACGTTCCACCCAGGTGGTCTCTGCCGCTAGCTGACGAAAACGTGTTATATATTGAAGGACATCTTGTGAGCCTTGTTGGATGTCGCATAAGGCTTCTTCCGCAGAGGCCTCCAATCCTGGACGACTAAACATTTGTTTGAAGCGGTTCACGAAGGTGGAATAGTCCGACAATACCGGGTCGTTGGATGATACCATCGGGGTTGCCCAGGCCAAGGCAGGAACGGATAAAGCACTGATAAGATAACCCACCTTTGTCCTGTCATGGGAGAATTGGGTAGGTCGGAAGGCGAAGTACACCGTTAATGCATCAAGGAACTCACGTAGTTTGGTTGGTTCACCGGAGAAACGAGGGGTTGAAGCGGAGATAGTCGGAACATCACTACTGCGAAAAGCCAAAGCCTGTCGTAACGCAGCATTTTCATTGCGTAGTTGTTGCAATTCCTGAGCTTGTTGCTGAATCGTTGTCAGAAGAGATGGATCAGGATCTGCAGCCGCCGCCACTGTGTCATCCATGGTGTTTGAGGACGTCGGAATGGTTTGGCGCTGCAATCTGTCACGACTCACGTGCTGCTTGCGCCTGGAATTTGCAGATCTAGTGTCGTGGGTCTTCAGTGTTCGGCTTTGGCCCAAAAAGGGGCGACTCTTTCTGGTAGCCAAGGTGCTGTAGGCAATGGAGACGCCAAGAACAGACCGTGCCCTTCAGAAAATAGCGCCAGAGGGAAAAAAAACCTTTAAAAAAGGGGAAAAAACCTCCAAACAGAAAGATTCCTGAAAACAAGGACAAAAGAACAGGAATCAAAAATAACAAATTTCAGGTAACACAGAAATGACGAAATGCAGAACCGAAAGGCAAGGAAATCAGGAGCGAAGACACTATCCGAACAGAAAGTGTTGCAGCGCAAAGACAAGAAGAAAACACATCCCTTAAATACCAAAAAACAGGAAGTGACCCACAGGAAGTAAAAGGACACCATCTTAGACAGGGAAAATTACATAGAACAGAATAGAGTAGGAACCATAGAGAATAGGGAACAAGGAATGCTGGGAAGAAAAAGGTAACCTGGGAAGGGGGAAAAGACATAAAGGAAGGTACAACAAAAAGACCCAAGAAAGAAGAAAAGAAAAAGGAAGGAGCAAGAACAGGTAAGAGGGGTCAGGAGTCCCCAAAAATGCAGTGAGGAAAAGCAGAGCGAGGCCCCATGCCAATTCTGGGGCCTCTTAATGTGCAGGAAAGGCTAGGGGCGCGCCGCGTTTTGGAAGCGCGCTGCGCGGCCCGAGCCGAACGCCCGGCTTGCGCCGAACACTCGGCTCACGCCGCACCACGCGGCGCGACACTTTTTGCATTTTTATTGATAACTTGACCTGTGTATTGTGGATTTTTGTTGTTTTGGTCTTGTTTTGTTTAGGTAAATATTTCCTATTTTTCTAAACCTGTATTGTGTCATTTTGTAGTGTTTTAATTGAGTTGCTGTGTGTGTTGGTACAAATACTTTACACCTAGCACTCAGAAGTTAAGCCTGCTTCTTGTGCCAAGCTACCAACGGGGTGAGCGGGGATTAGCTGAGGGTGATTCTCTTTTACCCTGACTAGAGTGAGGGTCCTTCCTTGTACAGGGGGTAACCTGACTGCCAACCAAGGACTCCATTTCTAGCACATGTTGAGTTCTGCATAGTTTCGGTGAGAAAAGAAAGTTGTGGAAAGAAATATGTATCTGAAATTGGTTTATGTGGCTCCTGGTTAACCCTAAATTAATTCAAACTGACATCTTTGTAGTAGGCTCAGAATATAGAAATGTGTTTCTAACTGCTAAATTGTTTCCTCTAGATATTAAACTTTAAATGACAGGTTTAAAAACTTGTTGTTAAATTTTGTGTATGCATGGGCATGAGTGCACCACATAAGGTAACAAAGTAGCCTGTCCTTTTTCACTTTGGATGTGTCAGATAAGGGTCAGATGAGGGTGAAAGATGGCTGTTGCCAGTTGAAACGTGAATAAAGATTTAAACCAGAATATCGACAGGTCATACTGTTGTAACCTAAATAACAAGTGACAAAATATTGAAATGTAACTTTGTATACATTTTCTATACCGAACTCCACACATATGTATGCCGATGATGTATATATATTCAAGGTAGCGTTAAGAATCGTAACTCCATACCTTCTCTGAGCACGTACCAATTAGGTTTTTGGACCTCAATATTATGGTCTCAATATTGTGACCTGTCGATACTTTGCCTTGGATACTCCCTTCTACAATAGTTAAAGATGGAAACAAATTAACAGAAGTCACAATAGAAAAGTTTAAAAGGGGGGTGATTCTGGAATTTTGTATTACGGGCCTGTTAGTTGGTGAGCCTTTCCTTAAAGAAGTAATCCACTTAACCCTCCATAGGATACTGACACAGCAGCTCCCAGGCCAGGTGGTAAAGTGTAGCTGTATCTTCTTCTATGGACCCTGGAATTTCAATCTGTTCCCTTGCTCATTTCTCCCACTTACTAAAATTCAACTTTAGAAGGTCAGCTGGCCAATTTATGGCCCATCCTCATTCATCGTGAACAGGTTCTGGTATTAGGTGCAATTGTATACTGGTGCAGTTGAGTGGGGCCTACCAAACAGTCGGTTGGTATAGACAGTGAGCTGTCTATCAGTGGTGCAACCAGTGCAGTGGCGCCAGGCCGCAGAGCTGGGAAGGTCTCCAACATTCTCTGCACCAGCTGCAGTTTGGTTTAAAAGCTGCATGTTTGGAGTACGTTTTGTAAGTTTCTCCCGGGGGCCTGGCTCTGCGCTGACTTTGACTTGGGGTTTTGGGGGACGAGTCACTGCCACTATGATAGTGATAAGCCCCTGGTAGGTACTGGCGAACTCAGCCCTGACGAGCTGTACACACTGGCAAGTGACGTTTGGTCCCTACTATTTCTATTTGTGTTAAAAACTAATAAAAAGATGGTTAAGACAAGCCGTACACACCGGGTCATAATGAGGATGTCAGTAATAAGGAGGAGAAGGAAAGGGAGGAAGGAGTTGAGACGAAGAGAAATAAAGACAATTTGTAGGAGTGACAGAGAGGAGGAGGATTGAGAAGCAAAAGGGAGTAAGGACAGCGAGGAGAGGATGACTAAGGGGAGGGGAGAAGCATATAGATTGAAGAGAACTAGTGGAGAGGGGAAGAGGGAATGTCGAAGAGGAGAGGGTAAAGGAGAGCATGAAGAGGAGAAGATAAAGTAACAAAAGGAGAAAGTATATTAAAAGGAGTGGTAGAAAAAGAGTGGAAGAGACTATGGAGGTGAGAAAGTGAAAGTCTAGATTGAGATGAGAGAAGAGAGGGTTGAGGAAAAAAAGAATAAGGAAGAAGCAGAATGAGAAACTTAGGGACCTATAAGCAAGGACATAGCTTAAACCATGGAGCTGTTGTCGGAGAAGAAATAAAGAAGTGACACAACTCCGGTTGGCAATATAGTATATGTTTTTATCAAAGACAGTCGGGAGGACAGAACCGTTCTGTAAAACTGAAACTGAACTCAAACTGCTACAATACAGACAGTGTCATATATAGGCCCTCATTATGTACATGTCGGTTCAGACCGCCATGCCAGCGACAGCGGAAAAGACCGCCACCGTCATGGCGGTCTGAACCGACATATAAACAACATAGGGAGGGCCGCCTGTGGCGGCCCTCCTCCACCGCTAGATTGCCGCTGACAGGCATCCTGACGGTGGAGGGAATCATTTTCCAACAGGGCAGCGCTGCCACTCGGATAATGATCCCTTCTGCCACCTGCCATTCCCTGGCGGGTCCCCCCGCCATGGAAAGGCTGGCGGAAGGGGTGCTCCAGGGCCCCACAGGGGGCCCCTACAATGCCCAAGCACTTGTCATGGGCAGTGCAGGGGCCCCTGTTCAGTGCCCCCTCGTGCAGGCGGGCACTGATCTGTGCGAGGGGTGCAGCTGCACCTGCCGCACAGCGGCATTAATGAGCCGCCGGCAATGTCCCGGCCATGCATTATGCTGGGCTGGCGGGTGGAAACAATGTTTCCACCCGCCGGCCCAGCAGAATATTCATTTTGTGGCTGGCAGGGTCCCAGGGGGGCTGGCGGTCAGTGAAATGACCACCAGCATGAACACAGTGTAAACACCGCCGTGTTCATAATGACCCCCATAGTCTCAAAACCACAATAATGTGTTATTCATTGGTATGCATATCTAATCAATGGCTTGCTCAAGCACAGAAGCAATAGTTTCTGCAAAATCATCTAACCCACGTTACAGACTCTGATTGAAGTGCACAAGTTATTGATACATTTCTTACCTACTCTAAACTGTGGTGTCCTTCATGGTCTCATGCTTTGAAGCATATGAGTACTTTCTTCCCTACGCGTCTGCTGCTCTGCAATGTTTATCTTGTTTCTTTGTGTCTACATTTTTTCTCAGAGACTTGTACTGCACTGCATGGCTGTGGTGCATGCTGTGACCTTCCATTTCTGCTGTGTTTAATAATTATATTCCCCTATCTACTAGAACTTGTGTCTGCTTTGCCTCCAGGCCCCCCTCTATTCTGGCTCTCTATTCTAACATCATAAACAGCTTGGGCTTATGTTTGTCCTTGACCACATACAATTCTGCACTTCTTTCTCCTGATACGTGCATTGGTAAGAGTGGACCTTGTCTCTTATTTACATTCACTATAACAGAGTGCCTAAAACCACGAGCTGCCTTCTGCAGCCCTTTTTTCCCATTTTTTGAAAAAAACAAAACTTTCACTTTATTTTGGCTAATTTCTTGGTCTCCTTCAGGGGAACCCACAAAGTCTGGGTATCTCTAGAATCCCTAGGATGTTGGGAAAAAAGGACGCAAATTTGGCGTGGGTAGCTTATGTGAACAAAAAGTTATGAGGGCCTAAGCGCGAACTGCCCCAAATAGCCAAAAAAAGGCTTGGCACAGGAGGGGGGAAAGGCCTGGCAGCGAAGAGGTTATTCTAACATCATAAACAGCTTGGGCTTATGTTTGTCCTTGACCACATACAATTCTGCACTTCTTTCTCCTGATGCGTGCATTGGCAGGAGTGGACCTTGTCTCTTTTTTTATATTCACTATAACAGAGCAAACTGCTTTACAAAACACTAAAATAAATAAACCTTTGTTTCTAATTCACGTTAAATACTCTCTACCCAGCTGTCCTCTTTCTTCTTCCTTTAGGTAACTGGAATGCCTTCAAAGCACCATCCCCATCTGTAGACCTCAAGATGACTGAAAGTCCAGAAAAGGAAACAAAGAACTTGTAACGTATGGAAAAAGGAGTACAAGTCAGAACAAAAAGATACCCATGGACTGTCCAAGAAGTTGAAAGGAACAGCAGCCCCAACAGAGGACATCTTTAGGGTAGCAAACGGACACTGGGTTTCATCAAAGAAAATGTGCATCCAAGATGGCTGCCGGGCTAAAGCAGAAGGCACCATCAGTGATGCTTAAAGTCTTCCTTACGGAAAGGAATGTAGCTTTGGTTCCCAGATATTTGACTTCATGGCACTTTTCATGAGATGATTGATGAGCTATACAGTCTGTGAGCCTTCCTTGCTTCAGCTTTTGACTTCTTTTATTTTGTATGGGCCAGCAAAGCAATCACAAAGTGTAAATTTCAGTGGCATCCTGGTAGTCACTACATGTACATGATACATTTTGTGCCACGGGAATCCCTTAACCCCCCGCAAGAGTATTGAATACTAAGTACTAAATGGAATCTGGAGAAAAACAGGCATTTTGGGCAATGTAAGTATCTGCATTTCGGAATCACATACAGACAGAAATATAAAAGAGCCCAGAGTACCAGCTTGCTACTGAGAAGTGCTGACACCCCTCTTATTGCAAGTATTGCACTCCTTCTGAGAAGTGCTAGTACTCACTGTTAGAACATAAGGAGTCCAAGTACTTTGTACCTGCATTTTTTAAAATTCACAATAATTGTATTGATGTTATAATGGAGGAAAAGCACTACAAATGGTTTTCATTAAACGGGCAAATGTTACCCTATTGGTGACCAGGAAAAATACAATTGTGTTTAAAGCAGTGGCAACACTTATTTGCACATTAGCTGTATTTAGTGGCCATCCACACGGTGAAGGCGACTGAATCCATTGTTGTATGCATTGCTAAATAACTGTGTTCCAGTTTACTTACATCAGAGTGCTTGGAAGAGTTTAGCTCAATAAGAGAGACTTCTGTTGTGCACTGGGGCAATTTATGTTAAGAAATACAGAGCACCTGGTAGCAGAGATGTTTGGAGTGTTGCGACCGCCTCATGAGCGAGTGGCCATTGGCCTAGTGGGGCTACACAGCAGGCATTAGAGATGGATTAGCCACTGGTGACGCCCGGCTATGCTAGCCAATCCCGAAGTGAGTTGATATTGCTGATGCCATTGCTCCCCTGGTTGGGGTACAACCACAGTTCATCTCTGGTATTCCTAATCATCTCTGTAGCATCTATACTGACATACTAAAGAGCAACGCAAATACCTGTTTTGATTGTTTAGAGCAAAATTAATTATGTGAGCAAAATGTTATGTAATTATGTTTCACATATTTCAGGTAACTTTTTCCCGCCTGGTTATGTGAATTTTGCAGATTTCTTGCTCCCTGAAAACTGGTTTGAGCTTTAAATATGAACCCGAAGTGTGCTGTGGCCGCAAGATATTCTGCTTGAACCAGTATCCTACCAGTATTTCGGTGATGTGTATAATTATATATGTTACTTTCTGTGTTTATTTAATCATTCAGAATACCCCTCATTATAAAAGACTTTAAACTGAGGGCCTCATTTACAACTTTTTGGTGCAGCGCTTCACCGCAAGGCTTCCTCTTGCCTGCCCTGTGTCAAAAAGAAAGCACAGGAATGCACCGTATTCATGACACACAACACATTCCTGTCCTTTCCACCTGCACCGGCGCAAAAATTGGAGCCTAGCGCCAATGCAGGTGTCTTTGCACCATGCACACTACAGTAGCTGTGGTCCTGCCCAGCTTGGCGCGTTTGTGTTATATCAATTTATGTGCCCATCAATTCAGTGCAGTATATTGTAGGTTTCTGTTACATCCATTGCTCCGGCCTGGAGTCTCCGACGTTTCAGCCATCCCTATTCATTTATCAATTCATTTATAACTTTATCACCCCCCCTCCTCGCCACCTCTGGTCCCGATTTGTCTAGTGTGGGATAGTTAGGTACTCCATCGCCATGAATCATCTGCATAGATAATCCTAGTAGTAGGCAATTATAAACCTGTGTGAGGGTGGAGAGACCTGCCTTTTGGGGTGTTGTGCCTCTCAGTGGGCTTGAGGCCCCCCAAAACATGCCTAGTGGTGGATCCCAAGCCTGCTGTGTTCTCTAGATACCAATCATCTTGAGGGGGTGAGGGGGACTGGCTATTGAGGAGTCTGAGTCTTTTATACTGTCCAACAGGCTTTGTGCTACTCTTGTCATTTCCATTGACCCCCTACCCCTTTTAGCGTGGGTCAAAGATACACCGCTCTCATACTCTGCCCACCCAAGTCTGTTCCTTTTTCCACTTTCCTGCTTGAGGTCCTATTGAAGTCTTCCAATTAATTGTTATCTGATGCTTAGCTAGGATCAGAGCCAGCTGGGGAACCAAATTTATGACTATATGGGCTTGAGTGCACATATTGGATACCCTGCCCACCTTATTACAAGTGCCACAGGAGATAAAACACTTGTAAAGAGGGGGAGAGGACAGCCATAACATTTGTGATGGAGTAGCCCGTATGCCAAACTCTGAATCAGGCCCTAGCATATGATATGATGTCATGCCTCATACATTAAAGACTTTACCCGCTTAGGCTGAGTTTCAGTCAATTGTGCACATTTTAAGCACATTTCTTTCTGGATCAGCAATCAGAGAAAATGTGTAAAAATGAGTATTTAGTATATTTGTGGTACTTCACTATCGCAGGAGGACCATCCAAAGTTTCTGAAGCCTCCATAAGACCCATTCTGTGGATATAGGGTTAAAGCCCGCACAGTGTTCAGGACATCAGACAGACCTCGAAATGTCTTTGCTCTTGTGTATTAACCCTGATGTAAGCATAAAAGCACTGATGCAAGACACTCTCTGTGCACCACCCAGGAACTGGTGCACCCATCTGTATGGGGCGTTAAGGCCCATATTTATACTTTTTGACCCAAACCTGTGCTAGAGCAGGTTTGTGTAAAAAAGTATAGCGCCAGCTTGCGCCATTACAGGATGCCAGCCGGGCGCCATATTTATGGAATGGCGCAATCTGGCGCAAAGGGTGGGCTAGCGTCAAAATAAATGACGTTAGCCGGGTGAGGGTGGAGGTATGGGAGATGGGTGCTTAGCTCCAAAAAATGACACTAGGCTGGTTAGAGTAAAAAAAGATGACTCTAACCAGATTAGCGTCATTTTATGGCGCTAAACCTACAATGCCACATGACTCCTGCCTTAGAAAAGGCAGGAGTCATGCCCACCACCCCAATGGCCAGCACAGGGGACAAGGGTCCCCTGGCATGGCCATTGCACCATGTGTCATGGAGGGGGGCTCATTTCAGGGTCCCCAATGGCACTTTAAAAATTAAACAAAAAACTTCCCTGTACTTACCTCCACTTATCTGGGATGGGGTCCCACATCCTCCGCAGTCTCTCTGGTGGGGGTGTGGGTGTCCCTGGGACCTGGGGAGGGCACCTGTGGGCTCTTTCCATGGTTGGTGTCCCACCATGGAATTGGGCCCACAGGTCCCCTAACGCCTGCCCTGACCCAGGCGTTAAATATTGTCGCTAAGCAAGCTTAGCGCCATTATTTAGGCCCACCTACCTCCTGTGTGCCATTTTTGCATGGGAGGATAAATAGGGTGCTAGGGCCTTTGAGTCATTTTGTGCCCTGTAACGCCTAGCTTGCATCTCATTGACGCAAGGTAGTTTTCCGCAGGCAAAAAATTACTGTAACTCCAATATTTTGGCGCTAGACATGTCGCTCCAAAATATAAATATGGAGTTAAGCTTGTGCTGGATTTGCATTAAAAAAATGACGCAAATCCAGTGCAAACAGAGTATAAATATGCCCCTAAGAGTCTCAAGTACCTCCAAGGCACTCGTTGCAGGGGATCTCAGACCCCAACCTTCAAAGGCAAATCGGTAATGCCCCAAGAGGCATTTGCATTGAGTACTCTGTCACAGGAGATAATCTGTGAAGCCTGGCCTCCTCCATGCTTCTCAAGAGTTTGGGGGCCATCTTCACAGAACAATAGAGCGACTGCTGAACTGTTGCTTTGTGCTTCCATACTGTGCTTGTATATCATAACTTGGTAAGTTAGGAGACGCATAGCAGAAAGTTTTGTGGTTTTAGTTAATTGAGAGCACAGCCCTATCTAAGTTGTGTGCAGCTAATGCATGGGGACACCGGCACAAACTGAGGCCATACTCCTAGTTGGTTGTCAGGCCCCCGATGTGATCTGTAGGTCACATATCTGAATGCAAGCAAGACCAACGCAGGGTTTTAGCACACAAAAAAGAAGAAGAATAGAGCTAAGTATATCTGTAGGCATCAATTTGGTGAAGATGTGCCACTTGGAGTTGCAAGGCCTCACCCACAGTTCATGACATTCCTCATCATCAGGGATTCCCACCCCTAAACTCACACAAGTACGAATGGGCTACAACTAACATTGTGGGAGCAAGGTTTTTTTTGTTCAGGGACAGAAACTTAGGGCCAGATTTACAAGAAACTAGTATATCAGTACTGATGCACCAGTTTGCTTGAGTCGCTCGAGCCCCACCTAATGGCACCATGTGTGTGCCGTATTTATAATATGGCGGACCATGGCGGGCATTAGGCCAATAGCGTCACAATTTTTGACGCTATTGTGGTGCTTTGCTCCACTAGCGTCAAAACTTTGATTCTAGTGGAGCAAAGTGTAAGGAGGCCCATAGGTTACTATGGTTGCGTCATTTTAATGTCTGCTCTGAGCAGGTGTTAAAAATTACGCCAAAAATGGCGCAGTTAAATCTTGCAGATTTCACTGCACCATTTTTGCGGGCCTCATAACGCCCTCCTTGCATACATTATGCCTGATGCAGGCATAATGTGGCGCAAGGGGTCGCAAAGTGGAGCAATGCATGCATTGCACCATTCTTTAAATATGGTGCAGTGAAAATTGCCTCCTTGCATTACATTAGCGTACAAAAAAATTACGCTAGTGTGGCTCAAGGAGGCGCTGGGGCCTTGCAAATCTGGCCATAGTGATTCACCCTCCTGTGGTCCATAAATAGAGAGCAAATAAATGGGACCTAAGTGACACCTGTTATTTTAAGCACGTCGCAAAATATTTGCATTCAGAGCTAGTAATAAACATGCTATTGCAAGAACATTAGAATGTTGGGTTCTCTATTGAAGACAATAGCCATATGAACCTTCAGATTGCCTTTCTGCTTCTCACTTTTTAATTTAGAACGTTCTTCCCCTAGTGCCTGCAATGTTCTACTAACATTATAGAACATCAGCCTTGAGATATATGGATTTTAAAGGCCCTCTCTCTCTCATGCCTGCTGCTTGGGCATACAACACAGGTTCAGCGCCTTTAACAACCTATATAGCCCTTAGCAGTGAGCTGTATTGCTACATCATTGTCTATCTGTTGGCTTTCATTTGAAATAAGTTGAATTAAGTTGAGTATTGCAATTCCACAGTTCATGTCATAAGCTTTGCTAACTTTGTGCAGGGATTTCCAATGTTTCAAACTTGTCTGACATGAATAGTCACAGCCTTTGCCAGGTAAACCCCGGACAGGGTTACTACTCTCAGATGTGTTCAGAATAAGTAATGTTACATTCAGCTGCAGGAGATTAATTGTAACACCACAGTCAGAAATAAGTTGCAAATGAATTCTGTTGCCATGCCTCCTTTTCTTACAAAACGCTGGACAACCAGGTTTGCATTGCTTGGAATATTCAAGAGTACGCATCTAAAATCCTGGTAAGACTATAACACAGACTACTAGCCTAGGAGAAAAGCAGTGTGGTTAAATACTTTATAGGTACACAGTATCTGCAATGTGGTGTTTTAGCACAATATTGAAGTTTTAATATTGATCTGCACTTATATCAACTCAACAATGTTGAATGCCAACATATCTTCAAGGTAAGTAGATGTGAAAATAAGAATGTGTACTTGCCCATATACGGTTACCTTGATGGCATGTTGGTAGATGATATTCTAGAGTTAATAGATATTTAGGTCATTATTATTGACACTAATATTGTGACATAAATCCTGCCATGGATACCCTTCACTAGCAGAGGCAGTAGCATTAGTGCTAGGCTACTGATAGCAGCAGTGGGGCCTGCAGAGACACATGCTATTATACCCTAAAATGGTCACCTGAATTTCCTATGAAACAACTTTTTACTTAAATTTCCATTTTTTATGTACCAATTAATACAAGCTGTTAGCTTGCTTCTATGCTCTCTCAATTTATGGGAAGGTGAGGGCACTGAATCACTGAGAAATGGCGCTTGAGTCACAAACCCATAATTCCATATAAAAACAATGTGAAACTCAACATACAAAACTGACTGGCAATTCACAATGCCACTTTGGCGTTGGGGGTGTCCCTTTTGAATGAAGGAATCCTATAAAGCATGCAGTATGTTCTTTATTTGTAGGTGCCATTGTGTTGAAAAGTGATATGTGTTCCCTTCAAAGTTTCAGAGTAGTGATTCAAACACATTTAGTGCAGCTATTCTTACTAAGTATTGTTAGAAAAGACATGCCCCAGCCAGAAAATTAGGATAAATCGGGCCATTTGCTTTGCCCAGAATCACGCAAACATGGCCAAGTGAGAAATGGAGGAACTGAACACAGATACCCAACTTTCACAATTGGAACCTTATCCAGTAAAACACGTTCTTTCACATGTGCATTTTCAACCCTCTTTATAATGCACCCTACTGTTATCCTACTCTGAAATATTTGTGTCACCATCCCGTCTCACACCTGGATGTGGGTATTCCCTTGTGGATATATATGCAAATGTACCTTCCTCGCTGACAATTGCAGGCAAAAAATGCTACTTTGGGGTCATTTTATACTAAGGAGAGGTGAAGATTACATTGATATCCAGTTTGATAACAACTGTGCCCAACAAGATCTCTAGAAAGTTGTACTACTATTTCATAGAACGTTCACTATTCAGTGACAGCCTTCTGACTCACCTTAAGAAAGCCTGGCTCGAATCAACATGTCTGAAGTTCCACAACCTGAACCCCTCCTTAAGGCACAGACAAAATAAATATATTTTTGTTTTACTTATGTATTTTTATTTTTTGTGATTTTATATAGCGCGGACCTGGTCCAGTGACATCAAAGAACTTTACTTGAGTTCAATTGCCAACAGTCATGGTGAGAATGTATTCGAGATACAGCACAAGAAAAGAGAAAAACAGGCATTCAAGAGTGTGTGGAATATCACAGATTTACCCTGTGTCTATTAAGGGGAAGAGTCTTAAGTTCCTTGTTAAAGGTAGCACGGAGGGCTGTGGGAGGGTGTTCCAAAGTCTTGTGGCAGCTCCAGAGAGTAATTGGTTCATGTATCATTATTCTTTGAAGGTGGGAGAAGGGAAGGGATTGTGTGTTTCTCGAACCCAGGTTTTGCTTCCTAGATTTTCAATTTTCCAGTTAGGCGGTTGGGTGAAGAGAAATGCAGGGCCTTGTGTGTGATTTAGGCAATTTTAAATTGAACTATTGTCGGAATAACAGGATCAATGTGATGTCATCAAATTTCTTGTATTCTGCAGTATAGCAGGGCGCTGCAGGTAGAACTGCTCTGAGTGGAGCTAAGTGTGCTTGGGGATGCCTGAGAGGCGTGAGTTCCGTAGTGTAGTGTAGAGAAAACCAGCACCTGGACTGATTTTAAGTCCTGTTCCGGAATGAGCTGCCTGATCACCAAGAGCAGCCTTAGTTGGAAGCCACTTTTTACTCTAAAGGTTGAACCAACTGTTGAGGGTGAAGCAAAGCCATTTGGCACTCTGCTCAGTGTTGGGTGGATAGTCCTGGGCATAAAGGGATTTGATTAATTCTTGTATAGGTAGGTTGGATTTCTTCTGTGATATAAGACAGAATTCTAATTGTATAGGGTTCATTTTAAGGTGATGAGTTGACATCCATGTTTAAATTCTTGCCAAGGTGTTGGAAAGTAGAATAATGTTGTCCAGGGAAGAGACCTTCAGGTAGATCTGGTATTGTCAGAATACTGGAGTAAGACGATCCCAGAGTTCCTGAGGTACTCACAAAGGGGATAAAATAGACTTTAAATAGGTTTTGTGAAAGGGTCGGGCCTTGATGAACCCCTTGCTGCAGGCTGACTTGATAAGAGGCAGAGCTCTCAGTTTTCCCTGCATGTGAACGGTTCGTCTGATAGGAGATGAATCAGTCAAGAACTGCCCCTTGGAAGCCCATTCAGTTCCTCTGGATGCTGATCAAAGTGTGGTGTTGACTGAATCAAAGGCAGCCCAGAGTTTGAGGAGAACAAGAAGACATGACTTTCCAGTGTCAATGATGTGGTTTGTGGCATCAGCAATCTTCAGAATGACAGCCTCAGAGCTGTAACCATAACTGAATCCAAATTGGAGAGTGTCTAGGAGGTTATTTGCATGACTGTGCGATAATAAATGAGAGGCTGCTCAGCTTTCTATCCCCTTACCTAAGAAGGGAAGGGTGAAAACTAACAAAGGTTTGTTAGGTCACCGATGCCAGTGATATATTTTTTTTAAAAGGATAGATTTGGCTAACTTTGAGATTGTCTGAGAAAGTGCCTTGTTTGAGGGAAAGTTAACCAGGGTGGGCCAAAATTGTAGGAGCTGTTTGGAGAGATCATTACAGGTGGAACCAGGAATAGCATCAGAAGTAGGGTTTGATGTTTTCAACTTAGTTCTGGTCTCCAGTAGTTCTTATTTTTAAACTGAGATGAAAAGGGACAGGGCTGCTGTGCTTTACATGTTAAATTAGCCTCTGCCATATTGGGAGGCCAGCCGGGAAATGTCTATGACCTCCACTTTTTGAAAAATGAAAACTGCTGTGCAATAGTGAACCAAATGTAACAAATACCAAAACGTACAATATACAGCCTTTATTATATAGTACCAAATCCATCTGCAGAACAACACACAATAACAAATCATAAATAACATTTTTTAAATCTACGGGGCATATTTAAGAAAAATATCCAATGCAGGGCCACTTTTCTAGCACCCCCCCTACTGCCACCATATGAGTGCTGTATTTAATCTATGGCGTACCATGGCACAAGGTAGGTGCTGTAGTGTCAAAATCTTTGACTCTATTGATGTACTTTGCAGTACTGCAGCCAAAAATGTTGGCACGAGTCCTGCAAAGTACAATGAGGCCCATTTTAATAAAGGGTGTGCCTCCTTTTAACGCCTGCTCAGAGCAGTCGTTAAAAAATACCCCTTTTAGAAAAATCTTATAGATTTCATTGCACCATTTTTTTGCCCTCCCCCACCTGGGGAACACTCTCTTTGCATACATTATGTCTGGCGCAGGGATAATGTGGTGCAAGGGTTACAAAGTGGCTCAATGCATACATTGCACCACTTTGTAAATATGGCGTGGTGATTTTTGAAGCCTAACGCCACAATAGCATCAAAAAAATTACCCTAAATGTGGCGCTAGTGCCTCTTAAATCTGGGCCTACATAAACAGCTGTGGAGTTGTACATGAATTTTTGAGTCTGTAAATTTCTTCTTCCAAACAAAGCCGATATCTTGCACTAATGATCTCTCCTCTGCCTCTGCCTGATCCTGAAAGACTGGCAAACTGGGGTTTACTAACAGCAATTTTGCAGAGCATATGGAGGCCTACAGTTCTCTCTTCTGATCTTATCAAGGGACAAAATCTGAAATCAGCAAACTACTAGAAAACGTTCTATCTTTCTTCAAGCTCAGCAGATCATCATGTGTCTTGCGTGTAAAGGTTTCTGACAAATCCTAATGGAAAGTCTCATCTTTCAAACACTATTCGACTTATTTGAGCCATAAAAGTCACAGAAAAAAACCCACACATGAATAAAAGCAAAATAAAATACAACAGCAAACAATGATCAATATCTGGAGCGTATCTTCAAAGCGCTCATTATAAAATTTAAAATTGCATAAACAACCATTTGATCGCCCAGCTGGTACAAATATGCAAAAGCAGCAACATGTGATTTAAAACTCACTGCCCACAAGACAGGGCAAAGAAACTGTCATTTTGAGCAGTGTAAAAAGTGCAAATCAGCGTAAAGTGCATTGTGCTCTTTTCTGATGGGAATTCACAATGTCAAACAGGGAGAGAACAAAACCATGTGCCTTTATGCTGGAAAGCCACCAAAAATGTATTGTTTGGAGGTGAAATCTGGTCAATAAAAACCTATGTCTCTCATTGTCAAAAATCTGCAAAAAACATATACCTGACATGCTAAAAAGCCGCCGGGGATGATCACTATCATTCTGCAAAGTATCAACCTGGGGCTTACTACTATGGGGGTCATTACGACCCTGGCGGCCGGCGGTATGTTGGCGGTAACACCGCCAACAGGCTGGCGGTGTTCCGCCAGCAATTATGACCGTGGCGGAAAAGCCACGGTCATACCGCCGGCCCCTCCACTTTCCCGCCAGGTTTCCGCCTGGCGGGCATAATTCCCAGGGCATCGGTGCAAGCACCGCTGCGCTGGGGATTATGAGTCCCCGACCGCCAGCCTGTCCGTGGCGGTAAACACCGCCATTGAAAGGCTGGCGGTAAGGGGACTGGGGGTGCCCGTGGGGGCCCCTGCACTGCCCATGCACTTGGCATGGGCAGTGCAGGGGCCCCCAGGCATAGCCCCATCGCGCATTTCACTGCCCGAATTTCGGGCAGTGAAATGCGCGACAGGTGCTACTGCACCCGCTGCACATCAGCATTGCCGCCGGCTCTATTACAAGCTGGCTGCAATGTTGATGTGACATTTCCGCTGGGCCAGCGGACGGTAACACTGTTACCGTCCGCTGGCCCAGCGGAAATGTCAAAATAGGGAGACAGGAATACCGCCGGCAATGGCGGTATTCTGTCTCCCGCGGCCTCTGCGGTCTTTTTGAAAGACCACCGAGGTCGTAATGACCCCCTATGTTGCATAAAAATATCCTTAATTTGCTCCTAAATAGAATATGCTAAAAAGCAGATCTACGATGCTCTCAAAACGTGTTTTATGAATCTCAGCGAGGGGATGTCTAAGCACCGATTGAGAACCATATAATGGGAAGTCAGTCTGAAAGCTTCCATTTTTTTCTTGTTCTGTTGTACCAGTAAGTACAACACAATTATCTTAGAGAGTACTTTGACCTTGGACTATAGTTCTGAATTTGCAATATGTTGTTTATGAACTATAGAATGTGTAGTTCCCATATGCAATCTGTTGAAAACAAGGGTCCGGATGTACTGAGGGGTTTTGCAGTCACAAACCCTGTGATTTGCTAAATCTCAGGGTTTGCGGCTGTTAAAATCCTTTTACATAAATACCACATTTTGCGAGTTGGAAAAGTTTTTATAAATCATAAAATGCTGTTTATGACCCATACTGAATCATGATTTAGAAGGAGCATGTAAGGGGTGTTCCTTCCCAATTGCGAGGTGGTATGGAATGTATCAATAGTTTTGTTACCACATCAGTTGCAATCTATTGATCAACCCCATGTTGGGGTGGCAATTCATTTGCAATTAATTTGCAAACGGTTGGCAAGGACCACTGCCTACCCTCACTGAAGTTTTCCAAAATAGAAAACGTTTTGTTTTTAAAGCAGCCATCATTCCTTTAAGGATTACGGGCTGATTAAAAAATATAGAATGTAGTCACAGGGATGGTGGTGTGATGTCCCTTGCAAGCCACCATCCTTGTCAGTGTTGCCAATTGCAAATTGTGACCTCCTTAATGACCTTTAATTAGACGGGTCATTCTGCGAGCCCTGGAGATTCCTCATTTTGAGAACTGACCACAAATACTGGTTGCAGAAGTCAGTGCCCAGTCTGTGACAGCTTTTTGTGACAAGGCAGCTGCTACATCTTGCTCAGAATTATTTGACTATTTCAATGATGGATAATAAATCTAGATTTGTATCTCTGAAACAAGCCCAGAATAGGAGTAGATGTTTTCATGCCAAAACCAGACAATGTGATCTTTGTTTACAAATACAACATCTATATTAAGATTTTTTTCCTACAAATTGCATACTGGGTACTAAGTCAAATTATCCAAGATCCAATTAATTACAGAATCCGCTGTGTGAGCATCATAGCTATTGCATACTGTTTCACAGAGTTAGACGAGAGGGTATCTCTGTGCTTGCTAAACATTTTTACACCTACGGGGTGCGGAGAGTTTAAAATATATCATGGTAACAATGTACAGTGTATTCATCCTTTCCTTTTTTACATGCTGTTTATTTATTTTGCATGTATCTATTTTAATTCAACCTATTAAAGTATTTTAAAAATATTTTTTCGTTCCTGAATCATGTTTGTTTCTGAGACCTCGTTTCCATTTTCCTTGAATGATGTCCTCCACAACCCATTTGTCTATTAACTCGAAGATTTCAAGAGATTGCACAAACACATGACCTTCATTACCAGTGGGCTGAATTTAGGTGTGGGGATACAGGGGGTTATTACAACTTTGGAGGAGGTGTTAATCCGTCCCAAAAGTGACGGTAAAGTGACGGATATACCACCAGCCGTATTACGAGTTCCATAGGATATAATGGACTCGTAATACGGCTGGTGGTATATCCGTCACTTTACCGTCACTTTTGGGACGGATTAACACCTCCTCCAAAGTTGTAATAACCCCCACAGTGATTTAGGGTATGTGATTCTGTGGCAAGTACAACGTCGACGTATGGATAATCCAGTTGTTGTCTCATGAATGGGGGAATAACACGCAGACCCAAATTTACCAGGTTCAAATCCATGTGTAGGCTCAACATTCTATGGACAAATCTTCTCCCATTTACCACCAGGTGTGAGCACAAAAAGAATGTCACAATTTTGAAGCAAATCAACCTTACCTTTTCTGTTAAATTAGGTTAGAAAATGGGCAAAACACTGCATGTTCAATACATGCAGCTTTCTGACGTGCTTGCAGTGACTGAAATGTAACTTTAATGTGCTGATGTATGTATACACCTGTTTATAAACATGTTAGACGTGTGACTAGAAAACAATCATAATGTTTGACTGTGCTTATGACACTTCTTTTGGAAGACACACTGATGTAAAGTAGGCTATAACAGCACATCCATAAATCACATGCAAAATGTCCAAATTTCCAGAAATTACTTAAATCTACTCTTATAAAAAGCCTTGTAGCTCAGTCCTGTAAGTTATGCAACCAGTACCATCAGTTTTAAAAAAATGTAAAAATAGCAAAGTATATGTTTTTGAAAAGTGAACACATTTTTATATTTTACATAACTTCAGGTTTATGACATTGTTTGCTTCTATTACCCCCAAAACTGATGGAATCGAGAAAAATATATCTTCAATGTATGCTGTCACAGTATACGTCTACCTTTGCAAAAATTATAACTTTTCATTTTTGAGCGTGTGCTATTGCCCGCAGTTGCTTAATAAAAGGATTGATGAAGCTCTGAATAATTAAAATGAGACAAATCCCTTTTTGTCTGTAGTCTACGTTTGGATGTGAATAATACACACAAAAGCAAAGAGGGATGATCAATGACTGGAAAGACAAAGCATATATGATAAAATGCCTGTAGCTATAAGCGTATTTTACCAATGTAAACAGTGTTCTCTCATAGTCATAAGCACTGAATAGTCCCGTCCATGTGTGGGGACCCCAGAGAAGATCTTCAATATGTCTTCTTAAGCGGAAATATTCACCTTTCTTCAGGAAGGCCTGCAAAGACACTTAAGAAAAAGACAGACAATGCAGCCTATACATGTAGGCTACAGTGGCCAAATTCATCATCTTGAAATTAAAAAAGGCCTGTTTTATTTACAATGTATAATTTTACATGCTTTACATAAGGAATAAATCTCCTTCACAAACCCATTTTGTAATGATAGAAATGAGGAAGAGCAGGGCAGAGTAGACTCATAGGCAGCCACTATATGGCTAAAATAGAGACTGCCTTACCGGTAAAAACTGCAGAGTTGCAGCCCCTTAAATAACTGGTCAGGAAGTCAGGTGGTGCACATACTAAGGGGAAGGGAAAAGGTAATTGTAAACCCACACAGGATACATCTATGAGTTCTAAGATTACACCATCACAACTCATGTTTCAGAATCATGGCACATTATGGAAGCAGCCCAACCACCCATGTAGAACATAATATGGATGCACCTTGGTAAATACAGAGACGGATGTGATAGTTGCAGAGGCACCCCACCGCCAGGGGATAGAAACGGGGGAGGTCGGAGTCTAGAATACCTCTCAAAATTGCTCTGCAACCAGCTTGGGAGTGCCAACTAACAATCGTTTTCAGGCACTAAGATGTATGATAGATGGCTCACGAGATTGTGAGGGAGGGACAAAGCAAGAGAAGACTAGCTTGAACAAAGTGGGTGATTCCAGTTTAACAACATCAAATTCCGGTAGGTCCTCAATTAGCCCATCAGAACCAACCTCATTGCAACACTTTCTCCTAGACCTTTGATCCAAGATACAAAAAAGATTTGAGATATCTGAATTGAATCAGAAACCTATTCAAGGGAAATGCCAGGCTGTAGAAGCTAAACTTGATGAAGTCACCTAGAGAACTTAGTATGGGCAAAATACAGCAGGACTTAAAACACAACTCTTCTCAGATTTTTGAGCTGTTGAGATTGCAAAATTCAGGTCTATAATATGATCTTAAGAGGCTAGCAACCACTCCTGATGTAACAATCTGAGAATTTAAAAACTACCTGAAGGGGTAGAAGATTCGGACCTCAAGGGTTTTGTGATCAAGCTACTTAACAAGGGGGTGCTCAAGAGCAAGCCAGAGATAGACTTGGGAAGGATATCCAAAGAGCACATAGTGATCCCTTCACCTTTAGACAAAATCAGAAGACGCCAAGGAAAATCCTATCAAACTTTCTGCCCGAAAGTGTGAATGAGCAGATTCTAGGACTGGCTCTGAAAGCCAAAACTTTGGAGGTGGAATGTTTCTCATATATCATCAGATCAGACATGTGCATGGCTACGGAACTGAGGCAGTTGCAGCTGGGACAATGGAGGGATGTGCAGAAAGAGGAGGCAAGGTGCAGCTGAGGTTCCCTGAAATACTTTGTCATTTTGAAGAATGGGATCTGCGATACAAGGAGGGTAGAGGTATTGGACGAGCTGATTAAAAGTATACAGGCCTCAGATAAGGTGATATGCAGAGCTGCAGACAAGCAAAGAGATGGGGGTACTTGGGGCTGTTTGTTTTCACAGATAGGTCATCAAAATTAGCTCTCAGGGAATTTCGGGGAGTACCCCTGGGATGACCACATAGTGGTGAGTATATTGTAACAAAAACAAAAAAGTAGTCTTCATTCCCCACCGGCATCAGATAAGATTCAGGCCTGCCAAAAGCTCCAACAGGAAGTTGAATTGGAAAAGAAGAGCACAAAAAACCTGGGTGTGGTATTACAAAAAAATTAAAATACTCACACGGAATGACATTGGCCTCCATATCAAAAGAAAACAAAGGTACATTTTCTGTTTCTTCAAGAGTGAAGCCCATTTATTGATACTTCAAGAAACACACCTGACACCCTCAGAATGACCCCTAGCAAACTAAGGGGCAGATTTAAGAAAAGTGGTTCCGCATCCAATGCAGCGCCACGTTTCTTGTGCCCCTTAGCGCCCCTCTAACGCCTGCATGTGTGTGCCAGAGTTCAGATACGGCGCACCCTGGTGGTAGTTAGGGTAGTTTGGCATTTTGCAGGATTAGCAGCAAAAATGTTGACGCTAATCTTGCAAAGCACATTAAGGCCCATGATAAATAATGATGTGCCTCCTTTTAACGCCTGCTCTGTTCAAGCCTTAAAAATGCATCAAAAAAGGTGCAAAGAAATCTTTTAAATTTCTTTGCACCATTTTTTCGGGCCCCCCTAATGAGGGACCACCCCCCTTGCATACTTTATCTCTGGTGCAGTCATAATGGCCCTCATTTTGAGATTGACGGTAAATGCTGCCTACCGCAGCGGCGACTGCCGCTGCAAAAGACCGTCACCGCAGCTAACATCAGTCCACCAAATTATGACCACAGCTGGATTTCTGCCACAAGAAGGGTGGAAATCCGGCTGTGGCCGTACTGGCGGATGGTGTTAAGGTGGCGTTGCTATCACCTGCAGCGTCACACCAGTAGACCGCCGCCAGCCGTATTATGACAAATAATACGGCTTGGCGGTGTTCTGCTGGCTGGCGCTGCTGGTTATAGCAGTGCCCTGTCCCCTGCCAGAAGACCCCCTGGATGCAGGTAAATTGGGTTTCCGACAGGGGAGGGGGGTGGGGTGTTGTGTGTGTGTGTGTGTGGGGTGTGTGTGCATAATTGTGTAAGTGTGTGCGTGAATGCGAATGTGTGTAGTGTTGTTTGCATGTGTGTGTGCGTGTGGGAGAATGCGTGTATGAATGGAAATATGAATGCGTGTCTGCGTGTCAGTGTGAATGTAGTGTTTGAGAATGAATGGATACATGGGTGTATGAATGCATGTATGCCTGTGTGAGTGAGTGAGTGTGTGTATGCGTGGTGCGTGTCTGCGAGTGTGCGTGTATGAGAGAGTGGGGGATTGGAACGGGTTGAGCGTGGATGGAGGGGGTAGGTGGCGTCTGGGTAGTGTTAGGGGGGTGGGTGGTCCTTGTACCAGTGACAGGGAAGGAGTTCCCGGTCACTGGTAGGGCCTACCGCCATGGTTTTCGTGGCTTTACGAATGCCACGAAAACTATGGCGGTAGGCAGGATAAAAATGCCGCCGGCGGTACATTAGCGGCTGCCGGGCTAGAGATTGTTATCTCTGGCCCGACGGCTGCTACTGCCATGGCGATCGGTGTGGTATATTGGCGGGTTGGCTTCAGACAACCCGCCAATGTCATAATGTGACGGTATGTACCGCCAGCCTGTTGGCGGTACTACCGCCACATTACCACAGACTGCCAGGATCATAATGACCCCCAATGTAGCACAGGGGGTTACAAAGTAGAGCAATGCATGCATTGCACCACTTTGTAAATCTAGTGCTGCGATTTTGGCCTCGTTGGGCGACATTAGCATAAAAAAATGACGCTAATGTGGCGTAAGGAGGCGCTAGGCCCTTTTAAATATGGGCCTAAGTTGGATGAGTGTGGTGGCAAGTATGGATCAGGTGGGATGTATCAAGGGTGAGGAGCTAATAATTAAGAAGAGCACAGACATAGAACTTATTAGTTTTAAGTCAGACTGCTCCAGCAGGTGGATTATTGGGAGATTTAGGTCAGGATCTAGTCTAATGACCTTTATGTGTGTGGGGTATTATGGATCAGATAATGATGACCCAAAATTTATCAGCACCCTGGTGACAAACTGAGAATGCCCCTCCCCAATCCAGATCAGTGGCAATTTCACTACTCGAATAGAGGGAGGTAGGAGAATAAGCATCCCTAAAGTGAGGAGTGAGGTGAGGAATTTGATCCAGAACCTGAGCTGTGTAATATACTGCACAGAGGAGCTTGTGCAAGGAAAGAAAACACCTGATATATCAAAAAGTACAGACACCACTCAAGGCTAGACTTCTTCCTAGTAGACAACACATTAGTGGCTCAGATAAAAGTGGTTGTTGGTTTGCCTGCACACTGCTCGGTTCACTCCATGGTGCTATTAACACTGCACTAGGTAGATACTAAGCAGAACTCTACTACTAAATCCTGATGTAATCCGAGAGTTGAAGTTTGAAAGAAGGAAATACTTTGAGCTTAATCAGTAGATGGATGATTTGGGCATAGCTTGGGATGCATACAAGGCATATATATGAGGCATCATATGTAAAAGGGAGCGAGAATGAATAGAAGTGAGAGAGAGAGAAAAGAAGGTAGAGGGGAAAATTGGTTAATAGAGAGGGCACTGCTACAATCCACATCAGATGATGAGCAACAAAGAACAACTTGGGGAGTGGCAGAATGATTTTAAGAAGGGATTGGAGAATAGACACAGGCAAAAGTGACAGGCAAGCAAATTAGCACATTTTGAATATGGGGAAAGAGCACCAGATTATTAACCTTTGAACCAAGAAGCAATAGAGCGAGAAATCATATCTATGATTTACAGATTGGAAGAAAGTGGAGAGATTTCGGTTGACCCTAATCATATGAAGGCATTTATATTAAATGTCTTTCAGAGACTTTACTCTGAAACTAAAGTAGTAGATTGATCGGGGCAAATAGACTGTTAAAATATAAGCAGATGGGAGTTCTTACAGAGGATGACTAACTAAGCCTTATTGAAGAAATCCTGTAGAAGAAATAATTTAGCAGATTAAGAAATCTAGCAAGGGTAAAGCTGCAGAATGGATTTGGGTTGACAAGTGAGTGTTATAAAACCTTAGGAGACTTTGGCCCAAATTTAAGAAAAGTGGCGCTGCATTATACGCAGCGCCACTTTCTTTGCGCCTCTTAGCACCCCGCACCATGGCGCAGGTTTGGAACAATAGCGTCAACATTTTTGACACTATTGTGCTTTGCAGGATTAGCGCCAAAAATGTTGCCGCTAATCCTGCAAAGTAAATGGAGGCCAATTATAAATAATGGTGTGGCACCTTTTAATGCCTGCTCTGTGCTCTGGCGCAGGCATAATGTGGCGCAAGGGATTACAAAGTGGCGCAATGCCATTGCACCACTTTGTAAATCTGGCACTGCAAATTTGGCCTCGTCGAGCCTCATTAGCGTCACAGAAAATTATGCTAATGTGATGCGAGGAGGCGCTAGGTCCTCTTAAATTTGGGCCTTTATCTCTCCCATCTGGTTGGAACTTTTTAACTCAGTTTATTTCAACAGAACATTGAGCCCTCCCACCTTGCAGGATGCTATAATCATGTTAATCTTAAAACCTAATACGGATCAATAAAATGTTGACTCGTACAGGGATATTTCCCTGCTTAGTTGCAATTTCAAAGTCTATGCTGGAATCCTCGCAAATAGATTAACTAAGGTGGTCACCAGCGTTATACATCCCAACCAGAAAGGGGTCCAGGGAGGCAGTTGCATGACCTGACAATATTTGAATCTCTTCAATAGATTTGGCCATCAAGAATTCTAATTCGCTAGCAGTAGTGATAGATACTGCCAAAGCTTTTCATTGAGTTAACTGGGCATACCTGTGGGAAGCACTAGATATATTCAGACTCTGTACTATATTTATAGGAGGAATAAAGAACCTACATAAGGCACCTTTCATTTAATGGGAATCTAACCAGGAGGATAAACATAACTAGAGACACCTGGCAGGGATGGCCTCTTTCCCCATTACTCTTTGATTTAAATAGAGAGCCCCTAGCTTAGGCCTTCATACAGGAAAAAAAGTAAGTTAATTTAAGACCAACCAATTAGAGCATAGAATAGCCCTTCATTCGGATGGCATTATCCTATACACCAGTGCCCTCACACAAACATTACCTTGCATGGTTCACATAGTAGATGAATTTGGAAAATTTCAGTATACCTGATAAATACGTCCAAGACCAAGATAATGACTTGGATTATGAATAAGACAAGCTATACCAGTTAATCCAAGCTGAGGTATTTGGACATAGTTATCACACTAGGGATTGATGATATACCCAAAGTCAATCTAATGAAAACCATGAAAGAGATAGATGGGCTGTGGAAAGGATGGGAGAATCAGAAACAGCAATATATGGTCAAGTTAACTTACTCAAAATGTCAATTTTGCTTAAGCTTACTTTTCTAGGTGGTTATATCAGGGCTTCTAATGGAAGGAGGTTGGCGTGGAGGAAATTGAGGAGAAGGCTAAGTAAATGAGGCCTAGCGCTGATGGATGCCTGCCTGTATTATTACACTTTGAGAACTGTAGGGTGATTTTGGAACAACCAGACAATTCATGTACGGTGAGAATGTTTATAACCATGTTGGGGATCTTAGGTCAGCACAGTTTCCTTCACAAATTCAGCTCTACTAAGTTCTTGAAGAAGGTAAAGATAAAAACGTTGAGGACCTCTACAGATATTTGGTACAAAGTTAGGAGAATTCTGGGTTCTGAATATTACATAACAAATGCTCCCATTTGTGGTTCTCCAGCGATCCTGGGCTTCCAAATCAAATTAGTCACCCCCCCAATCAAGGCAGGATTGAAATATTGGGGGTGCCGGGGTAGATACAACAGGGACCGGATCTAGTTTCTTGTGAAAATTTCAATGTGGTTACCAACGATTCACTATCAAGGTTCAAGTACATTCAGTCAGCATCATGTGGAGGGTACAGAAGTGGAGTGTGGAAGAAAGCAAGGAATATGAAGGTCAGATACAGAACTCGCAGCAGTTAAAAAAGTGGGTATCAATTTGGTATTGGGAGCTAGTCAAGGCTGATTACAGGAATCTGAAGATGCTGGCGCATCCGTGAGAAGGACATTGCCATCACTAGACCATCCAACTCAATAGCAAGTAACTTTTATGCTCCTTTATTCTACAGTCAAATATGCTACCTTATAGAAGAACCATTTGTATACTTTCCACAGAATATACCTCATGCTGAGGAAATGTGAAAAATTCAGCAAATCAGACAAAGCATGCTGCAAAAGATGTGTTGAGGATGCTGCAAATGACACACATGATTGTCATCTACCAGACACTGGAAAGATACTTGAATTGTGTAAGTGAAACAGTCTCAGAAATACCAGGGGCAAAAATCAAATTAAGCCTCTATCCGATCTTCTTTGACACTGAAATCTAACTGAACTTGATCTTACCAGTGGTCCAGAGAAGATTCCACTTGTACATGATTTTACTTGTGAGAAGGAAGATATATATAAATTTGGTAAAATCTAATCCTCCATAGGACAGATCTGGTGGGAGTCCGTGGATAGAGTACACTGCTTGGTTGTAGAAACTAATGAGAGCAAGAAAACTTGCGACCTACAGTCGAATTTCATACCCTGGAGGAAAGCAGCCTAATAATACAAGCACAAAACATAATGGGTCCAATGATTAAGCCAAAAGAAGCCAACCTTTTGAGGGGGCAGAAGATATTCCCTGGCGATATTGGTGTTGAAATGGCAAGGGCACTTGGTATCAGACATCTGATGGCACATGAGGACATAAAAAAAGGTTACTCACATATGGCATGTAGTTTATGTTTACTCTGTTTTGATCATGGTCAGATGCCACACAATCACTCCCTCTCATCTAGATTCAATTACATGTTATTTGAGTTCCTGTGATGCCCTTGTTCACGCAATGGTCTTGAGATGTAATATTCGGTGATGTTATAAGCACGCAAATTAGCCTTTTTGACTCCTGAAAATCTTGCCTCTTTTTTTGTCACAGACTGTGTGCAAGTATGACATCCTACAACTTTGAAACTGTTTTGCATAGTTTGTCTCAGGTATACATCTCATCAAAGTCTGACTTTGACCAACGTCTACTTACAGCAATGCAAAATTTCAGCAATGTACCAAGGACCAGAGACTTTCACATGAACAAGGAAAATAGACCTACAATACAACAAAACTGGTGGTTTATGCTATAGAGTTTGCACATCCAATCCAATCTGTATGTATAATTCTAGGGGTGGAATTCCTTGTCCTATAGAGATGAAAAATTAAGGTGGGTGCCAGCCTGGTTAAACACCCAACCACCAAAAGTGTCGAATATGCTAACTGGAAGACCAATCAGGATTGAAATTTGCCACAAAATACCAGGGCACACCGGTGTAGTACACAGTGTTCATTAAAGTCATAGAGTAAAAATCAAAGTCCAAGAGGTGTTTCTGTAGTTGATTGAGGTTTACTTTTCTCAAGAAACAGTAAATCCAAAATACAGTCGACACGTGTTTCATCATTTAGACTTTGTCAAGGCTGCAGATCAAATATGCAAAGAAAAGGGTACAAAAGGAAGTAATATACAGTAACAGGGAATTCTCATTGTGTATTGCCAAATGTTTGGTGATGAAAGAAGATCTCTTAGGTGGTCATGCTGTCTAATAAAATGGCTGCTATCCCTACGGGATATAAAGGAGAGTGGACAGCTTAAATTCAGGGTGGCGTACAGAGATAGTGTGCATGCAAAGCACATGCCCAGTGTCATTGGATCATTGAATGTGCATATAGTAGAACCTGTGTGAGGATACGATAAGTATTATAGTGCCACCATGATGTCAGAGAACACACTAGATCATAAAAAAAAATCAAAAAATAACTTACCCAAAAGTCTCTTGAAGATAGTATTCAAAAGTGTTGGGAGGTACATATTCCCCCAGTTGGAATGAAAAGAAACAACTATGAGGTCTTGAACGTTCTGTGTTTTCTAAATCAGACTGAATTTCCTGTCATCTTTCAATGCGTATGTCTGTAAAGAGTGGCCATGATAAGCCTGAAAGAGACTCGAATGAGTGAGTGAAGTGGTCCAAACAAAATAAATATCAAGACAAAATAGTAGTGATGTAGAGAATGTTGTTGATAGAAATGAGGTATTTGGTTGGCAGTCAGGTTACCCCCTGTCCAAGCAAGGACCCTCACTCTAGTCAAGGTAAGTCACACACAATCCAAATTATCCTGTGCCCACCCTTTGGTAGCTTGGCACTGAGCAGTCAGGCTTAACTTAGAAGGCAATGTGTAAAGTATTTGTGCAATAAGTCATACAATAGCACCATATAGCACCACAAAAATACACCACACAGTGTTTAGAAAAATAAAGAATATTTATCTGATAAGATGCATGTCAAAATGATTAAAATGCAATAAGTATATGTTGACATATCACTCAAAAGTGATATAAAGTGTCTTAAGTCTTTTAAAAGCAAAACAAAGTCTCTTTCAAGCACAAAGTACATGGTTCGCGTGAAAAATCTCAGCAAAGAACTGCAGAAGAGGAGATGTGTGGAAGCAAAGGGGTGTACGTCGATTTGTCGGGCCGCACACGGTGATGCGTTGTTTCGTGTTCACGGAGGGATGGCTGTGCATCGATTTCCTGCGCTCGTTCGTGGATCCTCTTCGGGTTGTGACGTTTTCAGACACCCCGGGGATGATGCGTGGATTTCCGGCGTTGCCAGGGTGAAGTCACAGGAGCTGCGTCGATCCGGTGGGCGTTGCGTCGTATTTTCTACCGCACAGCAGGCGATACGTCGAGTCCTCTCTGGAAGTCGGGCTGCGTCGTTCCGGCTTGGCTGTGCGTCGATCCGGTAGGGCTGTGCATCAAATTTCCAGTCACTACGCTGGCACTGCCTCCATCTTCTCCTTGCGAAGTCAGGCTGCATCGTTCCGGTTCAGCATGCAGTGAAATTTTCACTGCGATGCAGGCTTTGTGTCATTTCTGGCAGGCTGTGCGTCTAATTTTGCCACACAAGAAGTCCTTCTTGTAGAGATTAAGGGGGTCATTACAACATTGGCGGTAAAAGCCGCTTACCGCTGTGCAGAAGACTGCCAATACACCGCAGCGGCGGCGGGAGACCGCCACAGCTATTATGACACACATCACGGAATCCGCCGAAATTCAGACACCCACACAAGTCCGCCACACCAAAGGTCAGCGATAAATATGCGGAAACAAATCCTCCACCTCCACGCCAACAGAAGCACGCCCATGCTATTACGACCCAAGAATCCACAGGCGGTCTTTCAACCGCAGTATTCCATTGGCAGTACACACCGCCGCGCTCAAAATACACACACAGCTCCAAAACACCGCCACATTGGACAATTACAAAGACACACACCTGATACACATACAAACAGCACTCCCACACACCCAACACTATATAAAACATACACCCACATCACCCACAAACCCCTACGACCACAAATTAGAGACGAAGGCCAGAGAGAGACAGTACAGAATAGATAACACCATCAAACAGAGGCACACTAAACCATCACCCACACAACATCCACACACAAAACACCACATACCACTGCACTCACCACACTCATCAACACATACACCACCCCACACATCACACACAACACCCCATGTCACGCCAAAGACACCTCTGCTTCTCCGAGGAGGAGCTCAGGGTCATGGTGGAGGAAATCATGAGGGTAGAGCCACAGCTATTTGGCTCACAGGTACAGTACACATCCATAGCCAGGAAGATGGAGCTATGGCAAAGAATAGTCGACAGGGTCAACGCTGTGGGACAGCACCCAAGAAATAGGGAGGACATCAGGAAGAGGTGGAACGACTTACGGGGGAAGGTGCGTTCCACGGTATCCAGGCACCACATCGCGGTACAGCGGACTGGCGGCGGACCCCCACCTCCTCCCCCACAACTAACAACATGGGAGGAGCAAGTCTTGTCCATCTTGCTTCCTGAGGGCCTCGCAGGAGTCGTTGGAGGAACGGACACTGGTAAGTCAAATCTTCACTATCATATCCCCCACCCTACTTGCATGCTATCACACACCCCCACCCTCACACCCTCACCTATCACCCTAACTCCTTACTAATCTACCCATAACACCAACCCCCCATCCCAACCCCAAGACCTGCATGACACAACTAAGCATGGACACCCATCACTAAAGCATGCCCACTGCACAGACCCAGAACACCCCCCAACCATCACCACACAAGCCCACACACAGGAATGCCTGCACTGGGGTTCACGCACACCCAACCATTGCACACCATGAAACACACACATGCAATAATCATGTACTTATACCCCCGCAGGAACCCGAAGGAACGTCACCACACCAGAGGGTCCAGACAACACCACTCCACCCCCAGAAGAGGCCCACAGTGAAGACAGCAGCTCTGCCCTACTGGATCTTGATGACCAGCCCGGACCATCGTGGGCCTCAGGACAGTCGGTTCCCCTTGCCCAGCCACAGCCCAACACCAAGCTTCCACCCTCTGGTAACCCCAGCACAGCACCCACCCAGCGGGCCCATACCTCCATACCCAGGACAGGTCAATCAGCGGTGTGTCCACCACTACAGGGCACCCAGGCTAACCCAACACCCCAACAACAACAGGGACCTGGGGGCAGTGGTAGTGGGCACACGGTCCAGGGGACGGAGGCACAGGAACACCGGGGCACTGGGAGGGCTGCTGTGCGACAGAGGGAGGACAGGCCAAGGGAACCCACTCTCCACGAGGCCCTATCCTCCATCATAGGAGCATACCACCACTCCCAGGAGACGATGGCAACGGTCCTGGACAAGTTGCAGGAGACCCTGCGTCTGCAGGAAGAGCAGTATTTGGGGTTCAGGGAGGAGCTCAGGACCATCGGCTCCGCCCTGAGCACCATCGTAGGGGTGCTGACGGACATTCGAAAGACCTTGAGGGACACCGTGGCACTCCAAGGGGCCCCTGACACTAGCCAGGACGATGAAATGCCCACCACCTCCGCCGGCGCTAGTGGACAGGATGCCCCGCCACAGGACCACCACACCAGCACCCCACCCCCTGCAGACGGACAACCACCACGAAAGCGGGCCCTGAGATCCAGGAACAGGACAGAGCAAGATGGCAAGACCCCCGCCAGGAAATAAGACCACCCTGATTGTCCCCCACTGTCCCACTTTGTTACCCTGTCCAGATTGGAACTGCCCCAGCTCCACTACCAATGGCCAGATGTGCAATGTACCTGTGAGACTAATAGACTGGACTCTGCCATGGACATTCTTCCACCATGACCTCTCCCCATTTCACAACCCCCCTATATTTTTATGCACTTCAATAAACACCCTTGAAACCTCAATAATATTGGAGTCAGTCAATGATTGTGAACTTTGTATTGTCAATTACAGTGTTAAAAAAGGTTACCCATTGGAAGGTCAACATACCAATGTCACACATCACAAGCCTTTCAAGGGTGCAAGCTGTTGACACTTAGATTACCACATTACTGAAACTGAAATGGAAGGGGACAACTCAGTTACCAAATAGGGAGTGAAATGTAGGTAGAGGATAGAGGTAGACGTGTGAAATGTAATATAATGTGAAACATGAAATTGTACTCACCTGTGTCTCATTGAAAATATTGCTGTATGACTGACTCCCTGTTGTCGTTTTCATCTTCTTCAGCTTCCTCCTCATCACTGTCCACAGGCTCCACAGGCTCACCCGCTGCAACAACACCGTCATCTGGATCATCCTCCTGCAGAAAAGGCACCTGGCGTCACAATGCCAAGTTATGGAGCATGGAGCAGGCGATGATGATGTCGCACACCTTCTTCGGTGTGTAGAATAGGGACCCTCCTGTCATATGGAGGAACCTGAACCTGGCCTTCAGGAGGCCGAAGGTACGCTCGATCACCCTCCTAGTCCGCCCATGGGCCTCATTGTAGCGTTCCTCTGCCCTGGTCCTGGGATTCCTCACTGAGGTTAGTAGCCAGGAAAGGTTGGGGTAACCAGAGTCCCCCAATAGCCATACACGGTGCCTCTGGAGTTCACCCATCATATCAGGGATGCTGCTATTCCGCAGGATGTAGGCGTCATGCACTGAGCCAGGGAACATTGCATTTACCTGCAAGATGTACTGGTCTGCCAAACAGACCATCTGGACATTCATCGAATGATAACTCTTCCTGTTCCTGTACACCTGTTCATTCCTGCGGGCGGGACCAGAGCTACCTGGGTCCCATCAATGGCACCTATGACGTTGGAGATATGTCCAAGGGCATAGAAGTCACTTTTCACTGTAGGCAAATCCGCCACCTCAGGGAAAATGATATATCTCCTTACGTGTTTCAGCAGGGCAGACAACACTCTGGACAAAACGTTGGAAAACATAGGCTGGGACATCCCTGATGCCATGGCCACTGTTGTCTGAAAAGACCCACTTGCAAAGAAATGGAGCACTAACAGCACCTGCACGTCAGGGGGGATTCCAGTCGGATGGCGGATTGGTGACATCAGGTCTGGCTCCAACTGGGTACATAGTTCCCGGATTGTGGAACGGTCAAACCGGTAGATCACGATGACATTTCGCTCTTCCATTGTCAACAGGTCCACAAGCGGTCGGTACACCGGCGGATTCCGCCATCTTCCAATATGTCCCAACTGACGGTGCCTAAGAAGGGCAACAGCGAAAAAACTGTCAGCATTCCTCCAGGTATGTACCCACAGTCACACACAAGACTACACCAGACAATTAACCCATCCGGGAAAGGTTTTGAGGGTAGGCCTCGGTATGTGTGACGCAGTAGTAATTGAAGCCATGTGGGCCCCTGAAATGGCGGCTGCCTGACCTCTAAACTGGGACAATGGAATTGTGGGGTAACTGCGCTGGCGTTGGACACCGTCGCGGTAGGCGGTCGTAGAGCGCGGCGCAATGCTGCATTGGTTAGCATTGGACCCTATGGGTCCCAGGAGCCAATGAACAGGTGCGCTGGCGGTGATGATGCGCACCGCCGCGGACGTCACCGCCGCGGGCGTCACCACCATATTCTATTTCTTCAATCACTAGATACCTGACCTTCGACAGGAGAGGACCTACACTGCTAGTGCTGCTGTGACCTCGGTCTGGAAGCGACGATGGCTGCTGCGTCTGGGGAAAGGGCCCCTGCCTTCACTGCACAGGAGTTGGAGAAACTTGTGGATGGGGTCCTCCCCCAGTATACGCTACTCTACGGTCCTCCAGACCAACAGGTTAGTACACAGGGAGCACGTCGTATGGGCTAGGCCTGGGTGGACAGGGCTGGGTGGATGAGGGAAGGGGGCAGAGTACATAGAACAGTCATGCATGGGGATGAATGGGCCACAGGGATAGAGTTGGGAGGGGGCCAATTACAACGACGGTGCTGTAGGTAATGACTGTTCCTCTTTCCTTGTCCATGTCATGTAGGTCAGCGCCCACCAGAAGAGGGACATTTGGCGTGCCATCACCAAGGAAGTCCGGACCCTAGGGGCCCACCAGAGACGGGGCACCCACTGCCGGAAGAGATGGGAGGACATTCGCCGCTGCAGCAAGAAGACGGAGGAGGCTCAGCTAGGGATGGCCTCCCAACGTGGGAGGGGTGCCCGTCGCACCATGACCCCCCTGATGTTCCGGATCCTGGCGGTGGCCTACCCGGAGTTGGATGGGCGCTTAAGGACATCACAGCAGACACAAGGGGGTGAGTACAACCTCATCCTATGGACTTTGCGTGCAGTGGAGCTGTCTGGGTGGGGGGGTGGGCTGTGGGTGTCCCTAGGCCAGGGCGAGTTAGGTAGGCAAGGCCCCTCCGTTATGTAGGCCATGTGGCACTCTACCCCAGCTCAATAAAAAGGCAAATTGATGTATAGTTGCCCCTTTGCCATCCATGTGGGCAGATTTCTACCATTGCCATGTAGGCCATATCCCAGAAATTGCATGTGCAGAGGGCAGGAGCGCGGTGTAATGCAGGGGGCTGCTGAGTTTGTCTTGTCCGCCAACGGTAGCGGTATGCCATGCACTAAAACTCTCTTTCTTCTGTCTCCACCCTTTTTCTGCTCTCCCTGTCCTTCTGTACATCAGCATCAACAGGCGGAGGTACAGTGGCACCGGAGCACGAGGGAGCTGCATCCCACATGGCCATGGAGGGCCACACCACAGACTCTGAATTCACCAGTGGGACGGAGGGCGAGGGGAGCTTCACGTCGGCCACAGGATCACCAAACAGCGACACAGACTCGTCCGCCTATGGGAGCTCCCCTGTGGTGGCGGCACCATCTGTGCGCCCCACTTCTACAGGTACAGCCGCCACCTCCCTTACCAGCACCACCCTCCCAGCAGCCCCTCAGCGTTCGCCCGTGCCCGCTCACCCAGGAGGGTGGGCATCACCTTCGCCCCAGGCACCTCAGGCCCTGCCCCAGTCACCCCTGCTGCCCTCAGTGAGGTGGCCATTGACCTCCTCAGGTCACTCACTGTTGGGCAGTCTACCATTGTGAATGCCATCCAGGGTGTAGAACGAGAGTTGAAACACGGTAATGCATTCCTGGAAGGCATTCATTCTGGTCAGGCTGTCCTTCAGCGAACCCTGCAATCTCTGGTCTCAGCACTGATGGCAGCCATTGTCCCTGTGTCCAGCCTCCCCCCTCCAACTTCCTCCACCCAGACCCAATCCCCTGTACCCCAGCCCATCCCAAGCACACCTACAGACCAGCATGCACACAAGTCAACACACACAAGTAGCTCAAGCAAACATAGGCACCACACACACCACAGGCACTCACACAAGCATCAGACCCATACAGACACAGCAACATCCACTGTCTCCACTGTGTCCCCCTCCTCCTCTTCTCCCTCCTCCCTCCCAGTGTTGTCTACACACACACCTGCATGCACCACATCTACATGCACTAGGACTCGCACCAGGACACCCAGCACCACAAGCCGCTCACCTGCACTCACAACCTCCACTGCCATATGCACGTCCCCTGTGTCCTCTCCCAGTATGTCTGTGACGCCCCCTCCCAAAGTACACAAACGCCGGCAATCACTCACCCAACATCCATCCACCTCACGACAGCCTCCAGTACCTGCACCCAAAACAGCTAAAGTGACACCTCCTACAACCACCTCCTCTTCCTCCACTCCCAGAGCCCCTCCAGCTACCCATCCCAGTGTACGTCAGAAACTGTCCCTATGTCAAATTGACCTTTTTGCCCCCCCCTCCAATTCATCAGTCCCTTGTAGCGCCTCAGGCAAAAAGCCTCCAGTACCAGTGGTGCGTGTACCAGGTTTTTGGAGTGCCCCGTCCACCCGGGCAGGCAGTAGGACCCGGAG